>NC_137464.1:3874953-4479953 GCF_964235325.1 Thermobia domestica | reverse complement strand
CCTAACCTAACCTAACCTAACCTAACCTAACCTAACCCTTAACCAAACCCTTAACCAAACCCTTAACCTAACCTAACCTAACCTTAACCTAACCTAACCTAACCTAACCTAACCTAACCCTTAACCTAACCCTTAACCTAACCTAACCTAACCTAACCCTTAACCTAACCTAACCTAACCTAACCTAACCTAACCCTTAACCTAACCTAACCTAACCCTTAACCTAACCCTTAACCTAACCCTTAACCTAACCTAACCTAACCTAACCTAACCTAACCTAAACCTAACCTAACCTTAACCTAACCTTAACCTAACCTTAACCTAACCTAACCTAACCTAACCTAACCTAACCTTAACCTAACCTAACCTAACCTAACCTTAACCTAACCTTAACCTAACCTAACCTAACCTTAACTAACCTTAACCTAACCTTAACCTAACCCTAACCTAACCTAACCTTAACCTAACCTAACCTAACCTTAACCTAACCTAACCTAACCTAACCTTAACCTAACCTAACCTAACCTAACCTAACCTTAACCTAACCTTAACCTAACCTAACCTAACCTAACCTAACCTAACCTTAACCTAACCTTAACCTAACCTAACCTAACCTAACTTAACCTAACCTAACTTAACCTAACCTAACCTAACGTAACGTAACGTAACCTAACCTAACCTTAACCTAACCTTAACCTAACCTAACCTAACCTTAACCTAACCTAACCTAACCTTAACCTAACCTTAACCTAACCTTAACCTTAACCTAACCTAACCTTAACCCAACCTAACCTTAACCTAACCTAACCTTAACCTTAACCTAATCTAACCTTATTCTAGCCTAACCTTAACCTAACTTAACCTAACCTAACCTAACCTTATAAACAAACAGATATTAGATTGTAGTTTCAATAATCGAACAATTACCAGGGTAGTTTAAAAATAGTAAAAAAAAATCCTAACCTAACCTAACCTAACGATATAAATAGAAAAGCAATCTCTTATATACCACCAGATATTACATTGTAGTTGCAATAATAGAAAAATTACCAGAGTAGTTTAAAAATAGTAAAATATAAAAAACCCAACCCAACCTAACCTAACCTTAAACCTAAACCTAACCTAACCTAACCTTAAACCTAAACCTATCCTAACCTAACCTTAAACCTAACCTAACCTAACCTAAACATTACGATATAAATAGAAAAAACAATCTCTTATATACCACCATATATTACTTTGTACTTGCAATAATAGAACAATTACCAGGGTAGTTCAAAAATAGTAAAATACAAAAAAAATCTAACCTAACCTAACCTAAAATAACATAACATAACGTAACCTAACCTAACCTAACCTAATTTAACCTACGTATATATCCTGATGTTAGATTTGCTTCGTTTCTATTTAACAAGGATTGTGTTCTTATCTTGGGAAAAAGCAATGTAAGTTCTGAATGCTTATTCTATAATCATTTCTTGTTAGAAGCCGTTATGTGAGTATGATATACTATGGGTTCGAGATGCCCAACATGGACTAGTAGCGACAAAAAAATCTTGGATTTTCTAGGGAAATTACAGAAAAAAACGAGGTACCACCAAAATACAACCACTAACCTAACAGAAATATAAGATTATGATATAAATAGAAAAGAACAATCCCTTATAAACCACCAAATATTACCTTGTAGTTGCAATAATCGAACAATTACCAGGGTAGTTTAAAAATAGTAAGAAATAAAAAATTTAAACTAACCTAACCTAACCAAAGGTGGGAGAAAGATTTCGAAAAACTTTTTCATACATCTCCCAACTTTACCCAATTTTCTCGTTCTAGTGCATAATACGTATATGCGAGTAGTGAAGTTGGAATGTATGTTCAACCCTCAAAAATAAAGATGAATCATGATCCTAAGGAGACTATACCTGTTTAAGTGAAAGTCCTAAATTTACCTCAAAAAGTTGAAAGGGTAAAAGTGTTAAACCAATTCTATATTTCACGTGCCACTTCCCCAGATTATGCAAAAATAATCATTATTCCAGATAAATCCTTCACAGCTCGTCACGAGAAAAGATGTTGAATAAGTAAGAGTTAATATTTTAACAGTTGCTCCAAGATCCAACTGAAACATTCTTGTATTCATAGTCCAATCACCATTAGCGATAATATATCATGAAGTTATACGAAAATTCCCCAAATATCTTATTCCACTAACACACCTTCCACGCACACAGTTAGAGAAGTCCAGAGCCTAATTACTGCTACAATTTAAGACATTCATAGGAGATAGTACTACTAACTACAGGACAATCTTCACCCTTAAACGCTAATTTAATTTGGAAGTAAGCTTTCCCTAGGTCGAGCTTTGTGTAGATCAAATCTTTTGTAATTTCTATTAATCGCTAAACATTACATATTAACTAACTTAATTATCATCTTCAAATCATTAAATATTTAGAAGTAAAATGCGTGCTGTTTGTTGTATGCATTTCCTACTTAATTATTTTTCCTTTTTTCAAGGTCTACATCTAATAACACGCCTAATATTACTGCTACACAAAGTTAACGTCTACGAGAAATTCAAGTAATTAGGTAAGTTTCTCATTTCAAGGTTTAAGGCTATGTAATATTAAGTAATGTAACCCTACGAAGTCCAAGGAGGGGCTTATTGAACCCACTTGTTCGTATTTCTTGAAACAATACCTGTCGTAAGTCTTCATTACAATATCGAGAATTTTATTTATTGACTTTCATTACTATGAAAAATCAACATAATTAATGTGCATTATTATTTAGTAACTTGCAAGTTCGAAACTATTTCAAAGTAGTGGCCTCAACGAACCCCTACTTCGACTTCCATGTGATATATTTCCTACAAGTATATATCCTGATGTTAGATTTGCTACGTTTGTATTTAACAAGGATTGTGTTCTTATCTTGGGAAAAAGCAATGTAAGTTCTGAATGCTTCTTCTATATTCATTTCTTGTTAGATGCCGTTATGTGAGTATGATAAACTGTGGTTTCGAGATGCGCAACATGGACTAGTAGCGACAAAAAAATTCTTGGATTTTCTACGGAAAATACAGAATAAAAACTAGGTACCACCAAAATACAAGCACTAACCTAACACAAATATAACATTACGATATAACTAGAAAAGAAGGATCTCTTATAAACCATCAGATATTACATTGTAGTTGCAATAATCCAATAATTACCAGGGTAGCTCTAAAATAGTAAAAAATAAAAATTCTAACCTAACCTAACCTAACCTAACCTAAGGAGGCTATAGCTGTTTGAGTGAAAGTCGAAAATTTACCTAAAAAATTTGAAAGCGTAAAAGGGTTAAACCTATTTTATACTTCACGTGCCACTTCCCCGGATTATGCAAAAATTTTCATTATTCCAGATAAATCCTTCACAGCTTGTCACGAGAAAAGATGTTGAATAACTAATAATAAATATTTTAATAGTTGCTCCAAGATTCAACTGATACATTCTTGTATTCATAGTCCTATCTCCATTAGCGATAATATATCATCAAATTATACGAAAATTCCCCAAATATCTTATTCCACTATTACACCTTCCACGCACACAGCTAGAGAGGTGCAGAGTCTAATTACTGCTACAATTTAGGATATTCATTAGAGAAAAGAGTAATAACTACAGGACAACCTTCACCCTTAATCGCTAATTTAATTTGGAAGTAAGCTTTCCCTAGATCGAGCTTTGTGTAGATCAAATCTTTTGTACTTTCTATTGATCGTTTAACATTGCATATTAACTAACCTAATTATCATCTTCAAATTATTAAATATTTAGAAGTAAAATGCATGCTGTTTGTAGTATTCATTTCGTACTTAATTATTTGTCCTCTTTTCAAGGTCTACATCTAACAACACGCCTAATATTACTGCTACACAAAGTTATCGACTACGAGAAATTGAAGTAATTAGGTAAGTTTCTCATTTTAAGGTTTAAGGCTATGCAATATTAAATAATGGAACCCTACGAAGTCCAAGGAGGGGCTGATTGAACGCACTTGTTCCTATTTCTTGAAACAATACCCGGCGTAAATCTTCATTAAAATATCGAGAACTTCATTTATGGACTATTACTACTATGAAAAATGCACATCATTAACATGCATTATTAGTTAGTAACTTGCAAGTTCGAAATTATTTCAAAGTAGTGGTCTCAACGAACCCCTCCTTGGACTTCCATGTGATATATTTCCTACAAGTATATATTCTGATGTTAGATTTGCTACGTTTGTATTTAACATACATTGTGTTCTAAACTTGGGAAAAAGCAAAGTAAGTTTTGAATGCTTATTCTATATTCATTTCTTGTTAGATGCCGTTATGTGAGTATGATATACTGTGGGTTCGAGATGTCCAACATAGACTAGTAGCGACAAAAATGTTCTTGGATTTTCTAGGGAAAATACAGAAAAAACGAAATACCACCAAAATACAAACACTAACCTAACACAAATATAACATTACGATATAAATAGAAAAGAACAATCTCTTGTAATCCACCAGATATTACCAATTGCAATAATCGAACAATTACCAGGGTAGTTTAAAAATAGTAAAAAATAAAAAATCTAACCTAACCTAACCAAACCTAACCTAACCCTAACCTAACCGAACCTAACCTAAATTACCTTACTTAACCTAACCTCACCTAACCTAACCTAATTCTAATCAGAATGAAGCTATAAAATATTTTCCGGTTTCTAATAATAAAACGAAATTAAGATCCTTTTTAGGGATTCAATCGTGGAGCAGACAATTTGTTCCTCAATTCGCTGCACTAACACCTCCAATCTTTGATCTTTTAAAGAAAGATAGGAAGTATTGTCTTACAGAAGAACAAATGAGTAAATTTCAACAATTAAGAGAGTTGCTAAGTGAACCTCCTGCACTTAGTCAACCGAATTTCAACAAGCCTTTTCATCTATTTTCGGACGCATCAATAGAAAATTAGGTGGGTTATCTTGCTCAATATGACGATGATGGAGAACTTTTGGTTATCGAATATGCGAGTCGAAAATTAAAACTCTATGAAGTTTCTTACTCGGTCTTTCAATTGAAATTATTAGCTGTTTTATTCTTATGTGAACATTTCTCGTACTACATATTAGGCAGAAAGGTATCGGTCCACTGCGATAATAGTGCAGTGACGTATGCTTTTACTTTAATAAACCTTGATATAACCTTGATCTACGGAACCTATGAAATCTAGAACTAAGGTTATAAATAATTTGATTTATCTTCAAAATTCAAAAACAAAGAATTGGCTGCTAGTAATTCCGGAATCCTTAATTGAAAGAACAGTAAGACAAATTCATGAGACAGGACATTTTGGCGTTGCTAAATGCATGAAATTAGTGCAAAAGTTACTCTTTTGGAAGGGTTAAAAATGAACGTTTCGGCAATATATAAATAATTGAGAATCATGCGCGTGAACAAAATTTTCAAACCGAATTATTGCTCGAAAAGACTTGCATATTAAGGCAGATAAACCAAATCGCAAGGTGTGCGTTGATCTCGTGGGCGCGTTGATATTGTAAATATCTTAAATTAGTGATTTAATAGTACACAGTAACAAAGCACAATGTACTTCAATCAACATTCTGTATGTATGCCATTACTTACACTGGCAACCTTACGAATTTTTCGACAGACTAAGTATCTTGTGGCAGTTACATAACCTAATTTCTTTATAACGCAAGTAATTAATGTGTTTACAATATCAGTAGTAGGGTCAAGTTTTGAAAATTCACTAAAATGTAAGTTTAAACTGTACAGCGGTGTGAAAGTTTGTGGGCTTTCTATACCAAGTGTTTTGAACATATTTACACGCATAAGACATATTTCTAATAAATATATATTTATGCGTACCCTCTAAATATAATAAAACAACATAATACCGTTCAGAATATATATTTTAAAGAATCTTGTGGAGATAGCAGTGACAAATACTCTCATAAAAAATCTAATTTTATTTAGTAATCATAATATAGCAATAGAATGCAGTTTTCTTTTTATTTGTACATACATTCCCGGAATATTCCAATTTTTAAAAATCTTCCCGGGAAGATTTCCAGGGAATATTCTCAAAAAATATATTCCCGGGAATTTGCGCATCACTATTTTACCCCTACTCGTACTACTATTACTACCACTTATACTGTTTATCCGTATAGTAGAGCTGCATGACTAATAACGTAATATAACGTAACTTAATGTATTCCAACCAAATGTAACTCAATGCATTTGGTCCATTTTTACGATTTTGAAGTTGGTCCGGCGATACAGCAGTAATGTCAAATGTGTCCAATGATGTATCTCTGAGCCATTGTATTTGTAATTGTTAGTGTGTTTGTAGAAGAAAATATACCATCGTGAGGGTATAAAATTCCCAATGTAGCAACGTGAATTTATACATGTTTATAAATCAACTTAGGCGTTAACTTTACAATGCCTGCACCAGCTTGTATACTCACTCGAAAAAAAAACTGAAAATGGGTCAAAACTACCCTAAGATTAAGCTAACCCGTTTCTACCTCTATGTTACTTATCTCTATCTTACACTACTATACTGAAGCGGTCCTACTTGTCGATGCGTAGGTGGCTCGAGTATATTAAAGTTTACTCCGAGTTAGTATTTCACGTAAACATTGCGCATTTTATTATACTCCAGAATTTTTTGCTCTCATCACAAAATTCCCTAATAGCACAAAATCTTCCCTACGATGTCACATGGCCCTCGCGCCCGGGAAAACGGGACTATCCCGGGACGCTCCCATAGGACTCCTGCGACACCCATGGGACTGACACGGGAGTTTCAGATGTCCGCGTTTGTCCCGGGAAACGGGACGACCCGTGGGACTCCAGCGGGAGTCATGCATGAAGAAGTCCGTAGGAAACCAGAGGATATCCTCAGGCAGAACCATGTACGCGAATGGGATAATCCCGGGACGATCCCGTGGGACTCCTGAGACATCCGTGGAACCCTAATGGGAATCTTACGGGACTTCAAACGGAAGCTCATTGGGAACCGTGTAGCATTGCACAGTAACTCTTAACAGAAATGACGGTGTGAATCTATTGATTGTTTACAGGCTCAGGTATCAGATTTGCAAACACAATGTACACTGCAAATCAAACGGAATATGTCTCATTTCATGTGTAGCTACTTGAGAGGCGCCTTTGGACAGCCAGAGCCTAAAATAGTCAATACCTTCACCCTGTAATTGCCGATAGAGCTATCGTGCAATACCACACGGTGGCCTGTACATGGACTTCCGCTTCAAAGTCCCAGTGTGAGTCCTGCCAGGTACATATTTACAGGATATAGGTAAACATTTCAAACGCAAATGGTTTGACTCGTTGACTTGCACTCTCTATTACAGCAGTAACGTTTCCAATGATATTAGCTATGGTTAGGTACATTTAACTTTCGTGAAAAAATATATCGATTGGTGCCTTTGTACAATCTCCTTGTTGGCGGGATAAACTGCAAAATGTAGCCAATGGAAGCTGCAGGATTAAAACTTGACGCCACATTGTATCATCATCAAATCCTTCAGATGTCTTCCCTGTGATTACGTGATCTGTACGATTCAACATAGTCATATATGGGACTATGCGAAATGATAAGAGTGAACATGTAGCCATTTACAATATATAAGTTATCTGCATATAGCATTTTTCCACATTACTTGTAATAACAACTAACTTAACGTTGATCAGCTGTAAATCTCTCCTCAAGGAATAGAACAAAATAAGAATGGGACATGATTCAACTAGAAAAAAAACTGCCTTTTCTGAAACATGAACCTAATTAGTCATTAATAACTAAAGGTTACTTTTGGATTGTAGTTATCTAGCATCTGTGTAGCAAGGAAAGATACGCTTAGTGAAACAAATGAGTTACACATGTACAATCTTGTATTCAAAAGCTATCATACATGTACGGATTTTTTCAAAATATACATTTACTCTTTAAGAATAAGATCATTTACATTTTCATCCCGGCTTCAGTCACATCGCACTTGATGTGTGTTCATTTGCCTGTCAACATAGCGCTTTGTTCATCCCCTTTTCCTACAAAAAGGAAAAGAAAGAAAATTTATATAAAAGACGAAGTGAGTGCAAATATACATAAGAAATTAGCTGCAGAAAAATCTAATAATTACGTTAAATACGTACAGAAGTATAGAAAGTAGTAGGGAGATGACAGTTGTTGGAATTACTCGCTTCATTATTATGATCCAGTCATAAGACAATGAGACCTGTTATGCATGAATTGAAAAACCATATTCGCTAGAAATATTTACGCACATCTGATGCTGCAAATCAGTCGCGCATCTGGCAAGAAGTGAATACAATACTAAGTAGTAATTATAAACCAACAATGAATTTTAAAAAGCAAAGAGAAAAAACACAACGTCTGGATTTAGTTCCCATAGCGATGAATATATGAAATTAGATTTTAAATCAGTAATCACGCCAAAAGGCAAAGACACACAACATAGCTAAATGTCAAAGGCAATCGAGGCAGACACACATTCCAGTTCGAGCTTTGGATAATGACGTTTGTCTCTTTTATTCATTGTTGAACATTCAATGAAAGAAAAGAAACTCAATCCATTGAATTCATTTACTTTCCTTTGTATTGGATGCCATGTAAAAACTGAAAAATGGAACATATGAAGCCAAATTACTAACAGTAATTTTTTACAAACCTTGAGATAGAAGTTAGAAAGGAGCAAGTAAGTAATAAACGAAATACAATATTAATACAAGTATTTCCCAATGGGATCACCAAAAATTACCCGAACCGTACAAAACAGAACTAGAATTCCGCTGGAGACAGACAGACACCCCCCTTAAAGAAGTAAAATGAAGATAATGTGAATCAACTGTGGTGTAGAACAGGATGTCTACTGGTATTTGAAATACTGGAAATCTACTGGTATGTTGTGTTCTTACTGGAAATATTGAAAATGTACTGGAAATTATTGTGTAATACTGGTGAAATGTAAAGATTTCTTTTGAGACCATTCAACATGGCAGTCCCATTATCTGGGTGTAGGTGATGATGATACTAATTGGTCAAACATTGAAAAACTAGGTAATTCGAGAAAGAAAATGAATAGCGTTTCCTTTTTTCTGTCCTAACCCGCTAGTTTCTATGAATTCTTTCCATCACAATATTGAAGAACTAGCTTTTTCAACATATTTTACAGCTTCTTGAATATCATACTATGACACTTTTTTTTAATCCAGGGTGGTGTTCTGAAAATTTGTGAGTCAAGAAGTCAACTCCAGTAAACACCCTGTAGAATCCCGAAGGACGATCACCACCCAAGCAGTCTTTGGGCATGTTTATAAAGTTTTTTTTGTGTAAGATTTCTTAGGGCATGGCAAAACAATATTAAAAACGAACACAGCCCGACCTGTATGAAGAGAAAAATGCAGAACTATAATAATTACATTAGCCATCTAAACTGGCGCGCGCCAAAAGTCATAAAATGTATTTAGATAGACACATCCCACTTCGTAAATGGGTTTCCATGCCTATCGCGGGTGCGTTTCACATGCAAAGATAGTCTAACTTATTATTAATTTTACAACGACTCTTTTGAACTATTAAGTAGGGTCTATTGCACAATGGTATCTTTGTTGCAATATCAACAATACATTATAACAAAGAATAACTTTCTGTATTATCATTGACTGCTTTAAGCTTCCGTTCACCACGTCGACTAAGCAAGATCAAGCAATTTACAAACCTAAAAGTGTCAATATGTTACTTACGTTTCTCTCTCTTCATTCTTTCCGTTGCGTGCCGAAGCCAGCTTTGAATTGGTCTTTTGGTCTAGCATCTGTAGCAAATTTGCTGGACGCGTGTTGCCTCACTGTTTCTGGAAATATAATATTTCTGAATGAGAAAAACTGCAAAATTTCTGGAATACATATATGTCATAACATGAAGGAACATGGAATATTCGACATCGTTTCAATAGGTGGAATGAGGTGCCAAAAGTTATGGGATACAAAAATAATAGGCCTATCGTGTTATGCCTTCTCGAGCATGACGAGTACAGCAGCTTGGAATAGCACGGACTCGACAAGTCGGTGGAAATCCTTCATGACGTCTTGGTTGTTGCCTACTATGACGTGAATGTTGCAAGGAGTTATAGTTATAAATTTGGAGTTATACTAAGCATAGTTTGGGGGGCAACCAAGCATCCGCGGTGGGGATACTTCAGCTGGCTTCTTTGGGGGGAAGAAAATGTGATTGAGGGAGAAAATCCCCCTCATCCCCCCGGTAATTCGCACCCTGAGCGATTGTCTCAACACAACAACTCTATGACTTGGAAGAAATAGAAGCAGTTTCTATTTTCTTTTGGACTACCATACAACTACCAATCAGAAAAGAGTAGCGCCTGACGACATTCAACTTTATTTCACGCTGTAATTTCAAAACAATGATGCCTGGACACGAGAAATATTAATAATATGAATAGAATGATATGAAAAATATCAATTTTTAGATAATATGAAGCACGATTCAACTGGAAGAATAAAGACCTTAGAGGCGGTATGCAGTGAAGTAAGTAGTGTCTGCCTGAACAGAACAGGTGTGAACAGATATAATTGAATCCTTTAAAAGAATAAAAATAGCTTACTTAAGTATGTTGTGCAACTTGTATACCAAAAAATGTAACATGTTTTAAAAAAAGCGTACAGGTTTACTTTTGGCGCATCACTCGAAATAATTGTTCAAAAATTAGAATTCCTTTACTAATTTCCTTCTTCTTGTTTTCTAAATGATTTGTGCTGGGCGACATGAAAATATCCACAATGCATAGTTAAAATTCAAGGGGGTATCATAAGCAATTATTGAAAAATTATAAATCTTTTACTATTTGCCTATAAATACAGCGTCCGGATGCATACATAAAAGTGCAGTCCAAAAAACACAACCTGCGCTAGGTCGCCATTAAAAAGCACGAATGCTATCTAACCGAAGCGGGGGGGCCCCGAGTGTTAGCGAGGGGGTGCGTCAGTGAAGGTGGGTATTCGCATAAGCGAGGGTAGTGAAAACGAATGGGTTTTCGCAGTGATACGAGTTTCAATAGCATTTGTAATGGTATCATACTAGTAGCATTTCATTTGTAAACAAAATACAACTTCTGTACATTTGTGCAGAAATTCACCGCACAATAATTTAATGAACAAACTCCATGGCTCTGGATAAGTAGAGTAACAAATAAAACACAGTTCTGACCAGAGCAGAATGAAATATATTAAAAACTATACTTACAATGTTACAGTTACAAACTGTCAGAGTGTTTGTGTCTGATGAAGAGGACGTTAGGTCCTTGAAACTGTAACATTGTAAGTATAGTTTTTAATATATTTCATTCTGCTCTGGTCAGAACTGTGTTTTATTTGTTACAATAATTTAAAATGGAAAATAATTTTTATACAGGCATCTTTCCTATGAACTCACTTATTTTATCCGTCGTAAAGCATTTGTAATAATTTTACACTAGTAATTCTACACATATAAACATAAAATTCAGGAGTGGTACGCGAAAAGTAAACCAGCAGCAGAAACAGAAACAATGAGAGTTAATTGTCATCAATGTTGTGTGTCCGTCGTACAATTTTAGGGAACAGTTCTACAATGCTGGCACAATACAGAAAGTGCGGGTGCAGTGCATGAGAGGAGCTCCCGGCGCGGTATAAGTTTACTTTATGGGTTATGTGGGCATTTTTTGTGAGTAGTAAACTGAGCGGATACACTCAGTACCTATACTAGAAAATTGCTCTTTCTTTATTTTAGCTTTCCGCGCCTGATAACTGTCCTCATTTACATATGTGGACAAGTCATTTGATTTTCACTTCTACAATCTGGTGGATAAAAAGGATCTACAGACCTTTTTTCAGCTGATACAGACTCCCTCTTGTTCGTATTTCGCTGCCGAACTTTCAAAGTTACTAATTTCAATAGCGTGTGGAATTCTGAATACTCTACTCTGTAGATTTTTTTTTTGTAGGAATGAGAATCTTCTGTATGTAGTTCATTATTCACCATTGAAAAATACGGTGCTTTACTGTGCATTATTGGGGCGAAGAATTCACTCCCTGACCAGCAGCTCCTCTTTACTCTTTCTCTCTCGTTTTTTTCTTTTTTTGGGGGGTGGGCGGATTTTGACTCAACAACGGAGCAGATATCACTGCTACGGCTATTTCATCTTCGGATGAACTCATATTCTGAAATAGATAAAAAATAATATTTACAATTACGACAGTTGATTGCCCTGTGCGTAACACATTCTTCAAGTGTTTTTGTCTGTTTAACACACCGACCACGAGATGCTCTGGTGGTAAAACCTGCCTAGTTTTAAGGATCGTCTGAGACCCCTACATCACTTCAGGATAAAAGAAATTGTATGGAAGTTTGAGTTTAGCAACACTCTTAAGTTCTAGCCTGGATTGAGGCCTTAGTTCAGATCCATGTGAGACGGGCTTAAGCGGCACTGTATGTGGAGGCGGATGGACTATTTGGCGGAGAGGTACACTTGTTTTACTGTACTGTAGTTTGTTGGTTGTCTTAATGTTGTAAGCGCGGTGTTTTCGGATGGCGAGAAATTTCCATCGGATAATTCGGGAAATTCTTAGCCAAAACGAGAAATTCTTAGCATTAGCGGGAATGCGGGAAATTCTGGTTGAAAATGGGAAATTCTGTCAACTTTGCTTCCTTTTCATGTCGTCTCTTTATCACTTCTTGTGTTCATATCTTTCTATGTGGAAGCGTTTTTTTTGTTTTTTTTTTTTTAAGGTAAAAAGAACCAGAACAGGAAGAGAGGCTTATAAACCGAACCGAATAGAACTCATTGGTAATCACGCCAATATTCGTTTTCTGCGACAAGAAAGAAGGGAGAGAGAGGGTTTCTGGCCATATGCTTACTTTATTTGTTATGTCCAGTCATTCACGGAATTTTAGGGTGAAGTGAGGGAAGGACATAATACTTGGAAGTACCTAGCACATTCACACACATTCAAATTTATATTTAAGAGAGGGAAGGATATACCGGTTATACTTGGAAGTACCTAGTACACTCACACACACACTCAAATGTATATTTATCTCTATACGCTAGGAAATAAACTACAGATAGGAAATAGAAGGGTGTTCTTATAACAGATTTCTCCTCCACAGGAAAAGATGTTCTTCTGATTGATTGTTCAGAGCTATTTGATTTTAATTTGAAATTATTAATATAATGATGAAATAATTAATAACTGATATTTTTTCTTGGCGGAAAATTTTGCAAGTGATCAGGAGATTTCAGGGTTTTGAGCGCGAAATCTCGTGTTCTGAATCTGACAACACTGTATAAGCGGCGCTGTAAGTGAAGGCGGATGGACTATTTAGAGGAGAAGTACACTTGTTTTACTTTAGGGAACGGATCCGTAGGTTGTGAAATGTACAAGAAATTTGCGTAAAGGCGGATTTTCATGCCCGCGTTAGAACGGAAGCATCACATGTAGCGCATTCACCGTAAATTATTTTCGTTTTCATGCATCCGTGCGTGTATTGCGCCAAATTACTACTCCCTAGCTAATGCGCATGCGTAAAATAGAAAGTTTGCGACTTCCGCCATGTTAGTCAGTGAATACAATAGTGTACGCGCGCTACTTCCGTCAGAATTGAACAAATTTCTACTCTGACGCGAGTGTAGCGCGCCATCTCCGATGCGTGATTTCATTGGCTGTTTAGCACAATCGCTCGCAACTCACGGAGGTAAAGGACACATGAAAATCCGCCTTTAGTCTTTAATTTGCCTATATATCATCTAGAACAGAACCCAAACAACACCTGCGGTATTTCTAACCCGTTCCTACTAGTACTACTATTACCTAGTGATGAGCAATGGGAATATTTCCGGGAGTTTTCCCGGATATATAAATTCACGGGAAGGAATTTATTTCCATTTATTTATTTCATTTTCCATATTATCAGAAAATAATTATTTTCATTTATTATGATTTACGTTTTAAATAATTTGGAGGTTGAAAGAATAAAGGTAATAGTATACAACAGCTCCTCATCGTGTTCCGTACTCGAGGATAGTTCTTACTCTTGCACCACGTACAGAAATGGTGGTATGTATGTACAAGTGGTAATAGAACACATAAGAAACCCAGATCATGTTGTACTCACTCTGGAATATGCAGTATGAGTACACCGTGATCTGCGTTTCTTATGTGTGCCATTACAACTTCTACATGAAATACCATCACGTTTGTACGTAATGCAACAGTAAGAATTATCCAATATGCGTTCAAGTCCCTCCCCCCCCCCACACACATAGTGAAATATAAAGTACAAGGGCACTACAGAGGCGCACATAAAGTGCACTGTACTCGAGGATAGTTCAAACTCTTGCACCACGTACAGAAATGGTGGTATGTCAAGTACAAGTTTCAGTCGATAAGTAAATGAAAGTCGCTTTGTTACCCCATTTTCAAGTTCCTAGATCCTCAATGAATAATCAGTAAAAGACTGAATTTCGTGAGTCCTCGGGAAATGATGAGGACCTGTTGTATACTATATCCAGAATGAAATTCGTTTATTACTTTATGTAACTAATTAATAATATAATTTTTTAAATTCCCATTTCTATTTGTACTAGAAAGTAGCAAAATACTAAGGTCAATGTTCCGTTAAGGGTTTCTAGTAACTTCTTGCACACGAAATTTGCAATTTCTTCACTTCTTTCCATTGATTTTCGTTTGATTACATAATATAACGTTAGGTTAGGTTAGTTTTGGCCCCCTTAACGGAACATGGACCAATACTAATTTATAAACGATGAAAACGAACCAGTTTGTAAAGTTATCCAGAAATTCTGTAAACATAGAGTTGAAGTACTATCAATCCACACCGAACATCCGTGTGGGTTTGTAACTTCAGTCCGGTTGTTAGGAATACATGTTGGCATCGTCCTTGACTCGGCTTTCGCTGTCTGAGGAAGAATCGGACATGGAATAAGTGAATCTCTGTAGCTGTAAATACATATACATTTAAAATATAATGTTATCAAAATTAGGGTTGCATCTCAGGATGTTTCGTTAGTTCTGGCGTTTCCGGACCTGTGTTAATTAGGATTTGTTTTGTTTTTCATTACCTGTGTATATATGTGCCAAGCGTTGTTACAGAATTTTTGTAACACCGTAATTATTGTAAATAATCTCAAATTAGTGATTTAATAGTACACAGTAACAAAGCACAGTGTACCTCAATCAACATTCTGTATATATGCCATTATTTACACTGGCAACCTTAAATTTTTCGACAGACTAAGTATCTTGTGGCAGTTACATAACCTAATTTCTTTATAACGTAAGTAATTAATGTGTTTACAATATCAGTAGTAGGATCAAGTTTTGAAAATTCACTAAAATGTAAGTTTAAACTGTTCAGCGGTGTAAAAGTTTGTGGACTTTCTATACCAAGTGTTTTGAACATATTTACTGGCATAAGACATATTTCTAATAAATATATATTTATGCGTACCCTCTAAATATAATAAAACAACATAATACCGTTCAGAATATACGTTTTAAAGAATCTTCTGGAGATAACAGTGACAAATATACTCTGATTAAAAAAAAACTAATTTTATTTAGTAATCATGATATAGCAATAGAATGCAGTTTTCTTTTTGTTTGTTCTTTCTTTTTGTTTGCAGCTGCTTGTATGCTCACTCGGTAAAAAAAACTAAAAATGGGTCAAAACTACCCTAAGGTTAAGCTAACCCGTTTCTACCTCTATGTTACTTATCTCTATCTTACACTACTATACTGAAGCGGTCCTGCTTGTCGATGCGTAGGTGGCTCGAGTATATTAAAGTTTACTCCGAGTTAGTATTTCACGTATACATTTCGTACTTTATTATCCTCCAGAATTTTTTGCTCTCATCACAAAATTCTACTTAGCATAGTTGGAATTTACGGGATTCACCGGAAATAATGTTGGTGCAATTTTACTATGTGCATCCAACGGAAACATTTGGCCAATTCTTAAATTTGCTCATTTTATGTCGAGAACAGAAAGTTCCGTGTGGTGCTTCTAACCCATTCCTACTACTACTCCTACTGCTACAACTACTTATACAATGGATTTGTATAGTAAAACTACACGAATAATTGTTTAAAACAACTTTTTTTCATGATTTGTGTGTAAATACCCGGTACGACAAAATACCTACAATAAAAAGGAAACCAATTTGTGCTAAGGTGCCACCAAACAACACGAATGCCTTGTAAGTGATTCAAACACTGCGAATCTCGTGCTCTGGTGTGGGTCCTATTAATTGCATATCTTGGGAAAGATTCATTTTGGGGTCCTCCTGGGGACGTCTATTACTAAACTTGGTTCGTGGTACTTCATTTCTGTGTTTACAGAATTTCCACATTACTTTACAAATTCGTTCCTTTTCATCATCTCCTCTTACTTGCTTTTTTGTAGTGCAAACGGAAATGGAACTTAAGGAATCATATTATGAATTTGTTATATAAAGTACAGTTAACGAATTTTAATTTTTTAACCCCCAAGTAATTTATGATCTAGAAGTAAATGATAATAAATCAAAGTAATTAGTTATATGGTTCGTATAATTTAGAAAACAAAGTAAAGAAAGGGAAATAAATTTCCTCCCAGGTCCCAGCAATCTACCTGGGTATATGCCATGGGACAAAACCTGAAATATTCTCATCTTTTATTTTCCGTCCCACTGGAAATAATCCCACTGACTACCAGTGCTGGTGTCGCTTCGTCTAACCTAATCTAACCATATTCAGTCTAATCAAACATCTCAAGGTCATTCCGTACTGTTCTAAAAAAAAATGTGTGTATAGTTTCTCGACGTAACGCATAGTTATGCGAAGTGACGTAATGACTACTTTTTCGATTATCTCTATTTGTATAGCATTGCGGTCATGTGTTATTTTAAAAAATGTAAGGTAGTAATATAGTAGAAAATGTTTTAGTGTGGCATTTTCTGTGTTCATGCAACAGTTATCTACGTTGAGTATTGGTAGGTGTATTAAAGAAAAGAGAAAAAAGCAAGAATTGTATCTCGATAAAATGTAATAATGTATAAGAAAATTATAATGATATGGAAGAAAGAAGATATAGGCCTATGATATCTCGTATGTAAGTAGAAGAAAATAATAGGTTAGGTTTTTCTTTGACGAGGGGTAAAATTTAAAAAATCGTATATTGATGAGTATTTCCATATTTCTGTATAGTTCTGTATTTTCGGCTTTTAGGTGGGGGAGGGTAGTCCACAGTGAGACAAAATTTCTTTTCTGGCGTGTATTTATTATAATATTAAAAGAATGAAAAAAAGTAAAGTAGGCATTTTTTGAGAAGATATCTCAGCTACAATTTTAGATACATCTTATCAAAAAATGGTTTCATGGTATATTGGGAGGAAGCGAAATATGACCTACCCAGATAGCACAGAAAATTGTATAAAAATGTTTAAAGATTTGCAAAGGCAAACTAAAAAGTTTGCAAAAAACTTGCTCTTTCAAATGGGAAAATTTGCCGAAAGTTCAATGCAAATAACAAAGTTGACGCTGGCTGAGTTTGCAGCAAAGTTGCCTCAGAAAACGAAAACAGTTGCCAATACAAACGAAATGTTTGCGACTGCACAGCAAGAAAGTTTGCCAGGACTTTGCTGCAAATATTTTGTGCAAATTTTCTTCTCAAAATTTCCGAAAATGAGCTGATAAATTTGGTGAAAATATTAAAAGGTTTGCAGCAACATTGCAGAAAGTGTTTTCACGATCGCAAGATCATGTTTGCTGCAAATGTATCAGGTAATGTTTGCTGCAAATTTATAAAGTAACATTTGTTGCAAATCTATAAGGTGATGTTTGTTTCAAATTTAGAAGGTACTGTTTGTTTCAAATTTAGAAGGTAATGTTTGTAGCAAATTTAGAAGGTAATGTTTGTAGCAAATTTAGAAGGTATTTTGTTTGTTGCAAATCGAGAAGGTATTGTTTGTTGCAAATTTGGTATAAGGCTGAAATATGTATCAAAATTCTGAAACTTGTGATCGAGAGGAAACACAATCTACCATTTCGGTTGCATTCATGGAATAATCACCTGTGACGTTTAGAAGATATTTTTCCAGGTTCTGCCTAAATGTAATCGGAATGACATATTGTGTTTCGTATGCTTTAATAGTCTTTAAATCCCAAGCAGTTTATATTCTGACTTGTACCTCACTAGTTTCAGAATTTTTCTACATATCTTAACCCAAATTTGCAGCAATTGTCTTGAAACTAGTACAACTATATATATATATATATATATATATATATATATATATATATATATATATATATAAAACTAAAGAAAAACGAGATGGGCTGATAAGGGTCATTTTTCACCCATCGAACACCGGAAAAATCAAGAGTCCGATTCAGACAAGTTTGCAATATCTGTATACTGGAAGATATGTTTTGTATGTGAATATAATAGGTACGTGAGAAAGAAAATAAGTCATAGAAATTAGTGCCCCAAAAGAGGCAACTTTGCGTCATTTTGACAATGTTTGCTGTCGTTGACATAGGCTTGTGGTAAGAAGGATTCAATGAACCTAAATAAATAATACTCGTAATAATACATCGCTGTGTAAGCTTTGATATGAGGAACAATTTATTTTAGTTCAGTGTGTCTTTCGACCTATGAGAGAACAGAATGTATCTAGCCTCTATAAACACTTTACATTTTTCCGGTGTTCGATGGGCGAAAAATGACCCTTATCAGCCTACATCCTTTTGGAGAGAGCAAATATAGATGATAGTTTGCTACCTTCCAGCTGCACTTTGCTTGATCATAAAATAAGAAGTAACTTATTAACGACTATTTTAACGTCATTTAATTTATATATATGTATACATAAATACTAAAACAGCAATAGAAAACGCCTAAACCTGTGATTTTTCCATAAAAAGAAGATTTGCTTTGTTAGAATTAAATATAAACTAATTATTTGCTGAGCAAAGCTATATATTTTCATTAGTGTTTGATGAAGCCAGAGTTAGTTGGCGAAACTGTAACACGTTTTGAATTTTAATGAAAATATAGTTTTGCTCAGCAAATAATTAGTTTATATTTAAGCCTAAACCTGAATATTCCTGAAGGTTACATCAACGTTTATTCCATCATTTACTCTTGTAATGGACACGGAAACTTTCGCTGGTTCCTCGTAGGGAGATTTCGACTTAAAGCAAGCCACTGAAACAAATCTAATAAATTTGACCTTTCAACGAATTTGGCCTGTACATTTTAATCCAAAATTTTACAAAGTCGGCTGCACAATCGCTCAGCAAAGTAGCAATTGACGACTAATTACCAGTGGCGGCTGGTACTATATGTTGCATGGTTGTGCACCGGATATTTCTTTAATACTAAGGATATTTTTAAGTATTAAAGTCGTGTATCAGTAAAAAATAAACCTTTGCTCTTGAGCGCAAAACAGTATTGATGCATTTCTTTAAAAAAATAATTTTAAAAAAACTGAAAGAGAGTGATATACAAATCCAGTGGCAGCAAGCGTTGCCACTGGAAGCAGTAACATTGAGCATATGGCAGCGAGCTCCTATCTCTTAACATGAGGAAGTGGATTTATTCTTGCATCGCTGCTATCCTCCCGTATTACGCGTTTGCAGTTGCTATTTCGTTGCAACTGGTATTTAGTCAGCTTCTGTAGTAGTTACGAATTCCTCCGTTTGGCAGCGCTTGACTCAATTGGTAGGTTGAGTGAGATATAGACGCTTGGAAGAAAGAAGTTGGTCACCAAACAGAAACTCGCAAAGAGCAAATATGCGTCTGGTGGTAGCAGGGGCGGATCCAAGCTGAATATTTGGGGCAGGGCAGTCGTTCGAAGTCAATAGATTTTATTTTACATTTATAATACAAAGGTAAAAATTCTTGGGATGGGTTTTATTTTTTAAAAAGAAAATATCCTATTCTGCGGGGGGGAGGGGGGGCGATCGAGAATCGAAGAAGAGAATGTCTTACCACTGGTCTAATTCCTATCTGTGTGTCGCTCGTGCACATGATCCCGTGTTCAATTTCGGGCGGAGAGCATAAAAAATTAATCTCAAATTTTTCACTTTCAATACTCATCTGTCTTCTTTAGCCTAAATTGCTGGAATGTTAAACTATTATTATTATTTTTTTTTCATTTTCGAAGGAAAACATCTTATGTTTCATGCTTCTTTATAATAGAACAGCAGACAAAAATACGTAGTTACTGAAAATGAACTCTTTGTCCCTTATATTCATACAAAGAAATGCTAACAAAATGCATATTGTCGGAGGAGAGAGGTGTTTCTGTACCTTAAAGAAAATAAAGCGGAAAATATTTGCAGTAGCGATGCTTTCAATTCAGAAAAACTTGGCGAGCAGCATTTCAGATTTCAATGAAGTCATAGAAGAATTTGAAACTCGAAAAGAACGAAGAAAGACCTTCCATTCTAAAATAATGCATAGTTTACTTAATTAAATAATTTTGTTTAACTGTGTGCATGAATATATGCATTGTTTTGCTTTTTTTTTTTCTTTTTGGCAGCTCATCCGTGGCTAAGCGGTTAGCGTACGCGCCTTTGGCGTGGGAGACCCCGGTTCGATTCCCGGCGGGAGCTTATGTGGTTCGGATTCCACATTAATCAGTAGGTCCACGTCTCATATAGCCTCGCTGCTGAACGGGACGTTAAACTCAAAATCAATTCAACTCTTCTTTTTGGGTTATCGATATCATTTATGGCTCACAGCACATGCTATATATTCGATTTATCTTTTGTTCAATAACATGAACGTAGAAGTTTATGTATATAAATAGTGTATAAACGTACATTGATAGTGGTTGTTTGAAACAAAGGGAATAACTTATATATTAAATCAATATTAGAGAATACACTTTAATCAATAAATATACAAATGGAGCTTATAAGGACTTTCCTCTTCATATTTCCTGAATATTTTTTGGATAAGACTCAAGAATGCAGGGGGGAGGGAACACTTGCGCGTAACTACATACCTTTGACATTGCAACATTGCAACCGGTACTTCTACAGACCACGAACCGCTACTGCTAATTACCCAATAACAACACATTATACTCGAAGATAATGCACAAGGGAAAACAAACATGGCGGCATCCAGATGGCTCCAAGAACAAAGGATTAAGCCTTTTCTAAATTGTCATGTCGGAAAAAAAAACAGTAAAAATCATGGTAATGGCACAACCGTATTAGAATGTGTGAAGGCAAGCATGTAAAAATAACTACAAGAAGATTAGGATGAAACATTAAAAAATACTATACGGTAAATAAAGGGCATTATATATTTATTGCTTGATTTTGACTTTAGAATGACAATGTACTACAAACTGTAACAATACTCAGTGATCATATTACAGAATGCATAAGGGGATTAACAAAAACTGTTTTAGAGAAAAAAGTTGAGAAAAGCAAATTGTTGTGTATATATAATAATACTTAGTACCAGATGCCAATATCTGATGCCTCTTCACAACTTTTTGAGTTTGAAAATTGTGCGAAAATGGAAGAAAATATCAAAATTTCGAACTGTGCAACCTTCAACCTGATTTCGCATCAAGCACAAATAGAACACACCCGGAAGCTTTTTCGCCGGGAACACATCCGGAAACTATCGGATCATGCATCCAGAAACAAACGTGTGTCAATATCTGGCGTATAGATACACTTGATCGAGAAGCGACCCAGTCATCACTCTCACAAACTGGTTGCATAGCACCTGCACGATAAAGGATTAATTTTCAAAATTCTTATATGCAATCCGTCACTTCAGCTAAATACTATCTTATGTTGAGAAACAAAAACATCCGGTTGTGTTTTATATATGCTCGCCTTGCTTGGTGCAAATTCGGAGGCGAATTGAGGTTGGAAGTTGGAGAGTTATTTGGTGAGGAATATTTTGCTACACGTTAAAATTCTCCACTTCTCATTTTTTATCTGGAACTGAGGTCACAAACTATAAAACACTCCATCGTGGTTTTTAACTATTATATGCCGGTCTTCATGCTTTAGTCGATGCTGTCAAAAATCCAGGTCCGTGGGGTGAGTACAATGTACCTAAAAATCCATTCGTACCATGCAGTTTCCCATATACTCAATTATAAAAATACTTCACACTATACACCCTTTTGCCATACTAATTACTTTATTTCGAAAAATAGTTAAATATTTTTGGGGGTAATTTTTCTTAGCAGTTACAAGCTGCTTGAGTCATACCAACTGGTAGGTTTATAAATCCCTTCTCTGCCGATACCATTGACCAGCTCACAAAATACCATACGACCATTTTGTCCAACTTTAATGTAAGAAACTACAAGTTTGCGCACCAAAAAAAAAAAAAAAAAAGTGAATGAGGTATTTGAATGATGCCTATCTTTCAGTTCATAATATAGCAGACTACCTACAGCACAGATGCTGCAAATCATCTCGTGTATGAACAAACGTTATATTACTGGAAACTGTACAATGCGTCTTTGTTGATAACTACCCCGATGGTAAACATTAACTCTTGTTTCATATGCATACAAGCTAAACGACTGTCTTTTCATTATGAGTAACTTTCCTTGATTATCACCTAACAAAAACTAAATGTACAAAGCAGATTTATCAACCGTGTGCGGTTTCAACCATATATAAACAAGTCTCTTAAATTGTCCGGATTACTTCTTATAAATAGTTATAAATATTTCGCAATCACTGTTCATCCGTTACGCATACAAGCTAAACGACTCTCACTTTATGTGTAACTCTCCTTCAAAATTAGCACCCAACAAAAACTAAATGCACAAAACAGACTTATTACCATGCAGTTTCAAAAATATATGAACAAAGTCTTAAGTTGTTCGGATTACTTCTTACAAATAGTTACAAATATTTCGTAATCACTATTCTTCCGTTGGAAGCTGAGACTGCGTGCTGCTTAGAGTGCCACCTCCAGATGAGGATGCTCTCTCATCCAGAGTAACTCTAATAGTGCTTCTGCTTTCCTCAAATGAAACTCGAGTAGCACTTCCGCTCTCATCCATTGAAACTCGAGTAGTGCTTTCGCTCTCATCCATTGAAACTCGAGTAGTGTTTTCGCTCTCATCCAAGGAAACTGGAGTACTGCTTCTGCCTTCTCTGAAATGAAAATTCAAAGTATTGTGCATTTGTGCTATAACATTCGATTATCAACATGATATAATTAAGGCGAGAGTCAATTTCTCACGTATTGACAAGGAAATATCTGAGGACCACGGATGCTACAGTGCCAAGTGACATTAAAGAAAAAAAAACTATCCTCTGTTGCAGCAATGATATGGAAACACAACGTGAAGTGCATAATTCCTTCAACAGGTGGCAGAATAAATCACCTACGTTGTATTGCTTCCGATACTTGGTGCTTATTTTTTTTTTATTAAAAACGGTAACGTTTTGAAAATTTCGCTATTGTTTACTAAACTACTCTTCATGATACATCATCAGAGCAAATTTCGTTTCTCTAGCTCCAGCGCTTCAGCTTGTGCAGCTTTTTCATATTACGTTTTTCCGCTAGTTTGGAAATGAAATCTTTGAGTTTTACGTCCCACGCTTATGCCGGTTAGGCTAAAGGAGACTGATGATGAATAATGAATGAAAATGGTGGAATGAAGAAAGTGGGAGGAAACGGAAGATCCCCGAGGAAACCCACGCACACGGTGTTGGTCCACCACAAAGTTTACTTGGCGGGGGCTGGGATCGAACCCGGGACCCCTAGCACCATAGGTGAACGCTCTACCACTGAGCAACCGCGGCCCCCAAGAACTAACTTGGAATTAATTAGTTCTTCTGTACTCTGCAGTATTTTGAAATTGTCCATATGTAATTTTCTATAATGGTTTCACTTGTGCACACGTTTATCTTCTGGTCCTCAAAAGACAATTAGACAAATGTATTAAAAGTATGTAAAGATCAGTACAACGTATTTTTATCAGGAGTCCTTCGTGAGTGAGTCGGCAAACGTACCGAATTTGTGGCCAATTAGTCCCGGTTTCGAGTTCAAATGGAGGACAATTTGTTTCGGATGTAAGTCGAGAAACGGTTTGGACTCCGCTCTAAGCTTATGTGACCCCTTCCAGCATAACCCGGTAGTTGCAAAATAACACCAAGGTGAAACAAACTTATCTCTGCCCATATGTAATATAAATACACAGAGCAAATTATTAAAAAAAAAAGTTTAAACCCCAAAGAAAAAACTTTTTTCAATAAAACTTTTTGCCAACCCTCTTACAGACATACAGACAAGCATGTACTAAAATACAGAAAATCAATTAAGATACATCCTTCAGCGTTGGATATTATAATTAGCCACTGTATTAAAACCCTGCCTCTCCTCCCCATATACTTTTAAGACAATGCGAATTAAGTCACAACCCAGTCTGCGTCTTAATACCAGTAATATTTAGTACATTCATTACCACTAAAAATCAAAGAATTTTGCACCAATCCTGAACGAGTTCTTTTAACTCCTAGCTACTTAAACGGCTTAGTATTCATTGTAATAATATGTTGTTTTGTTCGTGACAGACCACATTTATGTACGTAGCATACAGATACAATGAGCCTACAAGCAACTTATGTAATTTCCTTATATCTCTAAAACGTTCCCTTTCTTGGAACACTTAACTCACTTGCACCCTCCCCTAAATCTCCAACGTATACTTTAGGTTATAAATGTACAGTAATGCTTCTTTTTACAGTGTTTGATGAAGCCAATATGTTCAGTTAGTTGGCGAAACTGTCACATTATTTTAAAATAAACGTTGTTTTATTCAGTTATTTATTTCCTAGTTCAAGATATTTAAGATAGCAAAACTATTATGAACCAGTTAGCTATAATTTCACCAGGAGTCAAGAGAAATATTTGATCTTTCTAGTGATGATAATTTATAAAATTATCAAGGTTCAAATAAATAAATAAAAATAAAGAAACTGAATATACCTTCTGCAAATACTTCGGAAAAGCAGGAAATACAGATGGAACTGCATTTTTGCGAATTCTCACACAAGAGAGGGACGTTCTATCAATGTTATCTTCTCGGAAATGTACAGAACAAAGTGCACTACCAGCACTAGAAGTCCAGCTTTTCCGTCGAATAGACCTAATCCAGGCTTCACGCAATTCTTTCTTCTTAGGTATCCTTCAATTAAAAAATGTACAAAATTACCATTAAAAATTCAGATTATACAATACGAATATAGAATTGGTTATTGAGCTTATGGAACACACTTTAATAATAATAATAATAATAATAATAATAATAATAATAATGTTCCTATTTCAGGTATTTTTAGCCTATATTTCCATACTCCCAAGGGTACTCTTCATCGGGCATAGGGCTTAACATTTTTTCTCTTATGCAGCTCTTCACGTAGAATTTCTTTTCTTTTCTTCTTTGGTAACAACAATGGTGTGAAAATTTCCTTTTTAACTAAACTGATTCTGTATTTTTAAAAATCTATTCCTGTAATTTTCTACGTTGCATGTAAGTTTGGAAGACGTGAAAAAGGAACATTATTCAGGTTAGTTGTAATTGTTATTACAAATACAGCACTTTAGCCATAAAAGGCTGACAACGCAGATTATTACCCGGTCTTGCTATTTGTCCCCCCCCCCTCAAAGTAATCTACTGCTACACTATGCGCGGACTTGGATTTGTATAAGTTATTCTATATTCTAATTTTGGAAAGTATAACCATAGCTTTACTTGGGAAACTCTCTTACATATCAAGTTTAACCTATCTATCGATCTTTTCCGCTTCCTCTTTATCATATAATGACAGTGTGCTTTACTGATATCTTCTTTCACTGGAAGCTTTCTTATACACATGGACAATGAAACTACATTTAATTCCGACATTCAATCATATCTCAGGTTTGAAACTTATTACACTAATTTTATGCGAAACACAACTTCTCAGAACTTTTTAAATTCATGCAATAACAATAATAAAAATTGGAATTAGCGTAGAGCACTGATAAGTTTCTCATTTATGAAGAAGAGTATGTAAAGCATTATATTTCAGAAATTGAAGATAACCCGATTCTTCTCAATTCTCAACTTTGCTGTAGGTTTCTGTTTTAATTTAACTTCACATCACACAACATACAAGTAGTCTTATCCTTGCGTACACACACAAAATAGGACTGTTTTAAGTGTTCGCCAACAGATGGTGTTGTTGCATCTCTACAGATAATGCTGGGCGCAATTATGCAAAAAATATCTACCTGTTTGGGCTAGGTAGTTACTAGAAGCTAGCATTGGACCTATTCACGTCTGGGAAGCGCAAAGAAGGTCGGTCCGCTCGATATCAAGGGAATGCATGTATTAAAAAAACCCTGATGATCAACACCGTATGATGATAATTTATGTTTTAAAAAAAGTTAAATTCTGGACTATATGAATTCGGTATTGTGGCAATATTAGGTACATAGAGCATAATATGGCAGTATCAAACCCACTATCTTACTAATTCATTAATCTTGTCTAAAGCCAACCCTTAACTTAGAACATGTATGTTCCAGTAATGGAGGGGAAACGTAAATGGAGAGCAGGAACTGAAAAGCGAGTATTATCTGAACCAAATATGGTGAAATGGGGCAAAAGTTTAGATGCCATTTCATGTAATGCGGGCATGCAGTTGAACAATGTACGGTAGAAATATATATTACTTGATTACACAATAAGATCGTACAAGTAATAAAAATATATCGGGGTCTTACCTCTTGCATGTATAGTAAGGCAAAATTCGAAATGAAAAGTGTGGCGTTTACCAGGTAATACTCCATAAGAAAGACATGAAATAAAGTGTTATATAAAGACAGTGTACAAAGCACTGATGCTAGTAAACACTCGCCCCGAGCGAGTTTTTAAAATCGCTAAGATTTATTTTAAACGAAAATAAATTATTTTGGTAAATCTTTAGTAATGGGGGGTGGGGAAACTAACGAAGACAAAAAACAACGTGCCTTGTGTGACTGCAAACCACCTTTACTCGCTAATGCTCGCTCGCCAACTGTCTGAATTAAATGTATTTAACCTCACCTATCCGAATGTGAATAGAATATCGGGAAAATTCGGTTAAAATCCTGGCTTCCCTAAAGTTAAACAATAGCCACGATCTCTAATGGAATGTGAGCAAGTAGATTGGATTTTTTTGTTGGGCTAGTAACATTTTGTTGCCTATTTGCATTCTTGGTACAAAGTGATCATTGAACACACAACTCTCACAAAGCTGTGCCAGTTGCATATGGCTATAGGGCACATGCTTTCGTGAAGCATAAAACGTTTTTCCACTACCATTTATGTGTATACACACGGTCAGTAACACGCCTGCTCCCTACACAAAGGCTCACTACGGCTAGTATTCCCCTGCCTGCCTCAGATAGCAATCTTGGTTTTTAATGACCACATAACACAAGTTGGTTTGTGCTTTTAAGTCGATTCTGCTATATATAGTGCTGTTTTATGATATACCTGCACACGCTGTAGTTATACTCAGCTCTCCTGAAGTCAGTCTGAATATTTCATTACAAATCCTTATTTAAACACTCTTTAAGATAGAAACAGTGCATTTCCTACTAAAAGGAGTTTATATTTCACGAATATAATCATCCCGTTGTGTAGCAACCTAGTACAGGTAGTATATTTGTATGTGTTCTGGATTTTTGTCCCACGGACATGTATTTGATAGGAAACTCCGCTCCCAACGCCCCATCTAAAAGTATACTTACATTAGTAGAGTGTTGTTAAGCGCTAGTAGGAAGCATGAGAAAGTAATTAATTTTGTGCAGTAATATAATACAGATGAATTTACACTAGCATAAAGCACAGAAAGCATGAAAACAAGAATTATTTATGATTAAATGTTAACAGTGAACGATGAAAATGAAAGAGGAGTAGCTAATTATAGGCAACATATGTTAAAATAATAACAAATAAATAGCAATACAACGTTAAAAACTGGTTTAAGGTTAAAAACGTTAAAAAACTGAAGGTCTAATTCGGGGACGCTACCTACGGAAGATCAGCTTTCTTACTACTTTTGGCATTATTCGAGCAGACGGTTCTACCAAATTTTGACACATTTCTTACATTTTCAGGTTAGGTTAGAGCTTTGCAACGGCGCAGACGTGTTATATGTTTTCAGGCGAGTATCGATATTTTTTGATTCATTTCCTTCTAGTTAAAGTCTTTTATGAACACTATCATAAAGGGCTCTGCTGTGATAAGTAAAATATACCGGTACTATAACGATAATTTGGGGATACCCTAGCTCAGTCGGTAAGACGGCTGACTTTGACTTAAACGTAAGAGAAACGGGTTCGAATCCGGGTCCAAACTAAAAATCTTGCCGATGCTGGAGCCCCGGACCACCCAAATAGTCGGCTCGCATGGAGCTATGTGTGTCTTTTCGCAGAGTATGCACTAAATGAGAAGGCAAGGTTCTAGATTACTGGTCCCCCTTCCCATTGAGCAGTAATAAAGACAGAAAACAACGTGCCCTGCGGGGCTCTAACCAGGGTTTGCACAAACACAGGGAAGATAACTGACCTTTTCTCCAACAACACATTCGATAAGTTAACAAGAATTATATTCTTTTTCAGAAGCTAGGTCATAGAATTGTGAAATCAGGAGAAAAAGGAGAAAAATCAGCTTTTCATCAGATTAAACTGACGAACGTAATTTTGGCAAATACAGCCATGTAAATAAATATTGCTAAACGCGTGAAGAATACTGTAGGTAGATTGTACCACTGATTTAAATAATTTTCATATTGTTTTCCTGTAAAGCATTTTTATAGCACATCTTAAGTTTTTAGGCATCTTCAGTCCGTACAATTAATTGCGGGGTACGAACAGAGAAAAGCAGCTGCTGCTTAGTGAACTTTCATCTATTATATTCCGGAACAGGACGTTTGGGCGCCACCATTTGGGCGCGGACGTTTCGGCGCTGTTCGTTTGGGCGCGAGGTACATAGTAAAAATCACAATTTACGACATATAAAGTAAGCTAGGCACCGAAAACTAAGCGCGAATCAGGATATATACATTTCCTACACTTTTATCTTTATCTCATTTCATTTATCTGTATATTCTCTATCTCTATCTTATTTATTCATCTAAATTAAATAGTTTAATGCGTTTGTGGCATTTGTTGCCTAACCTCGTCATGGATTGATTTTTCGCTTGTTCACGATGCTTGTACTTCTGATTTAATTTTTGTATTATATAAGAAAGCTAGGAAATAAAGGAATCAGACGAACTCTTAATTTTCTTAATGTTAATTAAAACATACTGATTTAATTTTTGTATTTTTTAAAGAAGTTAATGATGAAGACAGTGGGAGGAAATATAAGAATCCCGAGAAAACCCACACACAAGATGTTTGCCCACCACAAAGCTCACTTGGCGCGAGCTGGGATCGAACTAGGGACACCATGCACCAGAGGTGAACCCTCTACAACTGAGCCACCGCAGCCTATTATACTTTTGTTCATAACCAGACTACAGTTAGTTGCATTGTGTTGGAAAGTTGATGGGGAAGGGGGGGAGTCTGAGGTGTCCCGTATTCTCATGACAAAAATATGGGATATTTACTTACGCTGGAAGATGTTAATTTCATACAAGACATTTTGAAACATTTATTTACTTCATATAACATGAAGTGCATTTTTGTTTTAAATTAATAGACCCCTTTTGGTATTCACATTTGCCGAACTTCAGTCAGGCTTGTAGATGAATTGATCTACATGTGTTCGTTTGTCTGCCGAGCTCCTTCATGGTTAAGCGGTTAGTGTATGTGTCTTCGGCGTGGGAGATCCGGGTTTGCTTCCCGGAGGGAGATCTTGTGGTTCGGATTCGATGTTAATCAGGAGGTCCCGTCTCATATAGCCTCGCTGCTGAAAGGGACATCAAACACAAAATCAACTCAACTTGTTTGTCTGCCTCTACCACACACACTACAGGTTACAACTTTCGGCCTTTTAAGTTAAAATTATCAGAGTACAAGCACAAGACACTAAATTTCCCGTATAGATTTTGGCGGCATACCAACGTAAAATGTCAAAATGGCGGCCATTTTTTCAAAACAGCGAGTATCCGCGCTACGAAGCGCAATTTTCAGTCCTTTAAGTTGAAATTTCGACGGTGGAAGCACGAGATACGTTAAATTTGCTGTATAGATTTTCTCACAAATCGAATGTAAAATTTCAAAATGGCGGCAATTTTTTCGAAACAGCAGTGAGTTGAAAATTGTTGCAAGTTGTGACAATGACAATCTTCAAATATAAATCACATTTCAACACTTTTACCCCAAAGACATTGAAATATTTCGAAAAAACCCATATGGGCCCAGGTGGATTGGGCTTTTTCACAAAAGCCCGGGTTTTTTCAAACCCTTGCTCTAACCCGCCTTCACTCGCTGACGCTCGCTCGGCAATACTGTGAAAATTAAATGTATCAACTTTAGTACAGAAGGAAATCAACCCAGCTACTAACCTACACGGGGGACCAGTAATCTAGAACCTTAATTACTTGGAGATCTACTTCAGGAGGACTCTGTACATAGTGTCGACACATAGCAAAAAACTACAGTGCATAAAATACGAACCACGTGGTGCTAGGCGGCTACTAAAAAGCACGAATGCTACTCAACGAGCCAGGGCAGAAGCGCAACAACGGAGCCCGATCGTCAGCGAGAAGGGACGTGCACAGGTAGCTGGCGCGTCAGCGACGGGGTATACGCATAAACAAGGATAGTTGAAGAACACATTTACATTTACAATAATCTCACTATCACTCAAAATTCATTTCAATATGCTGTGCACTGACAGTAATAACTTGTATTCACATTCTCATTCCTGCACGAAACATGTTCCACATCATATTCTACCTACAAATTTTCCATTTTGTAGAACCGTCTGCTCGAGTGAATCCTACTTCTCTCTAAATCGCAGGTTCTTGGCAAGGTTCTAGAACACTAGACCCTATTCCCATTTAGCCGTAATAAAGACAGAAAACGACGTGCCCTGTGGGGCTCTAACTCGCCTTCACTCGCTCGGCAATATTATGTAAATGAAATATTGAATTTTGGTACAGAAAGGAACGAACCTAGCTAGTAACCTATATACGGGGAACTGTTCTAGAAACTTCTCCATGTTCTTGTCACTTATTGTTAACTTCAGTACTTATTAATTCTCTCTGTATTATTTCATTTATAACACTAACTTTATTACTTGTTTCCGAGTTACTGTGATGAATTGTCGAATGTTAAGTCGGAACACATACTTCTACTAAGAACATGTAAATATACATATCCATTCAGATACATAGCTTGTCACAAAATTTAAATCAAAAGCACATACAATAATTTCAGTATGACGATTACAGTTTTTCTAATGGAACGAAGTGTAACTTACGTTCTCTTACCACCTAAATGGATATCACTTGCACTAGGACGTGAACTAGCATTCAGTAGCGTACTTCTGAATCTATGAAGAACTCAACCTAATTGAAGCTATAATAAGATGTGTAGTATGTCTATTTAAATAATTACTACTAAAATCTTTAAAATATAATAAAAAGAGCAGATAATACTGACATCAAAATACCAATACTGCTAGAAGCGAGTATCTTTTAATTAGGGATTTTCTTACCTGAGAAAGGTTATTCCGGGTAATTTCTCCTCACTCCTATTTGTACAGCCGTATGCTACTGAAGTAATACTTTAAAAATAAACAACAGACACAGTACATGTCTTCCTATGAAGATAGCAATGTTTTGTCAACAAATATGGCGGTTACGAGAGTAGCCAATTAGACGTGCCGATGCTCGGATGTTTTTTGGCTTCATTCTTTTAATAGGATGAAGATATATAAAGGCAGATCCTCTATTTTACAAGATCCTTGGCGACGGCAAACTTTCAATGTTATATTTTCTAAAAAGATGCATGTTAATTGCAGTGGTGAATTTATATTTGCAAATCAGTGAAAATTTGCAGATTATATTGAAAGCTTTTAAAAAATATTAAGATATTTTGCCTTCGCAAACTATCAGATTGTTTGCTCCACTAAACGAAGCAAAAATTTGCCGCAAGTATTCGTGCTATCTGGGTAGGCCCTAATGTTTCACTCTGTACCAATAGTGGTGCACAGTGAGACACAAGTTAGTGAATACATTTATGCTTCAAAATATTGTTTTTAGACTAATTATAACAACAAATAGAAGTTTATGTACACAAGCGAACACTCCCACTTTCAGGCTTTTGAAGTTTTCTTCGTGTTTTCCTGCTTTTTTACAAACGCATAACAGTGCATGCATTGATTTCCATTGAATAAGATTTACGTTTTCAAAGCAAACTAATGCATGCATTGATATTCTCTTGTGAAACAGTCTGAAGACACGAAAAATTTTAATTAAGCAGCCTAACAGTGGAAATGTTTCCTTGTGCACAAAGTCTATGCTACTCAAGTAAAAATCAAGTGACATCGATATTGCACTACAAACAATCATGTGCAAAATGTCTTAACGGAAATCTATGCTTCCAAAAGCTAAAAGAAAACTATGAAATCTTTCAGTCTCTTAGTTTGCATTTAGATCTGTTAAAATACAACAGCGAAAACTAAGATACTCTACTGAAAAAACTATAGCATAGGCTTAAGAGTAATATGATATCGACAACGTCAACAATTCGCAAACATGTGCAAAAAATGTTTTAACGCAAATTTATGCTTCCAAAACTAAAAGGGAACTTGATGAAACCTTCCAATCTCTTAGTTTGCATTGGAAGCGGTTTAGGCAGAACCGTAGCAATATCAGATGGACCAACGACTGCTATATCTTTTACGATAGGCTTCACAAACGTATCCACTTTGGCACTTTTTCTTAAATAGGAAACTACATTCACCTTTTCTTGATATATTTAACATTTCGGCGACATGGAACATCCCTTGGGAAACGCACGAGAACAAAATCACCTGTAACTGGCACACGATCTAAATCGGCGAACTCACTTAGGTAGTTTTCTGAAAGAAGATCTGACGCATCATTATCATCATCCGAACCACTCAGGATGGTGTCAATGTTGTCATTAATCGAAGGTTGGTCACTTTCGGTTTCGTCAAGCAAGTTACAAGCAATGTGTTTTTTTTCTTGTTTCTGTTGATTTTGTTTTCTGGATTTGGCTTGGGAGTAGAGCTCACTCCTAAGTGTCTGTCTAAATAGAACTTTTTCCAGTATTGTTTCTCTTACGTTCTGCTGTCGAAAACCACGAAACTCAGCTGGCGAAACAAATGTTTTTTCCAGAGGAACCCTCCTTTGAAGTTTGGTAGATATTGCACTGCTCGGAATCCTTATCACATTGAGTCGTTGATGAGCGATTGGGAGGGGGGTGTTGATTTCGCTGATGTGTCACTTAGAGTGCTGAATATGGAGGATGTTGATGCTTCCAGTGTCGTCGTTACTGTTGAAGGTAAAAAATGTGAGTGGTCAAAGATGTGCTGGTTAAAGGGATAAATTCCTGTGGCTTTGAAGCCTGCAACGATGTTAGTTGGTGTAAGTGCTTTGCCAACGCATGCTGCAATTTGGTAAATAGACAAGGGAACACCTGGATTTCTCAACAACCAAGAATCAACCGCAGTGTTGTAGTACACGGAGACATCTAGAGGCTGTAACCTGTTACTGCAATGTAAAGGTATCCTAAGTATGGTAACACCAGCGTTCTTTGCCATATCAATTATGCGGAGAGAAAAGTGACTTTTGTGATTAACAAAGACGGATTTTCCTTAGAATTGTGTGAATATTGAATAAAGTGTTGAAGAACTTCTCGAAATATGTCTGCTGTCATCCATCCTGAGGGATTTGGTAATCCTAAGGTCCCTGGAGGAGCTTCATTTAGCATGTGCGGTTTAAAGTTTTTCCTCGGAAAGAGCATTACAGGAGGAAGAAACGTTCCACTTGCTGAGACTATTGCTATCACTGTCACTAATTCTCCCTTCTCTCCACTAGTACATTTGTTGACTTGTTTTGTCCCTTTCTGTGCTATGGTTTTTGTTTTGTTTTTGGACTGTTGTTACGCCTGTTTCATCCAAATTGAAAACACGCGGTCCATAAGCAAATTGAGTAAAACGACTATACACCCCATTTAAATTTTCAAAAACCGCATTGACATTTCCCTCACTGAAAGCTGTTAATCTAAATACACTACAGCGCTCTGGTTGTCTTACGCTAAGGTTTGGGTTTCGGTACAAAAGCCCTCGCATCCACTCTACATCAGCACATTAGTGTTCTTTCCATGGTTCGGTATTTTGACTTCATTTCTAACGGACATTTCGTATGCCAACTCACGTGGTGGTCTTGTTGTCAATCCATAGCTTAACTTGCTGCACGTAACGGCGTACTCTGCTAGACTCTTCTCTTTCAATTCAGAAAATATCTTGCTAACACTATAATTCGGTTGCATCTTGATTGGGACATCAGGATTATTTCTCTTCTTCTTGACGTAGTGAAATAGGGTTTGAAAGGACAGGTTCTTCTCCTTTGCTGCTTTTCGTAATGAGTATTTCTGTTCCAGTACCAATTTCACTGCTTCCGTTCGTTGCGGTATCACTATTTCCTATCTTTCTTGGAATACCTCACCGCCTCACCAGAATGAACCTAAAAATAAAGATACCATGTTAAAAAACGTGAAAGTAAGTTCCCTACATTAGCATACTAAGCATACCAAAAAAACTGCACAGGATGGGAAAAGCTAGGCCTATATGTAAGATTTGTTATCGTATCACAGACGAACTCGAGTAGCGCTTTAACACACCCGTGCTGTTCCTATTAGGTAGGCCACTGGTGGAAAGGAAAAACTATTCAACACTGAGTAGTTGCTAGTGTAATGTAGATACAGATAGGGATTCAGCTATATTGTGAAATGAATGTTTTGTCGAAGATGATATTTTATCGCAATCTTCGGAATGGCAATGTGCTTGTACGGCTTTGACTTTGATTTCTTCTCCAAAGTTAAGTAACCACGAGAACAGTAGCATTTTATCACCAGAGCACCAAACCTAGGGGAAAAAATAGTTGCATGTGTAATGGCGCCTTGTTAGGAGGGCTTCAAGTAGATACTTTTCAAACTTTACATCCAATGTTTTTGACTCAATCCATATTAATGGTGAACTGGAAACAATGCTTGCCCCGGGCGCCACATATCCTGATTACGGTCCTGCACACTTGGTTGTCCGGTCACTTATTTGCATACGTTGCCAATTTTTTTTTTAAATTCTCTTGTTTTAATAAAGTGATCAAGATTATGTTGACAAACTTCATGAACCTGAACGACTGCTCATCTAGAAAATAGGGACAAAAGGGGACGGACTCAACAATAGGAAAGAAAGATAGGTCTAAAGTCCAATAATCTACTAAAAAGCACATCTCTTTTAACGCACTTACTAGAATTTCGATGACAATATTAGTAATGTGTTGTAGCCGGTGTGCGAATTATCGAGGATGAGGCGGAACCCACTGTAAAACTTGACAGGGATTGGATATCCATAATAAATCTATTTTTCTTTATATTAATTTCTGAAATATATGTACGCTTCATCCTCCTATAAAGTTCCCGTTAATTCGCATACTGCTTGTAGCTATAGGCCAGGCTTTATTCCTTTAATAGGCACACTTCTGGAGGCCTACTCTCAAGTATATTTAGTGACAAGTTTCGTATTGATGCATGGTACACAGTGAGACGCCGTCTGACTGTGTACTGCATGTCTGTGTCTCAGTGTGTACTTTTCAGAAGGTTAACAAAACAAGTCCACTCAATTAACAAGAGCGAGTGACTACTTTCACCCGCTGTGAACCGAAACAAATCATGCCTCTTTTGAATTGTACCATCACAATAATATAATAGAACGTGAAGGCATTTTGCAACAATTGCCTTAAATCAACAATAGTCGTAACTTTAGAAGCGAAGAAATAAAAAAAATATCTGAATTTCCTCACTCGTCCACATCATGCACAAGCCGACTAAGCAACTGACTGCGAACTGATAGGTTTCCAACTGAGCGAGACACCTGGCGTCAAACTCGAAAAGCTATGGAGAAAACTTAAATGTCTCACTGTGGGCTACCCTCCCCTATATCAATATTTTTGTATAAGTAGTAGCAAAATTTCGGATATTTTAAAGTACTGCTTTGAAACACAGTAGACCAAAAACAATTCCAACCACTACTAAATTTCACCTGATGCGGCAGTTACCGTTGTTTTCTCCCGGCCCGATTCATAAATTTTGTTAAAGCGAATAATATTTTTCTTATTGGTTTCAGATCTATTGGTTTTTCTCGAACATTAACTGCTGAAGGTTTCAAATCTCCGACGTGAACAGTTTTGTATGACCGAAATGGCTTCACATTATTTCAAGTTTGACTGTAATAAAATTGAATTAAAAACAGAAAACAATTGTATTGAAGTTGAAATGAAAACAGAAAATGAGTCATTTGAAGAATGTAATTATAAGCTATGTACTAGTAACACTAATGACCACAAAGACCCTCTTGCAGTACATGTGGAGTATAAGAAACGAGAAAGTGCATCGGAAGGAGAGAATATCGCTTTAGAAAGGAATGAAGATGAAACGATATCAGATTGGAAACTAACTTCGAAAGCAATATGTTTGGTGAAGCGCTTACCAACGGCTGATGTATTTGCAAGTGCCGAACGTTTTCGCAGTAACATCAGGCCAACATCTTCCGATCTTTCAAACATCACAGAAGGATCAAGCAGTCACATGTATGCCACTATTGGAAACAAGAACGATGACGAAAAGAATGTCCAAGAAAACAATAATCGAGAATTTGGTAGCAATTCACAGGCCCTGAGGTACGTTTAAATGCGTTTATTTCACCTTGGATATGTTGTGTATAAATATTTCTTTTCAACGCTTGCAATACTTGGTTAAGTATTCCTTTTTCCTTTACCTTAAACTGTGTTATTGGAATCGCAAACGTTTGAACACATATAATTAAACGTAATGCGCAGCGTTGTAAGAGGTAAGACAGTTCGGCACTGAGATAATTATGCAAAAATAATGGTAAATTGCTATAAACCACCTTGCACCTGGGCTTGAATATCAGGATTGAATACTTACACGCTTCTGAGTAATGTCAATATTCGGTAATTCTTTTCCTATTACAGGGAACAGTACCTCGTCGAATTATTTATATCTTTCCCCTCTCACTCAAAAAGTTTTCATGATATAAAAATCATATTTTAATATTCATTTATATATCGGTTTTGAAACTGTAACATTAATTTATATACAAAACACATTAGTAATTAAAACTACCAAATGTGGATGACACGAAGGAATTATAAAGTTTTTTTTTTTTTTAATAAGATTGTTAACGTTACAGAATCCTTTCACTTATTGTGATTCCTTTAATATTGATGTACCACAAACGAACTCTTACTAGACTAACCATAAATTCATTTTTTCCTCTTTTACATGTAGCCTATTTTATTATATGGCTCATTAACTTAACTGGTAAAAGTTCGTTTCTTAGAAGGTTATATCTTTAGATGGAGTGTCTCATAATATGCACTTGTACCGTCGGTAAAGCTTATAGATAAAAGGTTTTTTCTTGTTACTTTTGTATGACATTTGCAGGCAAAATAATGTGATCTGTTAAAAAGCGCTTTCATTTGTTCTTTGAACACTGACCATGTTACGGGGTCAAGTTTGCTCACTGGAAGTGTGATCACTTCCGGCATTGGGACTACTTTTTCTGTCCCAAATCGCGATAGATTCCTTCGATTTCTTGGAGTTTTGATGTGATTCTCACTTTTCTCATTGCAATATTGTTATGCGTTTCATCTTTTCCGTTAGCCTGGGTTCATAAACATAGGATGTTTAAACTTAAAATAACCATTCTACAAATAAATGTTGACAGTTAAGTAGCCCAAGGTAAGAGAATCTAAGAGGATTAAAATTCAATTGAAATTGATAGGATTTGTTAACATTACAAAGAGAAGGAAGTTATGAAAACTTAACTACTCTCTTTGAACTTTTTCAAGGAAATACATTACTTCGATACTTCGTTTTGATTAGGTATATACAGCAATACATATTCTATAACGAAATGTTATCAAGTTATAACTTTAGGGTTTTTTCTTTTTATTTTAATAATAATTAGTCACATAACCGTTTAATGAGAAATATTGAAACTGGCACTTTGTAATTGTTTAACGAAATGGGGGGCAAACACTCTATTAATATAATGTGTGCTTTTGTACGTTTATTTAATAAATAAGTCTTAAATTATTTCAGTGATTGACGGTAAGAAATTTATTAACTCAAAATTTTAAAGTAGACTACTTTTGATAGAAAGTGCAAGATAAACCAGAGAATGAAGAACGAAAATATTTAAGGCTTTCAGCTACAGTAACTGCCTGATGTAGGAAATGACTTCATTTGACCCTCACTGAAACTTTGTTTTATGCAGTTTTGACTCTTGTCTTTAGGCAAGCTATAACCAATATTCAACCTGCATATATCATAATGGCGTGATTTACTGTTACTGTAGAGGAAAGGTAGGTTTTGGAATTAGTCATATAGATTCACACTCAAATTGGAAACGAAATGTGAAAGTTCTTTGTGTTTTCTTCCTTCTCACCATGTAAAATTTAATTCAATTATGTATTACATTTAAATAAATACAGATAAGAAATGATAATATATAATGCTCATTTTCATCAAGTGTTTCTTAGACGTCGAAGATAATAGGTGACGGTTGACCACAGTGGTTGCTAAGAGTGGTAGATCATAGTAATTTACTAAGGTTAAGGTACATAGTGGGCTTAGTGGATCGTGGTGTGAAGAAGTGAGTGTTACATGGATGAAGTTTTTATTGATTCATGCTTTTCGGATACACACATCACCTTTTCAAATCTGAAATATATTGTAATGAAATGTTTGACTATTTTCTAATATTTTCTTTATGTCGTATTAAAATGTTCAATAGAAGTATAATATTAAGATTACACGTTACACTAGTGATGAGTAATGTCTAATGTATCGGATGGAATTCTCGAACTTCTTACACTTCGATGTTTTAAGCCCTTTGTTGGTTATTATCATTTTATTGATGGATTTCTGTGGATTCACTAATAACTAATTGAACGTGTAACCCACCTATATTTAACACAATATTTCCCTATGCGTTCCAACCCTGATGATTCATAACTACTAAGAATAGATAGAAAACTTCTCGACTGGAACGCTTAGGATTAGGTATTAAGTATTCCATTTTCTAAAGTCCTACGACAAATGAAATGTTTTTCTCTATTTTTCTTCTATGTTTCTCGGTGTTCAGTTTCCTCTTTTAACTCCCAATATTATAATTTTAATTTCATCGATTCGTTGTGTTCTTCTTGTTTCTACTTCTTTCTTCCCTTCCGTTTCGACTTATATGATGATATGAAAAGGAAAAGTTTTTGTTCGTGTCCAAATTAGTTGGCCTTCCTACGTGGGATGCCGGCTAATTGTGCCAAATTTAGAATGTGTATTATACGTTCAATTGGTTATTATTTTATTCATGGCAGAAATTGATTAGAATTTGAAATTTTACTTTTTTGCAATTTTGCATTCATGACTGATTGATCGTATTCATATATGCTTTCTTTATAACTGGTGTCGATGTCTGGGTGAGTTAAAATACTGCACCCCTGTTGATATTGTTGGGTTCTTGTACTATAGCAAGAGATCGTTTAATTATCCTATCCCAGTGGTTTGAGCTCTTTAAAATTATTTTCGTGTCCTTCCGTTGTACTGTGTTCCGCCAGGGCTGATTTCTCCGGATGAAACAGCTTGATGTGTCTCTCACGCTGTTTGCATCAATATTCTATTGTTCGTCCTGTTCGTACTATGTAAGTTTTCCCGTATTCGCAGGGAATGCAGTATATTCCTGGTGTTTTAAGACCCAAATCGTCTTTAACTGGACGCAGTAGGTTAGGTTAGGTTAGGTTAGGTTAAGCGATTTGTGTATGATTTTGATGTGTCTCTTCATGTTTTGGAAAAGTTCCAAACGATGTGTAATGGTTTTAATTTAGATTAATGTATTATGAGCCTGCTGTTTCACTTTCGAATGGAATTACGTTTCGCCATTGATTTTTTTTACATTTTTTTTTTTTAAAAAAACGTTAATGAGCAATATAAAATACAACTGTTTTAGGATTTGGATTGGTTCGGGTTAAGAACTTGAAAATGAAATCGTTACGTTTAATGTCCGACGGTTATGCCTGTTAGGTTAAGGAAGATTCTGATTGATGCAAGTGAATTATGATAAACGATTTGGTGAAATGAAATTGTGCGAGTGGCCGGAGAAAACCCACGAACTCGATGTTGTCCGTCTCAAGCTTACCTGCCTTGGGAACGAACTAGGCACTCCAACCATCAGATAATTTAGTAGGCGGTTTCTCAGTTTCGATTCCCGGTGGGAAAGTCTTTGAATTATTACATTTCTTCAATGTATCCTTGTTCGTGTCCCTGCCGTTCAGGTTAACTGGAAATACCTGTAAACCGAGAATAACCGAATATAAAGAGATGCATTACGGAGCTACTTTCTGTCCTTTTTTTTTAAAATTTAAACTTGAATTCTCTAGACTACAGTATTTTATCATGACCGAAATCAGTGTTTCATCGTTAATAAAATATTGGAATCGTAAACGTTTGCAATTTGCTACATAGGCGAGTGTTTCTTGACTGTTACTTAAAAGGAGCGGTCTTAGGATAATGGCTTGAGCATTCGCTTCGTGAGTTAGGGCTGCACGGTTAGATTCTCCGAGGATATAAAAAAATATAATTCAAATGTTGATATTTCCGATGTAAATAAAATGAATAATAGTCAATTTCTCACGTTCTTAGAAGTTAGAGTTCAAACGACTTCTTTCACAGGGAAAACTAACAATATGACGTCACAGTCTACAATCTCGATTCGTACTGTTTGAAAACCTCACGGGTTTTGTAAACAATTCATGGATACAAACGGCTAATCAATCAGGGCTAGTATGAGTCATGAATTTGAATGAAACGTCATTCTGGAATTGTTAGTGTTCTTCTACTCTTATTAGAAATAATAATAATATTTTCGTTCATTTTCAACACGTTCCATATATTCGTTTAACATAAATTGGTAAATGGGAACTATTATTTTTTATATTTGTTTGTATATATTGTGTTAAAATATCAATATAAAGCATACATAATCTAATGTCTCTTACCTAAAGAATGGGTGTTACATCGAAAGGGTATCGTGATAGACAAATCCTACTTAGTTTCTGGTAAGGCTTCCGAAGGTTCGATTTTCATATTATCCAGTAGTTGACATCTTTTTTCCTCCTGATTTCTTTCCACAGTATCTCTTATAAGACAATTCATCCTTATAGAGGGTGAAGTAACATTATTTTCATTTCCTTATCTTCCGTATGCTTATTTGCACTGGAATAGGACTTAATATTTAAGTCTGAAATATTCAGTAATAATAGTAATAATATAGACGACAAATTCGGTATGAGGACACATTGTATTAAAATCTGTAAAATCGCCGTATCGTTAGATACAAGTTACAAAATAGTCGGAATTGGAGAGAAATGTCAGGACATACCCTCTGCATACGTCACTACAACTATCTAAATATTAAAACGAAAGTTTCGAGGCAAATTTCGTGTAGAAGGCAGGGATCCTGAACTCAGAAGAGCCGTAAGAAAATTTGTTTTTAAGTAATTGTTATGCCGGCTATGCTACAGAAGACGTCGATGATGAGAATGAAAGAAATATTGGAGTAAAGAAAGTGGGAGGAAGCGGAACCCGGAGAAAACCTATACACGCGTTGTTTGTTCAGCACAATACCCACTACCCGGGAGCTGGTTGGAACAGAGTGAACCATAAAATTGACAACACTTCAGTAATAATAATAATAAAAATAATATTAATAATAATAATAATAATGGTACTAAAAGATTTAAAGTTGCAAACCTTACTTAAATGTAGGGATTTCGGGGAAGGGGTTCCATACCTTCATGAGATACCTCTGCAGCTACTCAAAGTTAAACGAAAGCTTTCCAGTAAAGTTTCATATCGAAAATATTCCACTGTACGTTATAAGGAAAATAACTATAAAAAACTGAATATCTTGAAGAGTAAGTGATATAATATACTAATTTTTGGAGTTTGCTACATGTAATTATAAAAGGTTTGCTACAAAAATACATACACAGACCATAATTCATTGAGCTCTGAAATACAAAGTAACAAAATAATGTATAAGATGGAGTCTAGAGAGCAATTGTTACTTAAAAAGTGGCATACGTTATTTCGAGAATCGAGATAAAACGATAAATGTTTACGATTCTTTTTGTCTCGTCTCGATTCTCATCTCCAAAGCGTGACGATAATTTGAGGTAGCCTTCTCTCGTCTAGAATGTAAAATGTTAAGTGTCATCCCGATATTGTTTGGTTTGTTTTAGAATCGAGTTGAGAAATTCATCTTGTCATGATCAACATTACACCAAACCGAAATGCTTCTCTTTCCTTAATGTTACGTTTCTCTTTGTAATGGTATGACCTGAGCGATAATAAGTTTCTAATTTTTAATCTTCTACGAGATAATTCTTATTATTAGTATTATTATTCCTGTAGATTTGATAGTTCAAGTATTGTAACATCCGAGTATTCAAATTTCTGAAAATAATAAAACGTGTGTCATAGCCGCCATTAAAATTCCTGAAGTAAAAATAATGCCCGACCTAGATTCGATCCAGGAGCATCCAGCTTACAGGTTAACACTAGAACGGCGGCTGGGTCATTTTTGACCCATTTCGAAATTTACGTTTTAACAACTTTTCTATTTTCTTACGAATCGGGTCGAATTTTTGTGACTTTTACTCGTTCTCTTGAAGAAATATTTGTACTAAGTATCACTCTTATCCACACTTTGCCTTTCGAAATAATAAACAATTATACTAGAACGGCGGCGTGGGTCAATTTTGACCCAACTCTTTTGTTAGTGATATTTTGTTGCATTGTAGTAACACTGCTGGCTAGCATCTTTATCTACTCTTTCTCATAATACTCTCCCAATCCACCTCGTGTTCAAGACCAGGTTCTCAGCAATTTTGTCAGTTTAGTTGGAGTTAGTAATACTTTAGAAAGTCTGTTGATTAGGAGAATCTCATTATTTTCGGACTGATGTGCTATTTCAAACACTCATTATGAGCAAGAAACTGATGACACTGGACGAAATACTTGCAAATTTCAATGACATAAGTGAGGCCGACTCTGACGCTGAATGCCTTGATATTTCTTCAGATGAAGAGTACCTGCCGAATAACAACGAATATGTTCGGATGAAATATTGAAAGAGGAAGAGATAAGCACAGAAAACCATACTTCTGGAAATAAGCGTCGTAAAATAGGTGACTATTATTATTATTATTATTATTATTATTATTATTATTATTATTATTATTATTAAACACAAATGATATGTCTTACATCGTAACAAAATATTCATACTAATTTCAATCATTTTAGCACAAAAATTGCAAGCAATTTGCATGCTATTGTGAAAATATATAGCTAGTGTTTTTTTCTGGTATCACTATGTTGAAATGTTTCATGAGAAAACGTTTATAGCACAAATAAATAATAATAAATAAACCACAGCCATATTCGATCCACTATTGATTGAGGCCTCTACCCGGAGGGAGGACTTGGTCTACTTCCCCCACGCTGACCAGACGGGTTGGGACAAGGTTCTTATATACCAGACGGGTTGGGAGAAGAAAGCCGAAGTTCTCACTGTGATCGCCACTATATGACCGCCCCGCTGGTCTAGTGGTGAACGTGGCTGAGTACGGATTGAGTAATCCCGAGTTCAATTTCCGGCGCTGCCAAGAATTCTTAGACTACTAGGCTGTGGCGTAACACGAAATTTCGAAGCTACCGAAACCAAAAAATTTAGAGGTCTAAATGGGAGACAACTTACTTTCTTGTATGTTTCGATAAATTATATTTCAACCAAAGAAGTAGAATCTCTAACGGAGTTGTTCGAAAGAACAGGTAGTTTACCATTCTTTTCATGTCAGAGTTTTCATGATTAGAACCTAGCATATCCTATTTATAAAACAATCACTAAATGCTGATTTTTTCTGGTTTGAACTACTGCAAGTTTACGACTGTGTATGCTACTTTAGGTTATGTGTTTCCACAAATGCTAAATAGGGAGAGGAAAGTTATAGAAATGTATAGATGTGTATTACAACCATATTAGTAAAATATTTTTTTGTGTAATACGTCACGTTTTTATTTGTGAACAATGTTTTTGTATGACCCTTCTCCTTGTAGAGGAGTGACTGAACTTTGTTCTGTGTAAGACTGCAAGTTTAGATGTGTGCAGATTAGGTTAGTTTAGTTCAGTTAGGTCATGCGCTTGAACAAACTATCTAAGAATAATAACTATGTAGGAATTAGAATGATATATAACATTACTATATAATAAACTGACATTGTATATAATACATTCAATAATATCATTCTAATAATCTTATATTCATAGAAAATAGCATGTTTCTTAAATTTGTATTATTGGCAAAAAACACATTGATCAATAAATATTAAGCTAGAGTTCAAAGAAGTTTTTTGTTTTATTGAATGAAAGTCACGTTTTATTATGCACTAAATGTTAGTGGTTTAGAATACAAATATTTAATAAAATTGGAATGGGTCATTTTTGACCCACTCCCGCCGTTCTAGGGAGTATCAAAAACACCGCCGTTCTAGTGTTAAGCGCCTTGACCACAGAACCACGATCACTATGCGGTAAATGATTCGTCCTTAGTTGATTACGTTATGTTTCTGTGCCTCCGCTTGGGATGGTATATGTTACTTTTCTTCGTTTCAAAAAGTCTTTCGTGTTTCTTTTATAATGATATAAGTGAGTAATCTTCGGCAGAGTTTATAATAATAACTTGAGTTGTTTTTAAACCTTTGTTTCGTATTGTGTTTATTCTCCACACGAAACTACAGATATGGCAGATTTAATTCTCATACTCTGTACATGTTTGGACAAAGTCGCCATTACCTGGCCAAAGACTTACGTCCGCCACTATACGAATGATTGTTCAATTTAACATAGTAAAACAAATCCTCTTATTTGAGAATAGCGATATATGGATACTTCTCAATCTTACTCCGTTTCATATTTCTAACATTTCATTTAATAGAACAAAAATAAACTTAATTTTATCATGAAATATAGCGAATGATTTCATTTCTTTGTTGGTACTTAATTATTTTCTCCATTCACATTTCCTTGTTTGTTGATATTATTGCAGACACGATAGCGTATTTGCTTTTCACGGAGAAGGGAATACGTTTATTACATTAAAAGAAGCAATTTCTTATTCAGATGAGGAATCTTATACTTCGAACCAGTTTGGCAAAGGATTTAATCGATTATGTTTGTCAAGACATACGATAACACAGGCAATTGAAAAGCGTCATACGTATCAAAAGAGTGATAAACGCTTTGGTCAAAGTTCAAATTTTTCGAGCTTTAAGTCAGTACAAACAGGTGAGAAAGCCCACACCACCAGAGTGTGTGGAAAGGAATTTCGTGTGTGTTCTAGTTCGGCTAAGCACATGTTAATCTACACAGGAGAAAAACATTTCTCCTGCCAAGATTGTGGTAAAGCATTTAATCAACGTTCAAATTTGGCTACACACATGTTAATTCACACAGGAGAAAAATATCATCAATGCGAAGAGTGTGGTAAGGCATTTAATCAACGTTCACATTTGGCTAAACACAAGTTAATTCACACAGGAGAAAAACATTATTCATGCGAAGAGTGTGGTAAAGCATTTAAACAAAGTTCACATTTGGCTACACACATGTTAATTCACACAGCCGAAAAACATCATAAATGCGAAGAGTGTGGCAAGGCATTTAATCGACGTTCATATTTGGCTACACACATGTTAATTCACACAGGAGAAAAACATCATAAATGCGAAGAGTGTGGTAAGGCATTTAATCAACGTTCACATTTGGCTAAACACAAGTTAATTCACACAGGAGAAAAACATTATTCATGCGAAGAGTGTGGTAAAGCATTTAATCGACGTTCATATTTGGCTACACACATGTTAATTCACACAGGAGAAAAACATCATAAATGCGAAGAGTGTGGTAAAGCATTTAATCAACGTTCAAGTTTAGCTACACATATCTTAATCCACACAGGAGAAAAACATCACAAATGCGAAGAGTGTGGCAAGGCATTTAATCGACGTTCAACTTTGGCTAAACACATGTTAATTCACACTGGAGAAAAACATTATTCATGCGAAGAGTGTGGTAAAGCATTTAAACAAAGTTCACATTTGGCTACACACATGTTAATTCACACAGCCGAAAAACATCATAAATGCGAAGAGTGTGGCAAGGCATTTAATCGACGTTCATATTTGGCTACACACATGTTAATTCACACAGGAGAAAAACATCATAAATGCGAAGAGTGTGGTAAAGCATTTAATCAACGTTCACATTTGGCTAAACACAAGTTAATTCACACAGGAGAAAAACATTATTCATGCGAAGAGTGTGGTAAAGCATTTAATCGACGTTCATATTTGGCTACACACATGTTAATTCACACAGGAGAAAAAGATCATAAATGCGAAGAGTGTGGTAAGGCATTTAGTCAACGTTCAAATTTGGCTACACACATGTTAATTCACACAGGACAAAAAGATCATAAATGCGAAGAATGTGGTAAGGCATTTAATCGACGTTCAACTTTGGCTACACACATGGTAATTCACACAGGAGAAAAAGATTATCAATGCGGAGAGTGTGGTGATGCATTTAGTCACCGTTCAAGTTTAGCTAAACACATCTTAATCCACACAGCAGAAAACCATCACAAATGCGAAGAGTGTGGTAAGGCATTTCATTGCCGTTCACGCTTAGCTACGCACATCTTAATCCATACAGCAGAAAAACATTATTCATGCGAAGAGTGTGGTAAAGCATTTAAACAAAGTTCACATTTGGCTACACACATGTTAATTCACACTGGAGAAAAACATTATTCATGCGAAGAGTGTGGTAAAGCATTTAAACAAAGTTCACATTTGGCTACACACATGTTAATTCACACAGCCGAAAAACATCATAAATGCGAAGAGTGTGGCAAGGCATTTAATCGACGTTCATATTTGGCTACACACATGTTAATTCACACAGGAGAAAAACATCATAAATGCGAAGAGTGTGGCAAGGCATTTAATCAACGTTCACATTTGGCTACACACATGTTAATTCACACAGGAGAAAAAGATCATAAATGCGAAGAGTGTGGTAGGGCGTTTAATCAACGTTCAAATTTGGCTAGACACATGTTAATCCATACAGGAGAAAAAGCACTACACTTGCCAAGATTGTGGTATGACATTTAATGAGCATCCAAGTTTGGTTACACATATGTTAATCCACAGAGGAGAAAATTATTACGCATGCGAAATGTAATGCATTTAATCGACGTTCAAATTTGGCTACACACATCTTAATCCACACAGGAGAAAAACCACAAATGCGAAGTGTGTTAAGTCATTTAATCAACGTTCAAATTTAGCTACACATATGTTAATCCAAACAAGAGAAAAGCGTTACTCATGGCAAGAGTGTGGTTAGGCATTTAATTAACGTGCAACTTTGGTTACACACATGTTAGTCCATACAGGAGAAAAACATTATACATGCCAAGAGTCTGAGAAAGCAATCTACGTTCAAATTTGGCTACACATTTACTCCACAGTGAAGAAAACATTACACATGCCAAGTCTGGTAAAGGATTTAGTCTATGTTCGTACGTTACTACACACATGTTACCCATAAAGAAGCAAAGCTCCAAACATGCGAAGAGTGTGGTAGGACTTAACAGGTTGACTGCCAAGGTGATTTGAAGGTGGTACTCCCTGGAAGCCATAAATTTCTTACGTTTGCTCAATTATCGATAGTCATGTCACATTTTTGTCGCGATATTTTCCTTCTCCCGAAAATTTACTAATGGGATCCAAGCACCATATGTCATGCTCATGGTTTCACACTAATTTGTGACAATGAACATCATATATCATGCTCAAGAACCTAAATAGGTTAGTAATTTGGGATATCGAGCATGATCATCATATATGGGGCTCACGGTCCCACATGAAAATAAGCTTAACACCACATATGATGCTCATGGCAGTCAATCTGTTAATCAAGGTTGAAGTTTGGCTACCCACATGTTAATCTGCAAAAAGTTAAACATTACACATGCCAAGAGTGTGGTGGGACATTTAATCAACGTCCAAATTTTGCTACACACAGGAGAAAAATACTACACTTGGCAAGAGTGTAATAAGGCATTTAATTGACGTTTAATTTTGGCTACGGACATGTTAATCCAAACAGAAGCAAAATCTCACACGTGCAAAAGATGTGGAAAAGGGTATAGTTTACGCTTAAACCTTGCAAAACATTTTAATACAAATGAAAAAAAAATGGGAAGAGCATAGCATGGCATGGCATTTGCTCAAAGCCCCAAACATGGCAAATCACATGTTAATCCAAACAGGACAGAAATCTCAAACGTGCGGAGAGTGTAGAAAGATATCTACTGGCAGTTCACATTTGGCAAATCGCATGTTAAAGCACACAGGTAAATAACCAGGCACTTGCGGAGAGTGTCCAAAAGGATTTAGTTTGTATTCCGCTTTGGCAAGGCATGTTACTAGACATAGCATGTGAAAAGAGACTTGACGCACTCACAAGTTGTTAAGTTTTGGGAGAAATCTTAAGTGCACGATATATATATACTGCAATAGAGGTCTACAAGAGTATTAAACACTAAACGGATCAGACGAAGTTAAGTCCTTCAAATGACGTACCTGTCCTTGGTAGCGGAATGTAGGTTTAGAATTCCGCATTTACTCTGCGAGGGGCGCTTCTGCTTTGCCGCCAGAGGTATTGCTGCATAGTGAAAAGATGGCTGACGCCCAGAAAGGTTTGAGTGACGATTTTGGCTCGGTCTGACGGCAGATCGCCCGTCCGCTCTCCACTACCAAATTTGGAATTATTAAACCGGAAATAATTAATGTCTGATAATTTTCTCGCAGATTGATATGTTTGAGACTAGCGAACTATTGCTTTAAGATGACACATAATTTCGTAATCCAGATTTATAAATGGAGACACGGGCTGTTTTCGGAAGAACACGGAAAACAGATTTGCTTGAAACATCTATCAAAAATGAGCGAAAGTGGAAAAGAAAAAGATTGATGTCGAACGCAGCAAGGTCTAGCTTATATTGTTCTGTCCAGAGGCTCTCATGCCGGAGAGAAAAAAAGAGTAAATCATCCTCTGGAGGAGTGAAAGATAAATGAGATAAAGTGGACAAGCAAACGTATTGAACAGGGAAGTACGTTGATTATGCATTTGAGAATTTGTTACAACAGTATTCATGGAAATTTTCTCTTCTTTCTTCATCTTCTGCACCTGATTTATCATTCTACGTCACAAGAGTTATGCTAGAAATTTTAGACCTAGATTTGATCAGAGACCAAAGTTGTTTAGTGTTGTTGATGCTGGTGTCCGATTTTTTTAAAATATAGTCTTGGTGTTTACTACATCTCAATAGCTTTTCTAATTATATTTAAATTATAATTTATAATTATCTTTACGTTGGTTGAAATCTCTCCATAGCTATGGGGGCGAGACACTGAAGCCACCCCTACCAAGAGGTGAAGATGACATGTAGAAGACGTGAAATACGAACGATATTAGTGTCAAATTCATGTGCAAAAATGAATAGTGACATTGTGGATGTTGCGTAAGTTCAAATCAAGTCTTGGTTGGCATAGAGTTGACATATGGCATTATATTTTGGGGAAATACACACAAAGCCAAGGTAATTTTTACAATACAGAAACGAATAATAAGAATGATGGCGGCCGCTAAACCAAAAGACCACCGCAAACCAATATTTAAAAAATTTGTATACTCCCAGTACTTTGTACATTTTAAATCTACTGATATTTGTAAAGAGACATCTAGAGGGTGTCCTTACGCGGGTAAAAGAAAAACATGATCATGATACAAGAAACAAACAAAACTTTTCCATTGTAGAACACAGAACCGTATTATATGAAAAAGGGTGTAAATACGCGGGTATCATGCTATACAATAAACTTCCCAAAGATATAAAGACTCAGGAACCTGTTGCTAAAGTTAAAAAAGAACTACAGAAATATTTATTAAAACACTGCTTTTACTCGATAGAAGAATACATGAATTGCTAACAAAAAGAAACAAACAACAACAAAAAGTCGTTGCTTGTTTTTAGCATTTGATATATGTTCAAGGATTTCTACATACACTGCAAGTAATAATTACTCTTACTTTATTTTTAATAATATGCAAAATGTAAAGGATAAAATGTAAGGTGTAATGCTTAATTATTAACCTAGTGTGTGTAATTTTCATTATTATTGTTCTTTTTACTTTTGTGTTTATATATAAATGACGTGTCCACTTCATATGCATTGCAATACAGTGCTAAATGTATGAAAAAAGGACGAAATAAATACAATACAATACAATACATTGGGAGAGTGACAGGCAAAAAGAATCTAAAATATCCTTTATTTGTGTCGAATGGATAGTTTCCGGAATCATTGAGATAAAAGGTGATATTTCAGATGTGGATATGTCCAAGGTTGACCCTATTGGCATTAGGTCATAGGGGGAACCAGTGAAGACTTCAGAACAGTTCCTTTTTAGTACGTTTCAATACACTGCGAGTGAAAAGTGATAATGCACAAATACTGATATCACACTCGGAAAAATCGGAGATATAACTTCTGGGGAAAGATTAGTAACTGCTCACTCTCTAAAACTTTCACTGGTTTGCAGGGGCGTAGACAAGGCTTTTTGAGGGCATGATTTACTAAAATGTCTATCATCTGCAAAAATTAGATATAATTTACAGAAAAGTAGTGATTTCGTGGGGCAGGAGCTCTGGATTGCGAAGGCCTGCATTCTGTGTATGTCCCTGCTGCTCTGAATTGTCATAAGCTCCTCTTCAAATGTAAGACGTAAAATGTAAATAAGAAACGTATAACATAGAATGCAATATATATAGAAAATATGTTATAAATAAGAAATACAGTAGAAAATAATTATAAAACATAATGTTGAAGGAAAAGCTTTTTATTTAACAATCATACTTGAATGTAAAATATACTTTTAAAACAATTTTCCATTTATGCAAGATTACAAACAAGTGAGGAGTGCCATCTGGTAGCCACTATTCATCTCTTCAAACCAGAAAATTATGAATTTCACACCAATATTTTTCGTATTCTATTACTTTTCTTTATTTATAACCTCCTTTCCCTCCCTACAAGGTTTCAGTGTCTTAGCCCCACAGTAGATTTTTGAGATGCTAATTTATACGTATAGTAAATTCATTTGAAATTCCTCCAAGAGTCAATGCTGCACTGTACGTTTTCTTCTGAGTCAGACTTTCTAATATATATACATACATTACAGTAAGAACTGAATTTTGTATTAACGCCTGACTGTCGTCGTTGTGCAAACATTCATAATGATTTGCCGTAGGGAAATGAGTTACATTAAGGTTGTAAGATTTAATATCAAGTTTGAAACAACGCAAGTTAAAGAAACGCATGTCATAACAAATATCATATTTGAAAATAATTTCGAATTAAACTAGCTGTGACTACATTACTTGAAAATTGAACATGTGGAATGCACAGTATGAGCGTAGCTCAAAGAAAATAATCAATAAGAATGGTCTTGATTCGAAGCTCGGACCATGCACGTAGGAGTAACTTACATTAACCATTCACCTAACAGACAATTACGCACTACTTTATCAGATGGTTCTGTCATATGTAACCTAATTAACACAATAGTAATAAATTTTACTGCCCAAAAAAGTGCTCTGAACAAGAACTTCATTATGCAAATTGTAACTAAGTTACAGGAGATTTATATCCAATTAAGATAGCTTTCAACGTAGCTAAAGTAAACGTATGTGCATGAGTACATAGAGTTCTCCGTAGCAGAATGGATAAAGTCATGGTTCGATAACTACAAGGTTCGCGGTTTGAAACCCGCCTCGGAAGCTGCATATTTTTTAAATTCTTAATTCCTCAGTTCTCAAGATCTTTCTCTCCATTCGTAATCATCTGATGCCCTCAAAAGTGTTCTCCACCTTAATTCGACAACTGCCTAATGTGATCCTCGCAGTTCGAAACCTTCCCTTCTTCTGTTTCACAAAATCACAATTTTCATCATAATACTAATGCTGTCCGATCACTTTTCCCCAATTCTAAATCTGTGTATATAAACCATTCCTCTCTGTCTCCATATATAATCTCTCTCTCTCTCTATGTGTCTCTCTCAATGTCGCCCAGGAACTCACATGGCTTGAGATCAAACCTTCGACTCTTGAAACCAAATGTATACTCTAGCAATGTGCTATCGTAATTCTATAGGTTTGTTGCTAAAACCAGCGTCATTTTAGATTTTATTCGAGGGGGGGAGTCTCTGCCGACAAAACTTTTCACTTTTTTATTAGTGTATTACTATACATTTGCTAAAACAATATGTATTTATGAAGCTCAAGGGAGGGGAAATTACACCCTCCTGTCCTGCCCAAATGACGTTCTTGGAACATTTGCTTGCAATTACTGAAAAGAAATGAAATGAATCATTGAATAACACTCATTTCTGTCAGTAGATATTCTCGAGCTCTGTGCGTGCATTACAGACTTTAGGAAGCAAAAACTTACTGCCGTTATTGGCAATTTCCAGAGATTTCTTAGGGAGCATCTTACTAGCTTGCAGTCTTTAAAGAAGGGAAAGAATAAAACTAAAGGTATTAATGAAGCTATGCGAAGATTGTGTGACTTTGTTTTGAAAAAAGTAGGCTTTTAAAAGATATTTCAGAACAAACGAATGAAAAAGATAATTTTATAGCTATAACATTGTAAACTTGATTCGTTTTTTTCGTCTGAATGGAGTGTTCTACGTCACACACACTGCTTTAGACAAGGAGAGGTGGAGGAAGAGAGGAGTTAGAGTTGGATCGTACTAGAAGCAACTAATCGATTGAGACGTATTTTTGGATGCATAAGAAAACGGGGTAAGAGTTTGTTATTAATTTGGACTTAGAATTTTTGTAACAATTTCTATGCCGCGAACTGTACCGGGCTTAATGTCTCTCTGCGGGGCCACTCTTTTTGTGAAAAAAGTTTTCCTGTGTCTCTTGAGTCCCAAACACACACACACAAAAACTGTACTTTGTAAATCCAACTTGCAGGCGAAGAAATATTGCGATAAGTTTCAAATCTTCGTAAATTTGCCAATCATATTCTTTGTAGTTCATACGATTTAAAATCAGTGCGAGATTCTCGTAAGTCTCTATCATCGAAACAGGGTGTGTCACAGGAATAGACGGCAGCTTATTTCCATTATGAAGTAAAACTACTTTCAGACTGTACTTAGACGAATCTATGAAAATACGCTAATCGGAAGGATCATCGGAGGAAAATTGTTCCTATCATTAATGTTTCTTCTATTATAATCCAACGCTTCAAGATTTTGTATGGCAATTAAAAATGAATTAAAATCTAAATTTGGGAACAATGCCAACTGTCGTCGGTAAGAAATGGGTATCAGCTGTTTAATCGTGTTCCCAATAAATGTTTCCGGTATACCAGATGACAAATCACGCATCTTATTGAATCTTTTATAAACAAAGTCGGTAACGGTACCGTCGGTTTTTGGGTCAAACGCTTGAGATTGCAACACCGATAATTTCCTCGCAATAACTTGTTCGAAAGCAAATTGAGCTTTGAATTTTTCAGTAAAGTCCTGGAATGAACGAAATGTACCTAATTTTGACTTATACAACTCACGAACATTACTGGTAAAAATAAATCCTAGTACACCTAAGTATTGAGATTCAGGTAAGTCTAGAGCATGCGCCGCGTGCTCAAACTGCTTCAAAAATGAAGTTGGTGACTCATCATCTTCTTAACCTGAAAACTTTGGAAACATTTCAATGTCACCGTGAGGTAATATTCGCCGTTTAGCATTTTTCACATCGCCCCTATCTGATTTTCTTACTTTGATTTTTTTTTTAATTTTGTTATCTCGCTTGATGTCGAGGAACTAGAATCCGTTTGGTTGCAACTACTGCTTTCTTCCTTACTGCACTTTGACTTATAGCTATTCCTATCATCGCCCGATACGCTTGATCTACACAAGTTACGTTCACTCCCATCTTTGTTAGCGCTCTCAACTAAGGAAGCTAACTTCGTTTGAGTTTCATCCACTTTTATTTCCGAACCTGACAATCTATCTCTTATTAACCCTTATCCGGGCAAGACATTTTTGTAACGTAAACGGGCAACCGGGGCATGTGAGGCCCAGTATATATTTTAAGTGCAGAATACACAAAATCAATGCCTATTGTCACTTACTGTTCAGATTAGTCTAGAATATACCGGTATATATTTTTGTCAAGTAGCGAAACTTCGTGTCACGCTTTTGTAAGCCGACCAAGCAGAATAGCAAATCCGGTCCAGACATTTTTGTAACGTAAACGGGCAACCGGGGCCTGTGAGGCCCAGTATATATTTTAAGTGCAGAACACTCAAAATTCAATGTCTGTTGCCGCATACTGTTCCGACTAAAGGTTACAATAGTCACGTGTTCAATATATAATTATGTGACAATTTGTTCTAATATTTGACAGGAATTTCACAAAAGTTTTACGGGACCTCCTAGGCCCCGGTTACGTCTGGAAAAGATTTTCAAATTTTAAAAAAAACTTTACCAACTCGATATGTTCATGATTTTAACTTCGACGAAAGATAGAAGAATTCAGTATTTTATGTCTTCGAAATATGTACGGTTATTGAGAAATTTTAGAAAAATGAAGCTACTGGGCCTGGGAGGCCATGGTTGCCCGGATAAGGGTTAAAGCAATGTCTTGATTCATATTTATTACATCAATACTTTGAGGAATAGTGTCTTGTGACAAACTATCAACCCTACGTTGCAATATAGTTAAATTTCCTTGTAACTTATGAGTCGTGTCACTCAATGCTACTAACATCTTTTCTTTATTTTCTAAATTACTTTCAATATTATTTACAGACTCCTTAATCGATCCAATTTTTTCGAATGCTCGGTCCACCTTTTCCTCACATTTACTCAAATCAACCGTAATAATCTCAAGTTCTTTACAGTTTTTCCCTATATTTTCTCACATTTATCATTTACCTTCTCGCATTTTTCGTCTATATCCATAGATATTTGTTCATATCTACCCACACATTCTTTCCTTACTAATTCTAATTGTACCTCGAGTTTATTGTTAATTTGTTTTTTTGTTGCTTCACTGATTTCTAACATTTTACTTTCCAAAGATTCGTCAACCCTCTCTATTTTATTTTCTAAAGATTCGAGTACATTATTAGTTTGTTCACTAACTTTAACCATTTTGCTTTCCAAAGATTTATTAACATTTTCTATTTTATTTTCCAGAGATTCGCGTAAAATTTGCATTTCATCTTTATTTGCTGTAATTGCGTCCAACAATAACTTAACATTAGTTTCATCCATTTTGCACGAGTAAAAAAAATCCTAAACACGAGTCAGACTTACCTTTTACCTTTACGTTTCTGAACATAAATCACTACTTTCAATTTAACGGTGCAGGAATTCTGTCGTTGTTCGGAGCGCCATTCTTATGACCGGCCAGGTTCGATTTCATATGTTCGGGCTGTTAATTTTTATATCCAAAAACGGATTTAGTGGTCAGTAAGAACAAGTACTTAACTCTGCAGGTGGCAGAGGTTAGAACAAAAGTTAAATGCAGCTCTTAATCAAATCATAAACCAAGATGAACTCATTCGGAGGTTGCTTTCGTACCTACCCACCATCCCTGACGCGTGAATCGTTGAGGCGTACAGAGTATGTATGAATACCAACACAAAATGCTAAGAATTCCTGTAATGATTTAAGTAAGAAACGTGGAAAAGATAACAGAAAAAAATAAATGCATAGGATAAATTTTACTTGATCAGTAGGTGATTTACATTTCACAATTACGTGTATCTTTCAGTAGTATACTTCTATTGATACATATATTTCAATATATTTTCAGAACCTTCTAGCCCATTTAATATAGAAGAAAAAATAATAAAGACGAAGAATTAATTTAAAATGGAATTATATTTTCATTGCCGGCCTATATTAAGATTAGTGTTGCACGACCACTTAGCACACGTTAGTTCACTGAACACTTCACCACTTTTCACATTGATTACAGGGTGTTTTGGGAGGGATTTAGCTTACTGACCACACATGTACGCAATAGATTTTCACGATGTGTGTTCACTTGGTTTTAACTAAGTTGTATCATTTTCACATATATTCACTAACCTTCACCATAATATTTAGGTCGTGAAACTGCGTTAACTATAGAAAATATTTATATAGGTAATTTCACAACACCGTGGGGGATGACTTGTTTAATCACAGTTTTTCTTTACACTCGAGTTACATGTTTGTTCCTTTTTCTGGTGATGGCGTCGCAATGCCAACCTTTCGCGCCTTCGACACAAAGTGTTCGTCTTCCTACGCCTATTAATGGAAGTGAGTAATATTAAACTATTATTAGAAAACATTAATTTGCAGATAATATGTGTACTATTAAGTTTTATACCTATTTACCATTTAAATAAAGTAATCAAAATACCAAAAACAATAGAAATAAATGTAATCATAATTTATTGCATCCGTTCATCGTCATACAACGAAATTGGACATGCCATTTATATATATACCAGTATACATAAACATACATACTATTATTACATATAGATACTTATGGTTTCACTAATTTACTTACTATACATTTAATTTTACGTATACGAATTATTTTCTACATATTCTTCAACCGAGTAAAAGCAATGTTCTATCAAGTACCTTTTAAGTTTGGATCTAAAGCTATTGACAGAGACCTGATTTTTTATACATGATGGAAGTAAATTGTATAATAGAGTACCTTTGTGCGTAACTGATTTATTGTATATACGAGGTCGTATGTGCATGCAAGTGAATGTCGTCTTTACTTCTTGTCTTATGACTGTGAATGTCTTTGTTAAGAATAGATCCACTACTATGTTTTTTTTCAAATACATTTGAAACGTACCTCTCCCTCCTTACAGATAGGAGAAAGAAGACGATTTAATTATTATGATTAATCACGATATCAGAAGGAATAAAGAAACTTTATAACGCTTACTTTCCGTCCATGAAAAAAAATACCGGAATCGGATAGTTACTTTCTGACACATCTTATCGTTTGTAGTTATTTAAACCCACTGTTTAAATATTTATAATTTAATTTGCGTAAAGAAAAACCGAAAAAGGAAATAAAAAAAATTATATCGATAGTTATTTAACCCAGGTCCTTTCTAGAATTGTACACCAGCAGTAAGATCTGTGAAGAAATCCTTTATCTTATTTTGCAAATATATATTAGTTATGTATGACAACAAAAAAAAATATATGTATATGTGCAAAATAAGATAAAGGATTTCTTCACAGATCTTACTGCTGGTGTACAATTCTAGAAAGGACCTGGGTTAAATAACTATCGATATAATTTTTTTTTTATTTCCTTTTTCGGTTTTTCTTTACGCAAATTAAATTATAAATATTTAAACAGTGAGTTTAAATAACTACAAACGATAAGATGTGTCAGAAAGTAACTATCCGATTCCGGTATTTTTTTTCATGGACGGAAAGTAAGCGTTATAAAGTTTCTTTATTCCTTCTGATATCGTGATTAATCATAATAATTAAATCGTATTCTTTCTCCTATCTGTAAGGAGGGAGAGGTACGTTTCAAATTGGCGACCTTTCAGCTTCAGGATTAATAAGCTTTTATAACTAGAATATGTATTACTGGTGTAAGATCTTATAGTTAGAACTAGTGGAGATTTTTATGGGAGATGTTGGAGATGCGTGACTCAAATAATATGTAAAGATGAGTGAAGAGGAAATCAGTCAACATGAACTAGAAAAATGTGGGTATTGTGGTGATAGAGATAACTCAAAAGACAGATTATTCATTAGCTGTCAAAAATGTCAAAAATGCTTTCATGTAAATTGTATTGGACTAACTTCTAGTGAGTTAGAAATTATGAAACAAACTGAGAAGGACTGGTATTGTGCGGAATGTCAGATCCCACTAGAAAAGGACTTAAGTAATGATGAATGTGCTGGTGATGTAGTTAGTGCCGGTGTGAATCAAAACACTACTGGTGTCAATCCAAAGCCTGCACAATCAGTGCCGAGAATTGAAATAGATGGGGGACCTCTTCTAGAAACTATAAAATTTCTTATTACAGGATTAGAAACAAAAATAGACAATAAAATGTCTTCGTTAAGCACTCAGATTAGGAGTGATATGTCTTCGTTAAGAGCTGAAATTAATAATAACATGGCTTTAAGTATAGGTGATTTAAAATCTGATATGTCTAGGATGAGTAATGACATTATATTTTTAAAAGAATCGTTTTCCTCTATGAAAGTCAGACTAAAGAATGAAGTTGTAACTGAGCTCGCTACTAACGGAACAGAAATAAGAGCTATCTGTGTATTAACTGATAGTATTGGATACACAGATACCCAAGTAGTCAAAAATTTCTGTGGTGTATTAGATGAAACAAATGATAATTTGCAAACAAATGACATGGCTGCGTTAGAAGCGCCTGAGGTTAGGTCTAATATCAATGTTGTTGATAATAATTTAACTGATGAGACTGATTATTACAATGATGTAGAAGTAGTGATAGATTTAGTTTGTAGTAGTAGATGTAAGTTGATAGGTGTTGATAAATATTTGTTAAAAGAACCCCAAATGACAAACGATAGCTCTTTGATGTGTGCCTATTATGAAAAAGATCCATCTGATAGGGTAGCGAATTTTAGCAAAATAGATACGGTAAGATTTCGTATAATAAATGATAACATTGAGATTTTCTCCTGTATTTGTGATAAAATAAGAATGATTGAATTCAGAAACCAGAGAAAAGGGATAGAGAAACATAACCGAATAACGATTAGGGATTTCAACTTAAAGAGATTGAAAGTGTTTATGTGGTTGATAGGAAACTGCTCTAGCCAGGGTCAAAGGCATATGCTAATTGGCAAACACTGCTGGAAGTGGCTAGAAGCACTTTGTAGGATTAGACAGGCTAAAATCTCACCGCCTGTATTAGCTCCTCCAATGTGAAATTGTAGAGGCGGATTTTTTTCCTTGTTTTGCTCTTGTTGTAATTCTAATAGTGTATTAAGTTACGTTTTGTGATGTTCTATAGTTATTGTAGGATGTAAAGGATTATATATGCGATGAAAAGAGGGTAGGATGTAACTTAATTTATAAATTTCTTTTCTGGTGGCCTTATCTAATCTAAAAATTAAAATTTGTGTAAAAGAGCAGCAAACTGAAGAGAACTGCAAATATCGTAAGTTGAACGAAAAAACGGTAAACAGAATAAAAGTGTTGGAAAGGGGCGTGATTGACGCGTATAGACATGGAAGGGAACAATGGAAACAATACAGAAAATCTAAGACAACTATTGATAAAGCAAATGGATGAGAAGGTTGACTACGAAAATTTGTCTCGCGAACAGTTCGAACAAGTAGGAAATAGACGAAATAATCCTGCAAGTAACGATATTCAAAATCCTGTAAAGCGAACGGAATTGAATGTAATATATTCAATGAGAGCAATGAAAATCGAACATTTGAAGTAGATGAAACTCGAACGAGCCGCGAAAGAGAATATGTGCACTTGAACCTTTCTTCGTCAGATACGGATGAAGGAAAGAACACCCCTCAGGTTAAACATACGCGTAACAATGTTAAAAAGAGAACTTCGTGTCAAGAAACAGGTGTCCATCATTGTCGAAAGGTTGGAACGGTAGATGATAGAGTAGGTATAGAAATCTCAGGTCAAAGTAAAGAAGATATGAATTGGCAAAACAGTCCATCACATAAAATGTGCGCCGGATCTTATTTGCGTGAATTACACCATTTCCTGCGATTCGATGGACAAATGACTCAAGGTGTTGCACAGATTTTCCTTGATGATTTAATACATACCATGAACATGTATGTATTAACTGACCAAGATCGTATGTATATAATTGCTCGTTGTTTAGAAAAGTCAGCGAAGATTTGGTACAGAAGTGTGATAGGTCGGATTAAAACTTTCCAAGATTTTGTAAACTTGTTCAAACTGCAATACCTATCGGAAAGCATGGAGAGGGCACAAAAGCGCCGGCTCTCTTCGTTACGATATGACAAAAACAAATATGCCTCTTTATTAGATTTTGTTCGGTATATTGTTGAAACATACAATTCCATAGTTACATCGCCATCTGACCAAGAGTTGAAAGATTTAGTTTTAGATTGTCTTCCTAGCGAAGAATCAAAAATCCTCAAATTAGGATCTGTTAGCACTGTCGAGGATCTAATACTCAGAATAGCCGACCTACAATGCAACCCTAATAGTAGTAGTAATCAGGAAAATTTCAGTGGCGTGAAGTTTCAAAATAGGAAACCACAAATAAGAAAAACTTTTATAGACCAATCTAAACAAACCCGGATTGATAATGCCGTTCAAATCGACCCTATGAACAAAGATAGTTCTGGGAAGGAGAATATGTTAAATAATCAAAATTTTAGAAATTTTAACGGAAGACAACGTAGAAATTGGAGGAGAAGTAAGAATCAAAAATCTAATTGGGGAGTGAATGAAGATAATAGAATCAGACCTATGATAGAAGCTCAACACTTCCCTATGATGTATGGGAATGGACCAATTACTTACCTGGTGCCTGGGATGTACAATCTGAAACCAGCATTTGGGCAATATCCTCCGGTACCAGTAGTTAGTTCTCATTTCTCTCCTAGTATGCCAGTTGTAACTTCGGTGACATCCACATTGAATCCACCCTATCCTTCAGTCACTGTAGAGTCAACCAATAATAATCGCGTTTATGGGTAATTCTTCTCTTAAAAAAAATACCATACGAAATGGAAACCTGTGTTAAAACCTGCGCAGGACTTACTTAATTATTCGTACAATAGCACTATTAAATGTACGCCTGCGGAATTATTTATTTCTTTCTCAGCAGCTGATAGGTTTCGCGAAAAATTTCCTTGGCCCCAAGAATTACAGAGTGTGGAGAATTCGAGGCGTTATATACAAGTGGAACCTCGACTATTCTCAAAAAGAAAAAGAAATTTACAAAAGAGTTTGAATCGTTTGGTAGAGATTAAAGAAGGAAATTTGATAATGGTCCGAACACATTTTCTTTCTGATGCTTTTAAGAAGATTATACATAAGTAAATGCCTGTTTACACTGGGCCTTATGTGGTAACAAAATTACACAATAACTCTGTTTGGTTAAAGGATCTAAAGGGGAGAGAAGTACCAGCACAAAATCTATGTAACATAAAACTTTTCGATTGCTCGATAGAAAAACGAGAAGAATTGCTTAAGGATTTTAAATTTAAAAAAATAATAATTCTTATTTTTTTTAGCCATTGGGGAAAAATGTAACGTACCGGTTTCCCGGTAACGATACATTGATTATTTTGTTGCCTATTCTATTGTCTGGCGGCCCCTGTATAGTTAAACTCACTCTTTTGTTTGTTCTATAACATTGGCGGCACTCGTATAGTTAATCTGTGCATTGTTGATATAGTACATGTATTAGTTTGTTGTTGGTGCTATTGTTTTGGTGGCACCCATATAGTTAATCTGTCACTTTTGATATAGTTAATGTTATAATAATGATATTTTGTTAGGTTGATTCATCATTAATTTTCCCTTTAGCTATGTTTGTTTTATATGCAACTGATAGATTATTTCTGTTTGGGTGAAACTAAACAAGCTAATTTTGTCACTTTTGTAACTTCCCATATAACATTATTACCTTGAAACTACGGAACATTAGCCAATTATATTAAAGTTAAATATTAGAATAACGTAAATTATTAATCGGGAAAAACAGTATACATTCAAAACAATATTTTGAAATTAAAATGAATTCGTTCCGAGATGAAGTGAGTTGGTACTATCTAACTTGAGATTAGTGACGTACTTTGCAGAAGAAGAAGAAGAAGAAGTAAAAAGTTATAAACAACAGATTACCGGTGGCGGATCCTCCTGTAATTTGAAAGTCAACGTAGAAAATTTTCACTTTTGGACTTTAACCTTATCGAAAAGTTTTCAGATCAAACCTCGATATTATATGATTTAGTGTAAAACAGGAGGATCAATAAAAATTTAGTAAAATGTTTTTTTTTTTGGATGCCACCCGATAAACATTTGGTGTAATCCTCCATTCTGTGGAACAGGAATAATATAGTGGCTGAAATCCAGTTATAAAGGGAATCGACAGCCGAGCTTGTGAACTTTCGGAGGTAGAAGCCCTTGGTACCTGAAATCTAGTCACTGTTTTTAAGAGAATTTGCTGCCATTCAGGTAACATAATTTAATGTATTTATTCGTCCAAGATTGAAGCTGCCAACGTAAGATGGCGCCTCGTGGGCTGCAATCATAACATCGCCATAGCGACACAATAGCATGAACATTAACTGTTATGATAAACACCAGTTCAATTAAATATGCAAGAGCTTTACTTTACGATGTATAGTTAAATCAGTGTTGCGTCACGCATCTTACGCATTTCCTATACATCTCTCCACTAGAATGAAATTTAAGAATACTTGATTATAATAGTAGTCTGTCAACTTCAACCAAAATTTGTTTCGTTGTCCGTAATATCATTAGCCATGATCACTGTGAATGATATTACCGTTACATCTCGAAACAGCTTTCATCACGTAAATATCTAGGTCAACAGTGGCCTTACGTGTTTATTTAAAGGGGAGTTCAGTTTGGTTTGTTGCTCTTCATGTATTAAGACTGACTCATTATTTAGATTAGGTTGATTAATGGTGCTGATCTGAATATAAATAATTATTACTGTGAAAAGCAAGTTGTGATAAACATTTGCAAATGCGTTCTCTCGATATCAAATATTTTCTCTCTTGGATTTTTTTTTTTTTTTTTTTTTTGTAGTTGCATGTCATTTGTAGATAGCTCATAATTCATCATCACGAAGTAGTTGTAGTGTATTCTAGTGTATGGCTGGATTAGTATGTGCTCCTGCTTTGAAGTTAATTGATAAATATGGCAAGCAGTTTGTAGCTATGCGTACCGCCAATACACTTCCTGCATACCTGGCTAGTGGTTAGGTTTGGTGTGATTCAATCATTGTTTTGAGACGCATATTAAAATAATTATAAAGTTATTGGATCGGATCAGCCCATATCAATTTTATGACGTACATGTATATGTAATGTGTTCAGTCAGTCTTAGTAATGTTCCGTAGATGGCTACTTATCATATTATAACCAACAAAACTCCAATATGTGTGATCTAGCTAAAGAAATGAAAGTAAAATATTGTTTCTAAATTTATTAAGTCTTTGGAATACATTCAAATCATGAAAATATGATCTTGTATAGACTGAAGTCGATGATACGATCATAGTTAATTTCTGATGAAGCTATTATGAGTTCTCGTTGTATTTTTGGTTTGTAGCATTGATATTATCTGGAACAATAAAAGTAATTTGTTTAAATCAACCTTATTTATCAAATAAGCGTGTTTTTGCATTAATGCACATATACATATATTTTTGTTGTTGTCATACATAACTAATATATATTTGCAAAATAAGATAAAGGATTTCTTCACAGATCTTACTGCTGGTGTACAATTCTAGAAAGGACCTGGGTTAAATAACTATCGATATATTTTTTTTATTTCCTTTTTCGGTTTTTCTTTACGCAAATTAAATTATAAATATTTAAACAGTGAGTTTAAATAACTACAAACGATAAGATGTGTCAGAAAGTAACTATCCGATTCCGGTATTTTTTTTCATGGACGGAAAGTAAGCGTTATAAAGTTTCTTTATTCCTTCTGATATCGTGATTAATCATAATAATTAAATCGTCTTCTTTCTCCTATCTGTAAGGAGGGAGAGGTACGTTTCACATTAATATTTCGAAAAAATACATTGAGGAAAGAGTCATTATTCCAAGTTCCTTAAAACTATTTCTGCAAGAAGAGTTCCATTTTACTCCTCCAATTATTCTTACTACTTTCTTCTGTAGCCTAAAGATAGCAATACTTTTAGGTGCATTTCCCCAGAACATCAAGCCATATTTTATTGTAGAATGAAAATTTGAGTAATATATACACTTAGCTGTTTTTACATTAATCTTATCTCTTACACATCTAATTGCATAGCATAGTTCGCTTAGCTTACTTCTTACATGTTCTATATGTGGTTCCCAAAAGTGTCGCCAACACGTTAAAGAACAGCACCATTATACAAGGTTTGTGTCAACGTATTGCGCATAGAGCCTTATTCCACCTCAGGTGGTGCTGACTGGAGAATTTAAACAAATGGAATGGGAGTGAGGGAGAACACACGCTCACAATATGTTGTTCTTGGAATATTATTTGATAACGAATTCCTCCGGTATTTCTCATAATGTTAGTACGTGTATAAACGGCAAATACATGTATGTGGTAAATTTCATGTCAAAAGAGCAGTAAATAAGAACAATAAAACGAAAATAAAATGTTCTTGTCCACTTATCAACATTTTATTTTATCCATTCTAATTTTCGTATTTACAATTCTTTTCCTATGAAATTTACCCCAAATATACATTTCTCGATTATACACATAGTATCAGTATTAAAAGTACCCTGCAAAATCATTATCAAATTATATTCTTACAAGAAGACAGTTATAGATATGCGACAATAATTTTGGACATGAGTGTACATCCCCATTCCGTCATTTACGAAGGTGTGGAATGGAGGGCATATTGAGCTCATTTGTGACACGGTGTTTATAATTATTTGCTTTAAAGTGCTTGAAGGTGCAACTTCTAACATCGCACATAACCTGTAGAATTAATCAACATTATTATACTATTTCAAATGATTTTAGGTTGTGGTAATGCTATTGAAACATGCTTGCCCGAAATCAAAACAAATGTTGCACTAAGCTGTTTGGTTTTCCACGACCTATAAAAAAGGTATCACTCGATCTATGTTGCCATTTGAAAATTCCACGTTCACTCCTTCCCCCAAAATGGGGGGGGCAGAGGAAACCTGATGTTTGACCCATTTTGTAGGCTAATCTGTATTATAAATTGACTCTCCACATTTTTCTTATTTGATGCATAGTTCGCGGGATATTGGCTTTTAACTCATTTTGACCCACCCTATATACATATAATTGTGAAAAGTTTACAATATTCAGTGTACTAGTAAAAGTGCACTGTTATACGAAATTTAAATCAGTTAAGATATAGTGCAGTTAATGATCGCATCTTTGTACAAACCTCCTTCCAATATTTGAGAAAGCTATATATTAATCACAATATTTGGGGAAAATGTACGTACACTTGTGTCCAAAATTGTTGTCGCATGTCTTTAGAAATTACATAAATAGAAATAACTCTCTTTCTTGTGATAGGAAATGTCACATTTCTTCTTTGAAATAAGCAGAAAAACAAAACACATATTTCCAAAAAATATTTCAATAAAAAATTAAGAAATAAGCAAGTTATAATTAAAAAAAGAAATCTCCGAAACTTTCATCGAAAAATTCTAAGTTCCATTTTCGTAAACGTGGCAAACGCGCAGCGAAATTTACAAAGAGGGAGGGAATTTTATGCTTTGTTAGAAATACAACGTAAATCTGTCATAAGGTTAGTTACTATACATGTGGCACAGCTCTAACAATCATTGCTATTAAGCATTTTACATTTAAACAAACGACTAAATAGAAATAAGCTACAAAATGTGCGAAGCGATCAAACATTTTGTGTTAGTGGTTTCGTCACATGCGTCTGCCAAGCTGCAGTCTTTACCATGCCGTTGTAGAGTAGTCGGTTAAAGCTTCTTCTTTATATACTTTATTTTTCCACGATCATCACTTCGAATCCCATACCCTATAGTAACTTTTTTTTTTTTTTTTTTAGAAAAGCTTGATTCTGTGAATTCCTTAAGGAACAATGTTTTGTTCTAATAATGCTCCTTAGTAGTATTCTCTTCATTCTAGTTTATTTGAATATTTCCAAATAATTTAGAATTATGTCCTTAAAACATTAAAACTGTCAAGAATTTTATAAAAAGTGGAAGCTTCATTTATAATCATTTTCATAACCGAAATGAGAAACTTACAAATAGTGGAATTTTAATTAACATATGGCTAAGCTTTCATAAAACAGTAACTAATAAAAAAAACATTTACTCCGCATAGTTTCTGCAAGTAATATGCAGATAATAGGCAGAAAAATTAACGTAAACTGTTAGATGTCGATTAAGAATTAGTAGGGATAGTTCTAAAGCCAAGTAGAAAATTATCTCTGCTTCATGAAAATAATGAACATTTTCCAAAAATAATGGTATTTTTGCTATATCGGAAATTTGTTTAGTAAATAAATAAATAAATAAAATACAATTACATAATTCAATCACTCTTACTCGATAGCTTGAAGAGAAACTGTTCGGCCGTGATCCTTCGGTTTTCTTCGTAGCACACGATGGGACACGAAGTTGATCCGAACCAAGGGAAAGGGTGTAGAAAGAAATAGTGTCACGCCACAGAACGGCATGATATGTGACAATGGCCACAGCAGTGACACGGACGGATCATGGCAGGGGAATGACATGGGCATGATACACTATGTGTGAATTGATATTTAACTGAAAACTGGCACATTCAGTACACGAGGGAGTCAAGTTCACTTTTGAAATTTTAGACATGTTTTATCTTTAAGATCTCTACTTGAATCTCCTTTCAGAGCGCATAAGGTTCAAAGATTCATGTTCAGAAATTGTTAAAAATGGAAAGTATATCTGTCATAATGTTAGTTACTATACATATGGAATAACTCTAATAATGATATTAAGCATTTTACACGTAAACAAAGAAATAAATAGAAATAAGCTAGAAAATATGTTAAACGATCATGCATTTTGTGTTAGTGGTTTCCTTATATGCGTCTGCAAGTAGTTCGCTCTTAACTTACCTTTGTAGAGTAGTTACTTAGCACTTGCTCTTTATTCTTTATTTTTCCATAACCATCAGTACAAATCACATACCCGGTAGTCTTTTTTTCTTTTTTTTCTTTTTCTTTTTTCTTTTTTTTTTAAGAAACGCTTGTTCTCTCTATTCGTTATAGTGTTTTTCAACAAGTAGTAGGGTGATTTGTTAAAGCATGATTTAGTGCCCTCTTTTTTTTTTTCGATGATCATTAGTTCCAGCTCCGTGCCTACAGTATTTTTAAAAGTTTGTTCGCGAGATTTTGTTATACACCTCTCTTCTATTAATAAAAGGTATTTGATATTATTCTTTTTATGTTAGTAATTTAAATATGGGCAAACAATTCAAATTTTTGCTTTTAGACGTGTTAAAATTATCAAGAGTTTTATCAAAAGTAGCAGCTTCATTGTCATAAAGTTTCATTGCGAAAATGAAACTTTAATAAAACTTAATCAACATATCATTAATTTTAATAAAACAATACTTCCGTTTTTATCACGAAGGGGCTAAACCATGGCTATACAAAGGATCGCCAAGAATTTCGCATGTGAGTCATACTCTTTATTGGGACAAGTGTCATCTTACTTTTCAAAAGGAGTTTATAAACAAAATTTAATCTGCCTATTTTAAGAGTTTCGGAAGATACTATATTTTTATCACAAATTTGAAGCCGATTTCTTCCTTAGGATACCGATTCTAATGAAAGCAATATGATAAAAATAGAAAATTGATTCGACTATCTTCGAAGTTTAATTCCAAACGATTCAGTCATTATCCGTGATGAAAGTGATGAGTACAAACTATTTCTACCGGGGGAGAATTTCAATATACAGGGTTAAAGTAGCATTGCAAAAGTACTGGTTTCTTCGGAAGTTTGGACGGGAGTAGTAAGAATTTCATTGGTCCCAGGAGAAAATGTGCCCCTCTGCTACCCCCTGAAATCATCAGTACGTGGTGATGAGGTAATCAACATCAACTTAATTTTTACAAATTGCCCTTTCTCTTTTTAGAAGCCAAGCTATCCTAAACGCTGGAATAAGTCTTCACTTACTTCATTGACGAATTTATATAAGTAGTTTCAAGTCCCCAATGACGGACTTGCAGGATACACTATTTTATCATGTATTTTGAATCTCCTTCTGCTTTAGGATATATATTTTGGCGACAGTGAGGTGGTGAAATCACGACCCTAGCCAAATGATTTGGCGTGGTAGACCTGGGTTCGATTCCCGGAGGGAGCTCATGTGGTTCGGATTTCACATTAATCAGTAGGTCGCGTCTCATGTAGCCTCGCTGTTGAAAGGGACTTTAAACTCAAAATCAACTCAACTCTAGCCAAGTGATTCTGATTTTCAAAAATTCGTTTTACATAGTTCAGTGTTTACCTGTGATAAGGAGACAGAAAACTTCGATTCATATGTTGAGAAAGTATTATATAAATTACCTTTATACCTTTTCCTGTAGATGCTGAATATTCGAAAACTCGATTACACCGAACCATTTATTTTAGTGAGGAGTTTATATATCAAACTTCATCTATATAACATGAGGGACTTTTGAGATTCTTTATTTATAGGTTAAATTTTAAAATTCCATTTCCCCCTTAGGATGCAAATTTAGCAAAACATTGACAAGACGACAGTGCTAATTATGTTAAGAAAACCATTTAACTAGACTAAAAAATGAAGCAACCACCCCTTTTGTTTACATGTGTTATCGAGATGTATTCAATAAACTAGCAATCGTGGAGCAATCAATTAGTGTGCACTCACTAAATATTCACGTTTGGTGATGATCAGCAGTTCAAATCCTGCATACTAGTTTTTTTTATTTATTATTATGTTCACATTTTGTTAGTGATATTTTTTAAACAACTCTCTTTTAATCCAGCGTGGGAGGCCCGGGTTCGATTCCCTTTGGGAGCTCATGTGGTTCGGATTTCACGTTAATCAGTAGGTCCACGTCTTATATAGTCTCGCTGCTGAACGGGACGTTAAACTCAACTCAACAATCTCTTTTAATCTAAAAAATATTTCTCAATATTACTAATTTAATGCTATTCAATTTGAATTTGTGCATAAAGTATAATTCAAATTTTTATATTTATCAAATATTACAATTAGCAAGATTTCAATAAAAAGAAGGAACTTAATTGTCACAACCTGAAAGTGAAACTTTAATAAAAGTTTAGTCAACATGCCCGCAACTTTAATAAAACATTACTTTCCTATTTATTATGCATCATTTAGTGCTAACTATATTTGTTGTATAATTTTGCAAAACAAATTAATTTAAATATTCTAGAAAAAGTAACTACATTTGTTAATTCCTTTTGTACACAATACTGTGATAAATCGTTACATTACTACATAAACAAGTATGAAAGTATCAAAATTATTCTATCGAAAATTTCTTCTAATTGAATGCAGAATATTTTAAAATTATCATTCAATGTTTTGTTGCATAAAAATGACCATAATAGGATTGGTTTTTTTGTTTACTCTACATATGCACTGCAAGTTATACGTAAATGTAGTTGTAATAATTAATATAATATAAATATATATATATATATATATATATATATATATATATATATATATATATATATCAATTGGCGATTAAAAAAAGTGTTGGTCAATATGAAGATCTGCAAGTATGATTTTATGCGAAGTTGTCTAATATATATGTGAAATTAAAATTAAATATTTTTTTAAAGACAGCACTCCAAGTTAATTTGTTTGATTGTAAATGTAATATTTTTTTTAAAAAAAAAGCGCTTAATACTCCTTGATGAGGGTGAAAAGGCGACGTAAATAAGTTTTCGGTTTGATGGCTGATCTTGAGTTTGTCGTCTCTTTGATCACTGAGACTATATGAGACGTAGATCTACAGCTTAATGTGGGTTCCGATACACATGCGCTCTCACCGGGAATCCGAACTGGATCGTTTGCGTCGAAAAGGCGTACGTGAACCTTATAATCACGAAGGAACAGTTTTCACTTCAAGGAGAAATCCCAGTCGGAGGTGACTAGAAAGAGTTTATTTCGGAAGAAAGATTAAATATTTGCATGAACTTCAGAATGGTTAACTTTTTCAGGTCTAAAAAACCTATTTAGTTGCGTCTGAACTTTTGGAAATGTAATTTTGAAGGTAGATAGAGTCTTGAGTGTCTGTGTTTTATAATGTATTTTACAGTGACCTTATTGTTTCTCATAGTCATTCTCTGAAATGAAGTTTTTAAAGTGGCAATTTCAGTCGAAATCTTTTATTTTAAGGTATATGTATGAAATTAAGTTAGAAATCCCCCTTCAGTAGTGTTTGAAGGATTGATCTTAAACGCTTCATACTTAACACGTTATCTTTCACCCAATGCTTCTTCCGGACAAGCTCTGACAGTGCCCCCCGTAATACTGACAAGGAGAAGGCATACGATGTTTAATTCATCGTATGTTTATAATGAATAAAACAATAGAAATTTTCAAATCTATTCCGTAAGTGAACTTCGGAGCCATTTTTTGGGGGGGGAGGTTGTAGTGCACATTTAAAGAGTTAATATTACAAACTGAAGAGCGCCATGGCCAAAAATAACGAAGAAAAACCGTCTTAAAGTTTACTACTCGCGAATTGACGGTGTGGCAGAGTGAGTAAAATCTGTACTTCATGTGTAAAGTGTCCCAGGTTCGATTCCTGTTCGAGTCACACATTTTTTTTTCAACCAATAAAGTAGGCATTTGTAACTATAAGTAAAATATTAATTCATCGTATGTTTATGATGAATAAAACAATAGAAATTTTCAAATAACTTGTAAAATCTTTCAATGTTCCATGTTAACTGGCAAACAAAATTTAATCTATTCCGTAAACATGCTGATATCATGAGTTATATTATGGTTACGACCAGTGGTGTATTTGCGATTTTATTTCGGGGGGGGGAGCTTTGCCAACTTTGGTCCTGGAAATGTGAAAATTCTCGAAGATATTTCATTTACTTTAATATAGTAAATAATATTTCGGGGGGGGGGGGCTTAAGCCCGGAGGCGCCCCCAATAAATACGCCACTGGTTACGACAGTCGTTGTGTATTAAATGTTGTTGACGCTTCGTGTCTACATCTGTTGACAATGTACGAATTACAAAGGAGTTGAGAGGGAAATCCCCTTTGCTAATACTGGATGTTGCTATAACCAAAGGAGATTTCCTCCTCATTTCCCTTGTAATTTGCACACTGTCTACAGATGTAAACATGAAGCGTCAAGAACATTTTTTACACAACGACTGCGGTAACAATAATATTTACGGAATAGATTCAATTTTGTTTCTACCGTAGTTAAAATGGAACATTGAAAGATTTTACAAGTGATTTGAAAATTTCTATTGTTTTATTCATTATAAACATATAATGAATTAATATTTTACTTATAGTTACAAATGGCTACTTTATTGGTTGAAGCAAAATAAAGTGTATGACTCGAACAGAAATTGAATCCGGAACCCTTTACACATGAGTCAAAGATTTTTTTTCACTTTGCCACGCCGACACTTGGTAAATGTGTGTGTCGTACAATTCATGCAGCGAGTAAAAAACTTGAAGACGGTTTTTCTCCGTTATTTTTGGCCATTGCGCTCTCCCAGTTTGCAATATTAATTCTTTAAATGTGCACTAACAACTCGCAAAAAGTAGCCCAAGGTTTACTTACCAAAGTCTGCCTTCTCCTTGTGAATGTGCCCCCCCCCCCGGAACATTAATTCTGAAAGAAACAGTCTTTCACCGATTACTGATTTTTGTTTCTAATCTTGTAGACATATCTGCTGAGGTGGTAGTCATAATTTACGTTTTAGCGAAATATTTCTGAATAGAATTTCGTTCAGACAAAGGATGACTTCAAATCTATACTTCCTACACATTATGGATTACAGGGGATACCTAGTACTTTGCCGTACTATGTAAGGTATGCCGAACAAATTGTTCGTAAGGGGAATGCACAAGAAAGTAAAAAAGCAGTGTCATCTTTAGACTTTTATTCAAAACTTTCAATTGAAATATAATTCGTTGAGCATTGAGACAATTTTAAACAAATTCAAAATACTTTGATGGATTCCTAATTGCAATTCTTAATTCAGAAATCTGAGGACGTCCATATTCTAAGTGACGAAAATACCAAAGTTTCTTGTCTAACGAGTTAATTGGCTTTCTAGAGTAATTCTTTATTTCTTTTCTGTACACGAAAATACCTATGATATTAATCAAAGAAACTTTTTTCTGACGTAACAAGCAATTATTATAATCACACTTATTTCTAATTTAATATGATGTATAACTCTTGTTATAGATGTTATATCAGCTTGAGAGTTTATACTGTAAAAGTTATAGGAAGAGAGCCCTTAGCTATCTAATGATTAGGCTGCTCTAGAGTGTATTAACTGCTAAGGGGTGTGGGATTAAGCATTGTTCTATTCTTAAATTATTATTTATTATTTAACACTATTTTGAAGAGGGAACATAATTAAATTAACTCTCGCAGAAAATAATAAATATTTTACAAAAACAATTGTTTCAAAAACTTTATCACATGAATTGTAACTAATGAATGTAGGTGTGCAGTTAGCACTGGCGCTTCAAAATCAGGAGTCTCCGTGTTTCAATTACATATATACCTTCTTGGCTAGAGATTCTCCATCCCAGTACGCGGAGGCAGGGATACATATTTTTAATATATAGCCATGGCTGAATTGATAAATATTCTGTTCATTTTTGTTAATGTTTCAGTGCACCTGGATCTTTTGGTTTATCAACTTTATCTAAAATCTTTTAAATAAATAAAACACATAACGCAATCACCATAATTTATTCCCACATTGAATACAAGAGTGAAGTCAAAACATACTCTTACAAAACATTATACAGCTCAAAGAAGACAGTAAATATAAATTATTTATTCTAAATGAACGTTTAAAATAAATGTGAATACCATATTGTATGTATACTGATAATCAAATAATTTCCCTAATTTCAGAGATTCAGTTATTCAGGTAAGATTGAATATTAGCAAGTGCAATCCTTCTAGTTAGTGGTTTTATACAGGGTGTTTCAAAGCAACACCGACAAAATATTTGGGATGTGATTAATGACACCAAGATAGGACAAAAAGTATAGACCAGTCTGGGTGCACAAATCCTTCCTTTCGGAGTTATAGTATGCCAAAAATATGAAAAATGAACTTCAAAGGTCCATAGGTCCAAACCTATGGCACTCACCGTGGTCGGGTCAAGGCTTCACTTAGGAACTATATGTGCTCTCTCCAAATATCCAACTTTCACAATCCTGCGGTACTTCCGCAACAATTTTTAGAGAGGTAGTTGGTGAGTACTTCAAATCATATGCCTTTAGCCAAACTCCCTCTATAGAAATTGTTGCGTGAGTACCTTAAGATTCTGAAACATGCATTTTTGGTTAACTCACGTATTAGTTTCTAAGTGAAGTCTTGACCCGACTACGGTAGGTCCCATAGTTTTGGACCTATGGACCTTTAAAATTCATTTTTGTTTTTTCATGTTTAAGGCAGCCTATAACTCCGAAAGGAAACATTTGTAAATCCAGGTTGGTCCATATTTTTTGTCTTGTTTTGGTTCAGGAATCACCTCCCAAACGTTATCGATGTTGTTTTGAAACATTCTGTATATTTGATACCAAATAATAGGTATGGTTCAGAAGTATAAAAAAGATAATAATCAAAATTCAGTAAGGTTTATCAAATTTGCTTTGGAAATACGCAAAAATCTAGTTAAGAATTTCAAAAGTACTTTAAGAAATTTATCCTAATTTAGAGATATGAATCCACTTCATTTTAATGGCGTAGAGACTCGGATTCGATTCCCGGTGGGAGCTCATGTGGTTCGGATTCCACGTGAGTTAGTAGGTCCACGTCTAATATAGCCTCGCTGCTGAACGGGAGGACTCCAGTCAACTTAAAGTCAACTCAACCCAACTTCATTTCAAGTTTGGTTATGAATAATGAAGCCCTCCGTTTCAATGCAAGAGACGTCTTCTTAATAATGCCAAACAATGGTAGTAATTAGGTATCTCTCTTGTATATGATTTTTAATTACGAAGGAATGTTATGTATGAAATTTTGGCGGCTTGGCAGTAATTGTGCAAGGAATTGGTAGGCGTAACAGCTAGTGAGTGGCTAGAGTAGAGGTAGCGTTTCGGCTTTAGGTAGTGAGGGTTGCGAGATCGAATCCCACTCAAAGCACATTTTATTTTTTAAAAATATATTTCGATGATTGCATCACAATTTTTTCTGCATGCTTAATCACATATTCACATAACATTTTATGGATGAAATGTAGCCCTTAAAAGGGCTGTTTGAAACTAAACACGTTCTTAATATGATGTCCAGTGACCACCTGCTTCAACAACCGCTAACATTCGACGAGGCATTCTTTCTATCATTCGACGGACATAGCCCGTGCCATTCGTAGCAAGATCTTCCCAAGCATTAACGATCGAATCCCAGAGCTCATTGGAAGTTCTAGGAACTTCATTAGCCCATTTCTCCCTCAAACATCTCTTTACCTCTGCCCAGACATTTTCTATTGGGTTAAGATCTGCTCCGCGTGGAGGCCAATTGATTACCTCTACATCATTTTGCTCTGCCAGCCACTCTTGGACAACTCGTGACATATGGACAGGTGACCGGTCGTGTTGAAAGTGGATTGCTCCCTCAGGATAACGTTCGCGAACAGATGGCAGCATAATATTCTCCAAGATGAACTTATACTGCGCACCTGTAAGACGCCCATCAATCCTGTGAAGATACCCAAATCCATCTGCAGATATCCAGCCCCAGACAGCCACTGATATGCGTCCGCTGGAACGCTTGTGCCATATGTATCGAGGATCGAACCTGGAACCTCTCTCACGAAAGACACAGACTGGTCCATCATTTGCAGAAGAAAATATACATTCATCGCTGAAAATGACATTTGTCCAGTTCCGATGCATATTTTCCTCTGCAAATTGACGTCGTCGTCTGATGTGTTCCGCAGAAAGAAATTCCTTAATGGCTGCACGCCGAGCGAATAGATTAGCCTCCCTGAGTCGCCTAATAGCTGTTTGACGTGATTCAGGAAAGTCAGCGGCTTGTCGCAGTTGACGCGAATTTGAATGGGGAGTTTGCTTGGCTTGTTCAACCAGACGACGGTCTTGCTCATTTGTGGTAACTCGGCGTCTCCCATTACCACGACGACGAATTGTTTCCCCGGTAACACGATATCTATGTGCCCACCGCTGACCAGTTCTAGGGTGAATGCCTACATGCTCCGCGGCTTGCTTAGCGCTGTAACCTTCGTCAAGAAGCGTTATGAAACGAATTCTTGCTTCCTCCATGACGTCTACCACTCAAATGTAAGGGAATGTCTATCTAAATGAAATCCCATGTATTACGTGGCATTTACTAGACACGAACTCCCTTTTATCGAATTTTGATTGGTTGTCATATCAGATATTTGGTAGTGTGAATTGAGTCCTTACTTAATAGCCCTACAGTATCACACGAAACACAGCCAGAGGCGTTTTCTTTCAGCTTTACCTTTGAATGTGCATAATGTAACTTGTATTCTCCAGGCGTTTCAATAACCCAACACACTTAGCTTCAGAACTAGTAACAGTATATATGTATATACCTCAGTTTCATTCAATGACATCTAGAATACTTCTTCCAGCACCGAGGTTATATAAGACGTAGACTTACAGACTAGCGTTTAATTTGAACAAATGCACATTCACCGATAATCGAATCAGGCCCGTATCCAGGGGGTCTAGGGGGGCCGGCACCCCTAAATTTTAGCTGCCCCCTAAAAGTTTCACGGTAGGCTTGCAAATGAACTATAATATGGTGATGAACTATAATATGGTTGGATCGGGCCTCCCCTAACTTCAGCCGGACCCCCTTTACATTTTTGGGCTGGCTACTGGCCTGAATCGAATCCAAAGTGCCCCCATTCCTTTCACAAGGATACCCCTTAGCCGCAAGTGAACGCAGCATTCCTTTAAATTATATATACCAAAACCACTTTAAATCACATATAGACCGAATTTCATTCATTTTTAATTTTCTTCGTAACAATAAATCCTATTTAATGTATGTATACAATTTACCGGTAAAATAAGTACAACTGAAATAGGAAATAGCGATGGCCAATTCCAGAATTTTTACCTCCCGGAATCCGAAAAGTAAAATCGGAAACATTCTAGATTTCGGAAAATTCCGATTTTGGAAAAAATTCGGAATTCGGAAAAATCCGGATTTCAGTAAAATTCCGATGTCGGAAAAATTTCGTATTTTTTCCGAAGTCCGGAATATTTCTAGATTCCGGAATTGTTCCGACATCGAAATTTTTCCAAAATCTGGAAAGTAAACACCGATTCCGGAAAATAAATTTTCTGGATTCCGGATCGCGAAAAATTTTGGCCATCGCTAGGAAATAGTAGGCTGTAATCTATATATCAAGGGTGCATTTCGTGCTTGTGTTTTAACCTGCATCTGATTGCTTCAGAGAAAAACGTAAAATTTCTACATTTATTTCTTTAATAGCAAAGATGTCCGTTCATTGTACGGGAAGAGTAGTTTTATTTGAAAAATATTTTGAAGGTTGTTTGGACCTTCTTTCTCCTCTCAGAATGCGTATTTGAATTGAAGTGAACTGATGAAAACTAAGCTCGACTCAAGTGCTTGCTATGTGCACAAATTCATTTCAAATGGCTGAGTCGTTTTTCGTGGTGAAACAGAAAATATCGATGCAATTTTATACTGTTTATTGAGAAAACATAGAGGAATAGTTGCGCTTCATCCTAAAAGCGAAATTTTCGGAAACTTTGGATCTTGTGTCCATCGAGTTTTAATAAGGAGTTTATTTACCGGATTCCATATTCCAAATCAGTCCATATTCGTGATATACTATATATATATATATATATATATATATATATATATATATATATATATATATATATATATATATATATATATATATATATATATTGCATAATTTTTAAACCGACTATCCCCCCAGAGCATTTTAATGAAATGGACATGACAAAAGCAATGTAGAGTTAACTGTTTATAACTTCAATTTAAACACTTAAGAAATTTTCCTATCATGATGAGACTGTATTGTATTCGAATGCGAAAAAAGTCATGGTAGAAATTGCTCCTTCCTTACGTGAAAACGGAATTGTTCAAAATACTAGAACGAGTGCCTATATATTTTAAATTAGGAATATATACGGTGACTTTCATATTCTTAACTTAAAGATCTCGTAAGATACTCTATTTTTATGTATACTTTGGATCATGTTTCCCTCCTTAGTATATGTGTTTGTCCTTATTAAAGTAAAATAAATAAATAAATGAATAAAACATTGAAGTGGAAGACAGTGCTAACTATGCCTAGCTGTTATCATGTTACTTTCATTAAAATATGTTTGCTAAAAGATTAGAGATATTCAAAATGTATGCCAAAAATATATCTTGGAAATCACTCAAGTTTAACAGATGAAACTCAGTATATAAGTTCCTTATTAAATCTAAGCTGGTATGAGTCCCAGCGCTTTTGAACATTTCGGTTTATAACTATGAGGATATCAATTTCCATATTATTCTAGTTTCCCATAGTCTGTTCATAAAATAACCAAATTTTAAAAAGGTTACATCGTTTAAAATGAATTTGTGACTTGCGTCTACCTGAGTTTTTATCATCTCACTTTAATTCATAGGGGCGTCCTAAAGGGGGAAGAGTCCCCAAATATACCTTTCAAATATGTTCCATACATGTCATCTTCCCGTGACAAGAACCGGCATTTCAAATAGTATATTGCGTAAATGAAATCAACCTTGACTATCGAAATCGAAACGAAAAAAATAAAAGAAGAATTTTAAAAATGATCCAAAAAATGAATCAAAAGATTGCGATCTTGGCCAATAATTAGTTTCTTAATCAAGGGCACAAAATTTTTGAATGGTCCCTAAATCAAGTGTTCGTATTTTCGACAGAATAAGCATATTACACTGAGTTATGTGATAGTTTGGGTTTGGCTACACTATATGTAGAACTCCAGATAAAGGTGTAGAAGAGAAATTTTGATTGAATGAAATATATTAGATTTTTTTCAGGGGTCACAACATTTATGAGCGGCCCCTAAATCGACTTTCCTTTTTTTTTTTTTTTGCGAAATAAGCAAATGATACTGAGTTGAATGATAGTATGAGTTTGGCTACACTATATGTAGTTCTCCAGGTATAAGGCGTACAAGAAAATTTTGCCTAAAATATATTGAATCTTTTGATCCAATAAAACAAAAATGTTAAGATAGGTAATTTTTAACAATGTTCTGTATTTTTTTTACTTTAATTAACGCGCGTATATTAAAGGTGATAAAGGATTAAAAAATTATGCCAATAATAAAATACCTCAGAGCCTCTCAAGTTACGGCCGTGAAACTCGATACAAATGTCTTATTATAAATAAATAGACATATATCCTAACATTTTCAAAAATTCCAACTTTAAGAAGTAGTAGAGGGTATTTCTTCAATTGTTTTATTCATATTATTTTGTTATCTATTGCATCATCACAAAAAACATTACAACCGTTTCAAATTAGTTTTTAAACATAATTATCAACCTTTTCAAACTAAGGCTTTATTATGTTACTTTCGTCTAAAGTCCATAGGGAAAGAGGGTGGAATAATTTATGCTTAAAAAACAGTATCTCACAAGACTAATAAGGGGAAAGCAGACTTTGGTAAATGAATTTCGGGTTCATCCTTCGCGAGGTAGGAGTGCATATTTAAGTGTATATATTACAAACTGGGAGAGCACAATAGCCAGAAATAGTGGAGAAAACGCGTCTTAAAGATTCCGACTCTCGCATATGATACTACGCGTAAAGTTATCAAGTGACGACGTGGCAGAGTTAGGAGCATCTACGACCCCGTGCAAATGGTTCCGGGTTGCATCCTCGTTCGATTCAAATTTTTTGTTTTTTGCTTTAACCAATAAAGTAGCCATAAAATATTAATTCACCATATGCTTATAATGCATAAAACAATAGAAATATTCAAATCAGTTGTAAAATATTTCAATGTTCTGTGTTAACTAGCAATTAATTGTACCCTATTCCGCGTTGTATATTGATATCACGCATTATATTATGGTTAGCACAGTCGTTGTGCAAAAAATGTTCTTGTCGCTTCGTGTCTATATTTGTGAACATTGTGCGAATTACAAGGGTAATGAGGGAGAAATTCCCTTTGGTAATACTGGATGTATGCTGTAATCAGCGGCGTCATTTCAGACTTCAATTGAGGATTCAAGAGCACCACCGACATAAGGCTTTCACGTTTAGTTCTAGTGTATTAGTAGACAATCGATTAAAGGATATTTATTCCTCAAACTCTTGAGGGGTAATTGCCCCTCCTGCTCTCCCTAAATGACGCCCCTGGCTACAACTGTCATACTTTGCCATGCTATTGTCGTCTGAAGTACAATCCATCCTCCCTTGCAAATGTCCGGTCAATTCGCACACTGTTTACAGATACGACACGAAGCGTCAAGAACATTTTTTACACAACGACTCTGCTAACCATAATATAACTCCGGGCCGCGGTGACTCAATGGTTGAGCGTTCACCTCTGGTGCATGGGGTTTCGGGTTCAAACCCTGCTCCCGCCGAGTGAACTTTGTGCTGGACAAACACCATGTGCGTGGGTTTCGTCGGAGTTCTCCCGTTTCCTACCACTTTCTTCATTCCACCATTTCATTAATTTCTCATCTTCACCGTCTCCTTTAGCCTAGCCGGCATAAACGTGGGACGTGAAACTGAAAAATTTCATGTTTTTTCATAATACAACCCGTGGCATCAATATACTACGCGGAATAGGTTACATTCTATTGCTAGTTAACATAGAATATTCAAAGATTTTACAACTGATTTGAACAATTCTATTGTTTTATGGATTATAAACATATGATGAATTAATATTTTACTTGTAGTTAAAAATGGTTACTTTATTGGTTAAAGCAAAAAACAAAAGAAATTCACTCGAGCAGGAATCGAACACAGGACTCTTTGCACGGGAGCCGTGGATCATCCTAACTCTGCCACGCCGTCACTTGAGAAATTTATACGTCGTGTCATACATGCGCTGAGTTAGAATCTTTAGGACGCCTTTCCTCCACTATTTCTGACTATTGCACTCCTCCAGTTTGTTATATTAACATTTTAAATGTGCACTACTGCCTCGCGAAGGATGGCCCCGAAGTTCATTTACCAAACTCTGGTTTTCCCATGTTAGTTAACGCTGGCCGGGCTTTTCTCATGTTACTTTCATACAATACATGTTCTAAGCGAGGAAAGGAAATATTAAAAATATACTCCAAAAAAGACTTTCTGATGAATGTCTCATCATAAGGAGATGAAACTCGGCATTTAAACTCCTCCTTACAAATCTGTGACCACGTGATCCATCGTTTTTGGAAATTCCAACTCTAGGAAAGAAAGTAAGGCAACTGCTACAATATTTTAATTTCCCATTTTGTGTTCATAAACTCAATTTAAACAGCTGTTTAAATTAAATCTAGAATATAGCAGTTGGATTCACTTGGATCTTTTTCATTTCACTTCGCTTGATATGCTATTCTATTGGGGAACAGGTTTGAATATTTCGCAAATAATATTTCCATAAACATATTCTTTTCGTTCGATAAATGGCTATTTCACTAGTTGGTACCTGACCTTTAAAGACTGCTCCAGCCTATATTTTTAAACGAATTGTAAATTCTATTTTTGAGTTTTAGAATACACTAGCATCAATTATCTGCTTCGCTGGGGTAAATTAAGAAAACATAGTTCCGCTAGTCAGTCACTTTTTATTATTACTAAAGCGCTCTTTTATATTGGTCATTTTCGATGGTTTTTATATATCCCCCTTCTCTCCCCATGTTACGGGGCACGGGATCGGAAGTAACACCGTTCATCTCACCAACCTGGAAATCTATAGATTCGCCACTAATATCGGTCATTTTATATCGTATTTATATATCTCCCCCTCCTCCCTCTCTCAAACTGTGGGGCTGAATTTGGATTTAAACAGCATCGGTAGTGTCACTGTTAATCTCAGATAGCTCAAAAGCTATAGATGACTAATATCGGTCATTTTCGATCATTTTAAATGTCTCCCCTCCTCCTCCTTAAAGTTACACCGTCAAAGTGATATGACAAAAACCATCTCAGGTTAGAACTTCATTTAGGTTGGAAACTTGATCGAGATCGGTCCAGTGGTTCAAGTGTTATTAAGTTCTATTTACTTTAGGTATCCCCTCCCCTCCCTTAAGTTCTACTGTCAAAGTGAAATGATAAAAAAAATCTCTGACCCTAACTTCATCTATGTTTAAAAATTCGACCTAGATTGATCGTTTGGTTCAAGAGTTAAGTTTCACTTACTTTTTAACTCCTTCCTTCCCCTCCCCTAATTTTTATCGTCAAAGTAAATAGATACCGGTAAATACCATCCCAGGCACAAATCGCATCTATGTTGAAAATTTGATCGATATTGGTTGGGTGGTTCAAGAGTAATAAAGTCACAAAGACAGTCAGTTTTATTTTTATTTTTTTACATATCTCCCCCTCCCCACCTTGCACCGTCAAAATTAGATTATAAAAATTATCAAAGGACCGAACGTCATCTATCTTGAAAATTTGATAGAGATCAGTTGGGTGGTTCAAGAGTTGTTTTATTCATTTTCATACATCTCTCCCCTCCCATCCCCCTAACTCTTTGTTCTACCGTCAAATTGATATGATAAAACTACCCCAGGTCTGAACCTCGTCTATGTTGAAAAATTGATTAAAATCGGTAGGGTGTTTAAGCGTGATGAAGTCACAAAGACAGTCACTTTTATTTTCATTTTTTAACATATATCTACCCCTGCCCATCCCTTAGTTGCATCGTAAACGTGAAATGGCAATAACATCCCAGGCCCGAACCTAATCTATGTTGAAAGTTTGATCGAGCTCCCCTTCCCTAAAATCTACCGTCAAAGCAAAATGATAAAAAAAAACTGACATGGGTGCAATTCTCAGATATGCTCTCAATCGAGTTTTTAGATATACGCTGATGTCAAGGAGGGTCCAAAGTAGGCAGAATATAAACCTTAACAATAATGGACATCCATTGCTTCGGAGGGAAGTCGGAAGTGTTAAGAACCGGCAGCTCCATGTTTTTTGTGTTCGCAATAATGTGTGATTCGATGGATTTCCTTACTGTATATTTCACGTTATCTTCACTTATAAGCGTGAAAGAAAACATTACAACATGCGTTTTCCCGATACGAGAAACCGTGTTGCTGACGATCCTTAACACTTTCGACATCGCGCTAAAGGTTTCTGTTCACTGCTATCAGGGCTTATCTTTGCCTACGTTGTATGTCTGGGAATTTTGACCTGTATGGAATACTTTGTACACCCACTGAAAATTAATGAAATATGCATTTCTGGATTGCGTATGTGTGACTTCTTTTACCTGATAAGGATCACCACCCACAATTTCTGGAATTCGAAAGAGGGCATATTGAAGTTTTGCTTTTTCGCGATTTTGGACAGCCCTAGCCATGAAACTATGCACTTTTCCCCACAGGTCCATATGAACTTTTTCTCTTATTTTGATGTAAGGAATCACCTCTTAGAGTTTGTCGGTATACTTCATTAACACCCTGTATAAAACTCTAGTACTACAAGTAATGGCTGTTCCTTTGACGAAAAGAAAAAATGTAAATATTACAAGTAATGGCTGTTTCTTCGGCGAGAAAAAACAAAACACACTTGACCACTGGCGTCTCTGGCATGTAAAATTTGGGGGGGACATCAAGGAAAGTGATTTAAATGGTACTACCAAGCCCAACCTGTTTATTATCTTCGATTCCATTTGTTAGCTTTCCGATTACCTTCACGGACCCCTGAGGTATATCAAGTCTGTTATAATCCTTTCATAGCCAGAATATTATATTCCAAATAGTGTAATAATTATTTATATGTTATTCTGTCGTTAGTAAATAAATTAGAATAAAATATTGAATATTTTGTACTTCAAAATATTGAGGTGGACGCGCCCTTCTCAACCCCCCGCCAAAAACGCACTTGACGAAGACTCGAACATGGATCAACTGATTGGTAGATTAGAACGTTATCTACTACGCCACATACTCAGTTGCTTTTTTTTTTTTTTGCTATACACTTTAAATATCCAGTTTGTGATTTTTGTTTCTGTTGTCTTACCATATAACAGTTTCTCTGCTTTCCCTGCTTCTCACACTATTCGTGTTATTTGTTGTGTAAATTGCATCTGCAAACGTAATATATTTTGTTAATTTACCAGCATCCACAGCTTTTAAAAGTTTTAATGGTCAATTACATTAACTGAACCGATTTTCCAGTATTTTCCATCGCGTCAAGAAGCAACAGATACTATCCTACGGAGAACATGCATTTTCTTATGTGACAGGCAATACCTACCCCGCCCTGAGTGCCATTACACCCTTTCCCTTGGTTCGGATCAACTTCGTGTCCCTTCGTGTGATACGAAGAAAACCGAAGGGTCGCGGCCGACAGTTTCTCTTCAAGCTATCGAGTAAGAGTGATTGAATTATATAATTGTATTTTATTTATTAATTTACTAAACACATTTCCGATATAGCAAAAATACCATTATTTTTATAAAATGTTTATTATTTTCATGAAGCAGAGAGAACTTTTTACTTGGCTTTAGAACTATCCCTACTAATTTTTAATCAACATCTAATATTTTACGTTCATTATTTCTGTCTATTACCTGAATATTACTTGCAGAAACTATGTTTTATTTAGTTACTGTTTTATGAAAGTTTAGTCATATGTTAATTAAAATTCCACTATTTGTAAGTTTCTCATTTCGGTTATGAAAATGATTATAAATGAAGCTTCCACTTTTTATAAAATTCTTGACAGTTTTAATGTTTTAAGGACATAATTCTAAATTATTTGGAAATATTCAAATAAACTAGAATGAAGAGAATAATACTAAGGAGCATTATTAGAACAAAACATTGTTCCTTAAGGAATTCACAGAATCAAGCTTTTCTTTAAAAAAAAAAAAAAAAAAGTTACTATAGGGTATGGGATTCGAAGTGATGATCGTGGAAAAATAAAGTATATAAAGAAGAAGCTTTAACCGACTACTCTACAACGGCATGGTAAAGACTGCAGCTTGGCAGACGCATGTGACAAAACCACTAACACAAAATGTTTGATCGCTTCGCACATTTTGTAGCTTATTTCTATTTAGTCGTTTGTTTAAATGTAAAATGCTTAATAGCAATGATTGTTAGAGCTGTGCCACATGTATAGTAACTAACCTTATGACAGATTTACGTTGTATTTCTAACAAAGCATAAAATTCCCTCCCTCTTTGTAAATTTCGCTGCGCGTTTGCCACGTTTACGAAAATGGAACTTAGAATTTTTCGATGAAAGTTTCGGAGATTTCTTTTTTTAATTATAACTTGCTTATTTCTTAGTTTTTTATTGAAATATTTTTTGGAAATATGTGTTTTGTTTTTCTGCTTATTTCAAAGAAGAAATGTGACATTTTCTATCACAAGAAAGAGAGTTATTTCTATTTATGTAATTTCTAAAGACATGCGACAACAATTTTGGACACAAGTGTACATTTATAGAATACTATTATACTGAAATAAAAAAAGCTTAAGGAAAAGAAAAAGTATTTTCATCAACACGATATTCCATTACAAGAAGAATACCTTTATGACATAAATTTCTATACTATATGCAAATGTTCAGCAGACTGAACATGACGCCACAGGTCCCGAGGTCTGAAAAATAAAGCACTTTTATGTTTGAAAGGCTATGAGCGATTGTCTCAAGACAACAACTCTAGTTCACTTTATCAAACATCAGCTCGGGACTGAGGAGGTTAAAACACAAGCGCGGCCAACCCAGACATCTCACATAATTCCAACTGTATGTATTCCAAATCGATGAGAATATATCCGATTCGTAAAAGTGTATAGCTGCAAATTAATACATTTTTACATTTGGGCTACAAATAGTTCAAATCCGCTACTTTTGAAGCACGGCGTCGCTACTTTTTAATATCCAAACTTTGAGCGGGAAATTTCTTATGAATCTGACAACACTGTGTAAGCGGCACTGTATGTGGAGGCGGATTGACTATTTGGCGGAGAGGTACACTTGTTTTACTGTACTGTAGTTTGTTGGTTGTCTTAATGTTGTAAGCGCGGTGTTTTCGGATGGCGAGAAATTTCCATCGGATAATTCGGGAAATTCTTGGCCAAAACGAGAAATTCTTAGCATTAGCGGGAATGCGGGAAATTCTGGTTGAAAATGGGAAATTCTGTCAACTTTGCTTCCTTTTCATGTCGTCTCTTTATCACTTGTGTTCATATCTTTTTATATGGAAGCGTTTTTTTTTTTAAGGTAAAAAGAACCAGAACAGGAAGAGAGGCTTATAAACCGAACCGAATGGAACTCATTGGTAATCACGCCAATATTCGTTTTCTGCGACAAGAAAGAGGGAGAGAGAGGGTTTTTGGCCCTATGCTTACTTTATTTATGTCCAGTCATTCACGGAATTTAAGGGTGAAGTGAGGGAAAGACATAATACTTGGAAGTACCTAGCACATTCACACACATTCAAATTTATATTTAAGAGAGGGAAGGATATACCGGTTATACTTGGAAGTGCCTAGTACACTCACACACACACTCAAATGTATATTTATCTCTATACGCTACCAAATAAACTACAGATAGGAAATAGAAGGGTGTTCCTATAACAGATTTCTTCTCCACAGGGAAAGATGTTCTGATTGATTGTTCAGAGCTACTTGATTTTAATTTGAAGTTACTAATATAATGATTAATTAATTAATTAATGACTGATATTTTTTCTTGGCGGGAAATTTCAGGACTTTGAGCGCGAAATCTCTTATTCTGAATCTGACAACACTGTGTAAGCGGCGCTGTATGTGCAGGCGGATGGACCATTTGGTGGAAAAGTACACTTGTTTTACTTTAGGGAACGGATCCGTAGGTTGTGAAATGTACGGAAAAATTTTGTTAGTCTTTAATTTGCCCATATATCATCTAGAACAGAACCCAAACAACCCCTGCGGTGCGTCTAACCCGTTCCTACTAGTACTACTATTACCTAGTGATGCGCAATGGGAATATTTCCGGGAGTTTTCCCTGATATATAAATTCACGGGATGGAATTTATTTCCATTTATTTATTTCATTTTCCATATTATCAGAAAATAATTATTTTCATTTATTATGATTTACGTTTTAAATAATTTGGAGGTTGAAAGAATAAAATTCGTTGATTACTTTATGTAACTAATTAAGAATATAATTTTTTAAATCCCATTTCTATTTGTACTAGAAAGTAGCAAAATACTAAGGTCAATGTTCCGTCAAGGGCGTCTAGTAATTTCTTGCACACGAAATTTGCGATTTCTTCACTTCTTTCCATTGATTTTCGTTTGATTACATAATATAACGTTAGGTTAGGTTAGTTTTGGCCCCCTTAACGGAACATGGACCAATACTAATTTATAAACGATGAAAACGAACCAGTTTGTAAAGTTATCTAGAAATTCTGTAGAGAGAGTTGAAGTACTATCAATCCACACCGAACAACCGTGTGGTTTTGTAACTTCAGTCCGGTCGTTAGGAATACATGTTGTCATCGTCCTTGACTCGGCTTTCGCTGTCTCAGGAAGAATCAGACATGGAATAAGTGAATCTCTGTAGCTGTAAATACATATACATTTAAAATATAATGTTATCAAAATTAGGGTTGCATCTCAGGATGTTTCGTTAGTTCTGGCGTTTCCGGACCTGTGTTAATTAGGATTTGTTTTGTTTTTCATTACCTGTGTATATATGTGCCAAGCGTTGTTACAGAATTTTTGTAACACCGTAATTATTGTAAATAATCTCAAATTAGTGATTTAATAGTACACAGTAACAAAGCACAGTGTACCTCAATCAACATTCTGTATATATGCCATTATTTACACTGGCAACCTTAAATTTTTCGACAGACTAAGTATCTTGTGGCAGTTACATAACCTAATTTCTTTATAACGTAAGTAATTAATGTGTTTACAATATCAGTAGTAGGATCAAGTTTTGAAAATTCACTAAAATGTAAGTTTAAACTGTTCAGCGGTGTAAAAGTTTGTGGACTTTCTATACCAAGTGTTTTGAACATATTTACTGGCATAAGACATATTTCTAATAAATATATATTTATGCGTACCCTCTAAATATAATAAAACAACATAATACCGTTCAGAATATACGTTTTAAAGAATCTTCTGGAGATAACAGTGACAAATATACTCTGATTAAAAAAAACTAATTTTATTTAGTAATCATGATATAGCAATAGAATGCAGTTTTCTTTTTGTTTGTTCTTTCTTTTTGTTTGCAGCTGCTTGTATGCTCACTCGAAAAAAAAAACTAAAAATGGGTCAAAACTACCCTAAGGTTAAGCTAACCCGTTTCTACCTCTATGTTACTTATCTCTATCTTACACTACTATACTGAAGCGGTCCTGCTTGTCGATGCGTAGGTGGCTCGAGTATATGAAAGTTTACTCCGAGTTAGTATTTCACGTAAACATTTCGTACTTTATTATCCTCCAGAATTTTTTGCTCTCATCACAAAATTCTACTTAGCATAGATGGAATTTACGGGATTCACCGGAAATAATGTTGGTGCAATTTTACTATATGCATCCAACGGAAACATTTGGCCAGTTCTTGAATTTGCTCATTTTATGTCGAGAACAGAAAGTTCCGTGTGGTGCTTCTAACCCATTTCTACTACTACTCCTACTGCTACAACTACTTATACAATGTATTTGTGGAGTAAAACTACACGAATAATTGTTTAAAACATAACTTTTTTCATGATTTGTGTGTAAATACTCTTTACGATAAAATACCTACAATAAAAAGGAAACCAATTTGTGCTAAGGTGACACCAAACACGAATGCCTTGTAAGTGATTCAAACACTGCGAATCTCGTGCTCTGGTGTGGGTCCTAGTACTTGCATATCTTGGGAAAGATTCATTTTGGGGTCCTCCTGGGGGCGTCTATTACTAAACTTGGTTCGTGGTACCTAACCTAGCCTAACCTAATCTAGTAAGTTGTAGACCAACAGTGAGACTTATAAGATTGAGCTTAGTGATCAAGAACCCGTTGTGGGAAAAAATATATCCAATTCCTGAAGCCATGCATAAAGAATTTGAGGAAGAACTTAATAAATGGATAAGGTTAGGGATAGCTAAAGAACAAGCCAGTAGCTATAGGAACCCCATTCATTGCGTGAGAAAGTCTTCAGGGGGTGTGAGGCCGGTAATAGATCTCAGATCCCTGAATTCTAAGGTCATAAGCCCTAGAATCCAGGTTGAACCAATAAACGACTTTCCCGAATTTTTGGTGCAAAAATTTTCAGCTCGATGGATGCCACCATGTGTTATTATGGTGTTAGGCTTCATGGTGTCCCGGGTCATCCTTACCACGTGGGGATTAGCGTTATCCTGTAACAGGAGGACCCGTTTGTGATTCAAAACTGCTGGCTCCACATCTTTGAGTTTTGCTTGGACACGGCTCAACTGCTGACAGTACACAGTTGCATTGATGCTCTGAGCAACTGGTAGCAGTTTAAGATACACGATGCAGCGAGCACTCCACCCAACAGACAGGAGAACTTTTTTTTGGTGCAGTGCTGGTTTCGACTGTTTTGGAACTGGTTCGTGGATGCTAACAATGATGGCGGCACCGTGGAGCTTCGTACAGGTCCCACTTATCATCACATGTTAACACCCTGTTCAGAAATGGCTCCTTCCTCAGACGAGACGACAAAGAAACACAGGTGTCTGTTCGCGTTGCCTTCTGGCCCGGAGTTTAATCATGTGGGATCCATCGACCCAACTTGTAGTGTTTCCACAGTTGATGGAGGTGCTGCCGAATGATTTCTTCACTCATATTGAATTGTAGTCCCAGTTCCTCACACGTCTGGCACTGTTAGCCTAAATTGTTGCTTGCAGATCTTCATTTTGTACATGTGTTGGTCTTCCGGCATGTGATGCGTCTTCGAGTGTTTCGTCACCGTCCTTAAACTTGCTAAACTACCACTGCACTATCCCCGTAGTCACGACACCCTCACAAAGGTTAGGTTACGTTAGGTTAGATTAGGTTAGTGAATACTACAAGCGTATGCTACGACATTTAAAGAAATACTTTTGCAGCTTCCCGAAACATGTTTGCTGTCATTAAGTACAGTTTTCACTTTTTCGGAATATATCAAAACGCAGCAATACTTAGAGTCACTCCATATTTCAGTTATACAAAATAATCCTAAAACCTAGAATTATGCTAAATTTAATTGTATACACAAAACTGTATATGTACACCGTAAACTCCTATATTACACTGCAAAATTAATATTCCTTACTGAGCTCCTTCGTGGCTAAGCGGTTAGCGTACGCGTCTTTGACGTGAGAGACCCGAGCTCGATTCCCGGGGAGCTCACGTGGTTCGAACTCCACGTTGATCATTAAGTCCACTTCTCATATAACTTCGCTGCTGAACAGGATGTTAAACTGAAAAAAATCAAATCAAAATATTTCTTATTCTTAGAAAGAAGAAAATACATTTTAGGAACTGTCGATTTTCGTGTAATTAAAGAATAACTTGTGAAGGACTTCTTTTCTTGCGAAATGTTATCTCAATTAGTTCCAGAGCGGCTGACTAACATATCGAGGCCTGGCAAGAAGAAATGAAAGTACGCTCGAATTGTGGCGCTCCAATAGGTTAATTTTTGGTTTCTATTTTTAGTGGCAGCTCAAACGCAATTCCTGTAGCTTTCTTAATCCAACGGGAGGACAACTAATACGTACTCATGGAACGACAAATATTTTATGGCACCATATTTATTCTATGAACCAATAATACATACAAAACTTTATATTTCCAAATGAAACTATATACGTTAATGTGTAATTTCAAAAAAGTGGGGGAATAATATACTTGGGTCGGGCGTGGGAAAATTTTCAAAAATTTTCCCATGGGAACGTTCCCTGGGCGCTGTTGCTAAGCTGGTATACGTATGCTCATACTCTTGAACGGCTACCGGCTGTAGAATCAAGACGAAGCATGCCTTTTCGTCTTCTCGTCTTGTATTGTCTAGTTATTTGAACCCCCGCAACCCCCTGCTCCTCGTGGAAAACCAAAGAGCATAAGCGATTTAGCCCCTTGGTCCTGTTGCCCCGAAATGTCTAAGGAAGTATATTCTTGGACGCCTACCAGATGAAAAAAAAACAAGATAAAACATGCCTTTTTCGTCTCCTCATCTTATATTGTTTAGTTATTTGAACCCCCGCCACCCCTGCTCCTCCTGGAAAGCCGAATATGTCGGAGTCAAGTTTCGACAAGCCTTTAGTTGTTATGTTCATAGCCTTTTACGGATACCACAGGAACCCGTGGGAAAATGTTGGTCTGTTGCTATGCTCATAGTCTTGGATGCTCATAATCTTGGACGGCTATCGGATCTTGATGAGAGTCCTATCAGTTATCACGATCGAAGCTTCCCAACTGATTGATTGATTGATTTTCGTCTTTTCGTTATGTATTGAATAGCTATTTTGCATAGCATAGGTTAGCTATTTTAGACCTTTACCCCAATCCTTTGATATTTTCGGGAGTCCATACAATCTTGGTGGTTGGCAATTATGTGGCGTAATTTTCTTACAAGCAGTACAGCCTAGCGGTTCACCAAAAGAAGCAGAAGAAATGCGCCAGGACTTATGTTTGGCCCTGAAAAGGGCCAGATTGTCCAAACCCATGCCCTAAAAAGAGCCAGAATGCAAATACCAACGATCACAAAAGAGAACAAAATTAATTAAGAAACTTCGTCAAGACGCTAGCAATACTATACTGCCAGCGGACAAAAGCAACGCAACATTACTCATACCCACTGAAGTTTACAGGAAGATGTCAGATTTACTCAACGACTCGGATTAAAGACAACTTAAGAAACAGCCCACATCCATTAATGAACGTAGAATTACCAACCTTCTGAAGAAAACCAACATACCAGAAGAAACACGCATGAAAATTACGCCACATAATTGCCAACCACCGAGACTGTATGGACTTCCGAAAGTACGCAAGATTGACATTCAATTAGACATATTCTTTGTGCGTTTGGAAACCCAACTTACTGTGGAGCTAAGTACGTGATTACTCTTCTTCAACCGCTGGTAGGACAGTGTGAAGAACACGTCAAAAACATATGAATTCGTGGAAATATTGAACACGATACGCATATCTCCAGACGACATCCTAGTCAGTTTTAATGTGGTCTCTCTGTTTACCGGAGTCCCAGTATAAGACACGTTACATTTAATCAGTGGGCACTTTTCGGCGAGGACTGTTATTTATTCAAGAGCACTATAACTTCCACATATTTGCTCTTCGATGGACAGTACTATGAACGAACGGACGACGTTGCCATGGGATTACCAGTGGCAAATTTTTTCATGGAAAGCTTCGAATAGAAAACGCGAGAATCAGCACCATTAAAGACAACGTGTTTCTATAGATATGTCATCTGGCCTCGTGGGAGAAATGCATTGCGATCGTTCCTTGAATTTCTTAACAATCAACGCAGCAACATCAAGTTTACCATGGGAATAGAAACAGAAAGCTGCATACAATTTCTAAACATCCTCATTCGTCGCAAACCTGATGGAAGTCTGGGCCACAGTATTTACAGAAAACTTACCCACGCTGAACTTTACCCTAATGGGAACAGCTTTCACAATACACCAAAGCGCAATATAGTCATTAGCACGCTTGCGCTTAGAGCAAAATCATCTCGGACCAAAAAACCTTCTCCAGTTAACTTGCACATCTCACGAAGACCATACTGGAGAATGGATACAAGGAAGATGACATTCGATTGGTCCTAAAAAGGACCTTTTCCAGTAAAGAAAACACTTCAGAATTTGAAGATCCAGTCAACATGGCAGTCCTGCAATACACTGGGAAACTATCTGGAAAAAATGCAAGAAACATGAAGAGACACATCAAAATCATACACAAACCACTTAACCTAACCTAACCTAACCTACTGCGTCCAGTTAAAGACGATTTGGGTCTTAAAACACCAGGAATATACTGCATTCCTTGCGAATACGGGAAAACTTACATAGTACGAACAGGACGAACAATAGAATATCGATGCAAGGAGCGTGAGAGACACATCAAGCTGTTTCATACGGAGAAATCAGCCCTGGTGGAACACAGTACAACGGAAGGACACGAAAATAATTTTAAAGAGCTCAAACCACTGGGATAGGATAATTAAACGATCTCTTGCAATAGTACAAGAACCCAACAATATCAACAGGGGTGCAGTATTTCAACTCATCCAGACATCGACACCAGTTATAAAGAAAGGATATATGAATACGACCAATCAGAGTCATGAATGCAAAATTGCAAAAAAGTAAAATTTCAAATTCTAATCAATTTCTGCCATGAATAAAATAATAACCAATTGAACGTATAATACACATTCTAAATTTGGCACAATTAGCCGGCATCCCACGTAGGAAGGCCAACTAATTTGGACACGAACAAAAACTTTTCCTTTTCATATCATCATATAAGTCGAAACGGAAGGGAAGAAAGAAGTAGAAACAAGAAGAACACAACGAATCGATGAAATTAAAATTATAATATTGGGAGTTAAAAGAGGAAACTGAACACCGAGAAACATAGAAGAAAAATAGAGAAAAACATTTCATTTGTCGTAGGACTTTAGAAAATGGAATACTTAATACCTAATCCTAAGCGTTCCAGTCGAGAAGTTTTCTATCTATTCTTAGTAGTTATGAATCATCAGGGCTGGAACGCATAGGATAATATTGTGATAGGGTAATAGGGTCAATCACTGAAATAATTTAAGGCTTATTTATTAAATAAACGTACAAAAGCGTACAAAGTGCCAGTTTCAATATTTCTCATTAAACGGTTATGTGACTAATTATTATTAAAATAGAAAGAAAAAACCCTAAAGTTATAACTTGATAACATTTCGTTATAGAATATGTATTGCTGTATATACCTAATCAAAACGGAGTATCGAAGTAATGTATTTCCTTGAAAAAGTTCAAAGAGAGTAGTTAAGTTTTCATAACTTCCTTCTCTTTGTAATGTTATCAAATCCTATCGATTTCAATTGAATTTTAATCCTCTTAGATTCTCTTACCTTGGGCTACTTAACTGTCAACATTTATTTGTAGAATGGTTATTTTAAGCAGGAATGTAATGGAGGGTATACGCAGGTATACGGCGTATACCCACCTCTAATTTTTGAAAACTATCGTATAGCCACCTAACATTTAGGAAGTACGCGGGTATACGCTACGTTTGATCCATAGTATAGTCACTTCATTGGAACAAGCAACAATTGCTTTTCATGTACTGCATTTCAAAACAAAAAAATAAAAAATCTCACTAAACAGCTGGTCGTGCGGTTGTTGCTGCGAATTATGTCTAAATTCTTTTAAAATGTTTTCTTTTTCGGGGATGTAGGAATCGAATTTTCCGAGAATACCTTTATAATGGAAAACAGCATTCTGAATGTGCAATGCTTTTAACTCGAAATGTTATTATACATTGTGTTGTCCACTTTCTGAAAGCTGACCTCTGGTATTATATTAAAATTGTTTGTATTGGGAACTCTTTTGTTTCTAAAGATCAGCGACAGATAAAGTTAAGCCTCTTTCACATTATCGGGCGATTTGCCGGGTCCGGTTTCGGCCCCTTTCATATTATCCGGCGTTTTGCCATGGATGAAAAATATGCGAGCAGGGTTGCTGTGCAACTGAAGAAACAAAACTCTGTGACTCTTGTCGTGTTGTGGTGGTTGTAATGGACAGACGCAAAATGTGTTTTCTACTCGCCTTGTTAAGACACAGGCAGAAAAAAAAACCGTCAGAGACACATATGGGTTCACCCTTTTTTAGAGAAACGGTATCTTGAAGGAGATTTTTCTATACTGTTTCCACAATTAAGGGAAGACGAAGGAAAATTCTTTAATTACTTTCGTATGTCTATCGTATCTTTTGATGAGTTGTTGGATCGCGTACGGACCCAGCTGCAGAGGCAGCATTCAAAATTTAGGAACTTTATTCAACTTCCAGAAATGTTGGCTGTACCATTAAGGTAAGATAATTTGTACTTTTTATACACATAGATAACGTTAAATTTGATGTAATTGAATAGATGGTTGAAGAAAGGATCTGAGTCAATTTCGTGTAGTCGTAAGATATTGAAGAAAAAACATGTTAAAACATTTCACTACAATATACGAGACGAAACACTCAACACAAGAAGTTAATTCCTTTATCAATAGTACCTTACATATATTCGCAGCTGAATTTCCAAGGTGATGGATCCAGGTCCCTTCTGCAATCAATAGAATAATGTAGCCAGTGGCGGATCTAGGCTGGGGCTAGGGGGGCCTAGGCCCCTCAGTTTCTTGAGTGACAAAAATAATTTAATATATTATTTATATATTTTTGTAAGTTTATAGTAAACTCATGATATATCTATGATAGCCTGGGTTATGGGAGCCCCCATGTTTTCCCTTCTAGATCCGCCACTGAATTTAGCCTAAATTAGTTATAAAAATAATAATGTATGCCTAGGCAGAGTATAAGATTTCTATAACATTTTTCTCGGGGCCCCTGTTTCTTTGTGATAATTTCGAATTCTAAGGGGGAGGGGAATAATTTCACTCCAAAAAGTTTATTTTTTTTTCAAAGACCATTGAAAAGGGGACTTTTTTCTTGTCTTACAGCCGTAAATTGACCTTGAATATACTAATTCAAAACTTCGGGACCAATTCATCCAATTTGTTTTAATTCTAAATATAATTTTCTCCCCTATTCGTATTTTGAGTTAGAAATGTTAGGCTCGGCCATTTTGGGATGACTCCTGAGGGCAAAATAAGTTTCCAATCGAAAAGAAAAAAGTCCAAACTTGTTGAAAGTAAGCAAATACTACAGGATCCTCAGATTCGACCGTAAATTGACCTGCAAAAGGCAGATTGTAAAGACGGGTAGCAACCTCTTTTTTTTTAATTTTTGAATATTTTCTTAGAAAGACCTTTTAACAAATTTTAGGTCATATTTCCCCCCCTACAATTCGTATTTTTGACTCAGGACCGATTATCACGACTAAGTTACGATTTTGGTAACTTTCGGTCCACTCGTATGGTCCCGAAGTGTTGGGGAGGGAGGAGTAGGTGTAGGGTCTATATACAAGTGGTAACATTGAACTTGTTCTGTTTTGACATAACGATGACACACTTTTCACTCCCTCTTTGATCCAAATTCAAAGTTTGCCAACTGCATACACTTTGAGTGAGGCAATACGGAAACGAGCCAGTTCCTTTCTAATCGCGGAAGGATTTTCCGCAACAACAAAAGTAACAAAACACGTGACCTATCGTCGGTTTAATTTGAAGCATTCACCATCGTTCCCAATACCATCAACTACAACTGCGAACCTCGGATTAGTACTGCTCATTTGTAGCGCAATTGACATCAAAGAAAGCGACGATTGATTTCGATAAATACTCTGCAGCTAGTATTAGTAGTAGTTTTTCCGCAACCTACTGGGAAAAAAGGGAGAGGGTAACAGTAAACACATTCCTTTGTTGTTTCGTTTTTCTTCAGATAAAAAATATTTGAAGAAAATTTGTTAATAGATGAGGGTAGAAAAGAAAAGTCAGAAAAGACTTGTAGGGTATAAGCATGTTACAGCAATTTTTGATTATTTCAGTATAGCCGTCACTTCTAAAATATTTGCTTAGTAGTTTGGGTTGACCAATTAAGAGTTGATTCGCAATTTCTAAGATGTCCAAGAAGGTGTTAGAAAATTGACTAAAAAGGAAAAGAGACAATAGGTGTGTAAATTCTGTTGACGGAAATGTAAAAGCAAAGACATCAAGAAATAGTAAAGATAAATCCAAAGAACATGTTAATTTGCCAGCTACTACTTCAGACAAAGACGTAAGTTTATTTCATATTATAAAGGTTGTTATGGCATCTCCGGCTTGATGACGCAGATATCAGAGGGATAACGTCCTTCGTTAAAGGCATTGAAAATGAGGCTACTTGGGGCCTGTAATTTAGGTACCATTCCGATATTTGTCTGGTGTGAATGAAGAAACATTTCTCTTAGGACAGCTGATCTGCAAAGGCTTTCTCACATCTTTTTGACTGATTATTATTATTATTATTATTATTATTATTATTATTATTATTATTATTATTATTATTATTATTATTATTGGAATTTACATCTGTGTGAACGGCCCTGGGTTTAAATTTCGCTTAAAACAGCTGTTCGGGTAATTCTATTGTTAAACAATCGATACCCATCCATCCTCACTATTCTTTCCAAGCTTTTCTTTGACGGATTAAGTGAATGCTGGAAAAACCAAGGATGTTATAAAATAGAGGATCTGCCCATACAACAAAATCGTGAAGCCTTACGTCACAGCTTCGCCACACCTACTCTGCCCACTCCGCGCTACTAAGATCGCAACATTCCGAGCCAACAATCATGACGGAAACGAGAGAAGCCAATCAGACGTGCCGGCTCATAACGGTGCTCGATTGTTTTTCGGCTTCACTGAGTTCATATGATGAAGATACATACGGGCAGATCCTCTATTTTATAACATCCTTGGGAATAACACAGGGAGTTAATAATAACTTGTAACCCCAGGCAGCGTCCTTTTAAAATCCTTTTGTCTGACAGTGTGCTCAAGATTTAACAATTTAATAAGCAGTCATGAAACACCTTTCAATATCTAAGAAAATGTCTGATCACGGAAGTTGTAATTTACCTAGAGGAGTTAGGCTTGCGGGTTTTCTTATTTGCTTCCTCGGTTTTAATAAAACGAACTAACTTGAATATTCAAATTTAATTTTATAAATTAGAAAAACTCCCATTTTTTAGTTTACAACTTTTTTTCTTTTAGGAAAGACCTTTAAGAGGACAGCATTTGTTATCTTTCCCCTTTTTCCATGGTGCGTATTTGTTTTATTGTATTTTATTTCATTTAACAATCACCACATACCGCTCAGATGCCATTTTATACTGGATATCTAGCAACAATAATAACAATGGAAAGGATTTAGGAAGGAAAAAATGAATTCGTCAAGTTTCACGTCCCACGATTATGCCGACTAGGCTACAGGACACGGTGATGATGAGAAATGAATGAAAATGGTCAAATGAAGAAATTGGAAGAAAACGGGAGAATCCCTAGAAAATCCATGCACATGTTGTTTGTTCACAACAAAGGTCGCTTGGTGCGGGCTGGAATCGAACCAAAGATCTTACGTATCAGAGGTGAACGCTCTACCACTGAGCCACTGCGGCACACAATTTGGTAAGGTGTCGGCTAGCATGTTTAGTAGGTACTATCCCGGCATTTGCCTAGTAGAACTGAGGAAAACTAGTCAGGATGGTCAGCAATAGGAATCGAACCCACGACCTCCCGAACGCGAAGCCAAAATTCTACCACTTGGGATATTTCGCTTGGTAAGATTGTAGTTTGTTATTTTTTCTTTTTGAGTCGCTGCTGACGGGAAACCTCGAATCGAAATAAATTATTGAACTAAAGTTTTAGATGGGTATACCGATACTACCCAATTCTAACTTGGCACCAGAGATTATTTCAGCAATAAATTGGCCTAAAGCAGAGAGCCAAATAAGGTCTTAAATTAATTTCTAATACTGAAGGTAATCTTTTTCTCTGCCTCTGGTTAATAGGTTGAGTGGTTCGGTTACTATTCTCTGAAATTCAGATTTCTATCAAGGTCTTTCTTCTTGTTACCTCATACACATATCCAGATTGTTAATGCAACCGATACGCGCAGAGCCAGTGTGAATTGCCTATAAGCAAGGATATTCCATAACTTCTAAGATATAACTATCTGTTAACTATAAGAACCGATTTTTCTTTAGTATTAATTGAGGAAACACTGATTGGCAGTGCAACCATAAAGCTTAAAAAAGCATAACAGAATATTTCACTCATGGTTGCTACCTTAATTCTAGTTTTGACAGTTACTCACATAAGCAAGTTTGATATCTTTAAGAGCATAATAAAGCATAATGTTCCAAAATAAAGCATAAAGTATGATGCTTGATTCCTTCATTTGAGAACTGTGTTCTCAATTACTTTCTACAAAAGAAAATTATATTTAAAATCACTTGGTAAAAAGAATGCTTCAAGGGAGACACCACCAGTAAACACGGAAACAAGCGAAAAAGTTTATTACACCGAAGTTGAATACTGCTTCCTTTCAGAGTTATGAAAGCGGGAAAGTACACAAAATTTAACTCTGAGCATTGACAGCGCAAAGACTAATAGTATTAGAAGAAAGAGTGTGTAGTTAGCCTTCCTACTAAATATCGCTTATATTTATGTTAGTAAAGCTGATCAAACGTTAAAAATTGTTGATCATACCTGATCAAACAATGATCAAACGATTGACATAAGAAAAAGTCGAATCGGAGGTGAAGGGGGGGCTGCCCCCATTTTGGAACCCTTATATCTCTGTTACTAAAGTTGATCAAACGTTGAAAATTGTTGATCAAACCTGATCAAACGATTGACATAAAAAAATATTGAATCTGACGTGAAGTTAGCGTGTAGTTAGCCTTCTTACTAAATATCGCTTATATTTATGTTAGTAAAGCTGATCAAACGTTAAAAATTGGTGATCATACCTGACCAAACGATGATCAAACGATTGACATAAAAATAATTTTAAATTTAGCATGAGGGGGGGGCTAACTGCACGCAGGTGTAATATGATATCGACAACGTCAACAATTCGCAAACATGTGCAAAAAATGTTTTAACGCAAATTTATGCTTCCAAAACTAAAAGGGAACTTGATGAAACCTTCCAATCTCTTAGTTTGCATTGGAAGCGGTTTAGGCAGAACCGTAGCAATATCAGATGGACCAACGACTGCTATATCTTTTACGATAGGCTTCACAAACGTATCCACTTTGGCACTTTTCCTTAAATAGGAAACTACATTCACCTTTTCTTGATATACTTAACATTTTGGCGACATGGAACATCCCTTGGGAAACGCACGAGAACAAAATCACCTGTAACTGGCACACGATCTAAATCGGCGAACTCACTTAGGTAGTTTTCTGAAAGAAGATCTGACGCATCATTATCATCATCCGAACCACTCAGGATGGTGTCAATGTTGTCATTAATCGAAGGTTGGTCACTTTCGGTTTCGTCAAGCAAGTTACAAGCAATGTGTTTTTTTTTTTCTTGTTTCTGTTGATTTTGTTTTCTGGATTTGGCTTGGGAGTAGAGCTCACTCCTAAGTGTCTGTCTAAATAGAACTTTTTCCAGTATTGTTTCTCTTACGTTCTGCTGTCGAAAACCACGAAACTCAGCTGGCGAAACAAATGTTTTTTCCAGAGGAACCCTCCTTTGAAGTTTGGTAGATATTGCACTGCTCGGAATCCTTATCACATTGAGTCGTTGATGAGCGATTGGGAGGGGGGTGTTGATTTCGCTGATGTGTCACTTAGAGTGCTGAATATGGAGGATGTTGATGCTTCCAGTGTCGTCGTTACTGTTGAAGGTAAAAAATGTGAGTGGTCAAAGATGTGCTGGTTAAAGGGATAAATTCCTGTGGCTTTGAATCCTGCAACGATGTTAGTTGGTGTAAGTGCTTTGCCAACGCATGCTGCAATTTGGTAAATAGACAAGGGAACACCTGGATTTCTCAACAACCAAGAATCAACCGCAGTGTTGTAGTACACGGAGACATCTAGAGGCTGTAACTTGTTACTGCAATGTAAAGGTATCCTAAGTATGGTAACACCAGCGTTCTTTGCCATATCAATTATGCGGAGAGAAAAGTGACTTTTGTGATTAACAAAGACGGATTTTCCTTAGAATTGTGTGAATATTGAATAAAGTGTTGAAGAACTTCTCGAAATATGTCTGCTGTCATCCATCCTGAGGGATTTGGTAATCCTAAGGTCCCTGGAGGAGCTTCATTTAGCATGTGCGGTTTAAAGTTTTTCCTCGGAAAGAGCATTACAGGAGGAAGAAACGTTCCACTTGCTGAGACTATTGCTATCACTGTCACTAATTCTCCCTTCTCTCCACTAGTACATTTGTTGACTTGTTTTGTCCCTTTCTGTGCTATGGTTTTTGTTTTGTTTTTGGACTGTTGTTACGCCTGTTTCATCCAAATTGAAAACACGCGATCCATAAGCAAACTGAGTAAAACGACTATACACCCCATTTAAGTTTTCAAAAACCGCATTGACATTTCCCTCACTGAAAGCTGTTAATCTAAATACACTACAGCGCTCTGGTTGTCTTACGCTAAGGTTTGGGTTTCGGTACAAAAGCCCTCGCATCCACTCTACATCAGCACATTAGTGTTCTTTCCATGGTTCGGTATTTTGACTTCATTTCTAACGGACATTTCGTATGCCAACTCACGTGGTGGTCTTGTTGTCAATCCATAGCTTAACTTGCTGCACGTAACGGCGTACTCTGCTAGACTCTTCTCTTTCAATTCAGAAAATATCTTGCTAACACTATAATTCGGTTGCATCTTGATTGGGACATCAGGATTATTTCTCTTCTTCTTGACGTAGTGAAATAGGGTTTGAAAGGACAGGTTCTTCTCCTTTGCTGCTTTTCGTAATGAGTATTTCTGTTCCAGTACCAATTTCACTGCTTCCGTTCGTTGCGGTATCACTATTTCCTATCTTTCTTGGAATACCTCACCGCCTCACCAGAATGAACCTAAAAATAAAGATACCATGTTAAAAAACGTGGAAGTAAGTTCCCTACATTAGCATACTAAGCATACCAAAAAAACTGCACAGGATGGGAAAAGCTAGGCCTATATGTAAGATTTGTTATCGTATCACAGACGAACTCGAGTAGCGCTTTAACACACCCGTGCTGTTCCTATTAGGTAGGCCTCTCGTGGAAAGGAAAAACTATTAAACACTGAGTAGTTGCTAGTGTAATGTAGATACAGATAGGGATTCAGCTATATTGTGAAATGAATGTTTTGTCGAAGATGATATTTTATCGCAATCTTCGGAATGGCAATGTGCTTGTACGGCTTTGACTTTGATTTCTTCTCCAAAGTTAAGTAACCACGAGAACAGTAGCATTTTATCACCAGAGCACCAAACCTAGGGGAAAAAATAGTTGCATGTGTAATGGCGCCTTGTTAGGAGGGCTTCAAGTAGATACTTTTCAAACTTTACATCCAATGTTTTTGACTCAATCCATATTAATGGTGAACTGGAAACAATGCTTGCCCCGGGCGCCACATATCCTGATTACGGTCCTGCACCCACTATCTCGTAAAGTAACACAGAGCTTGTGCGTAAACGTTTGAAACAGATGTGACAATGACGTCGTGAGCGAAAATATTGCTTTGGATTACATTCGAACAAATATAAAACACTTAGTTGTCCGGTCACTTGTTTGCATACGTTGCCATTTTTTTTTTTTTTTTAATTCTCTTGTTTTAATAAAGTGACCAAGATTATGTTGACAAACTTCATGAACCTGAACGACTGCTCATCTATAAAATAGGGACAAAAGGGGACGGACTCAACAATAGGAAAGAAAGATAGGTCTAAAGTCCAATAATCTACTAAAAAGCACATCTCTTTTAACGCACTTACTAGAATTTCGATGACAATATTAGTAATGTGTTGTAGCCGATGTGCGAATTATCGAGGATGAGGCGGAACCCACTGTAAAACTTGACAGGGATTGGATATCCATAATAAAATTTATTTTTCTTTATATTAATTTCTGAAATATATGTACGCTTCATCCTCCTATAAAGTTCCCGTTAATTCGCATACTGCTTGTAGTTATAGGCCAGGCTTTATTCCTTTAATAGGCACACTTCTGAAGGCCTACTCTCAAATATATTTAGTGACAAGTTTCAGGGACGTACGCAAGAATTTATTTCGGGGGGGGGGGGTCCAAATACAATTTGAGGCTAAATTTATATGAAGATTTCTAAAATTACCCCCAAAAGTAGACTACACTTTAAAAAAGTCGGCATTTCGGGGGAGGGTCCGGATCCCCAGGACCCACCCCCTGCGTACGCCCCTGACAAGTTTTGTATTCATGCATGGTACACAGTGAGACGCCGTCTGACTGTGTACTGCATGTCTGTGTCTCAGTGTGTACTTTTCAGAAGGTTAACAAAACAAGTCCACTCAATTAACAAGAGCGAGTGACTACTTTCACCCGCTGTGAACCGAAACAAATCATGCCTCTTTTGAATTGTACCATCACAATAATATAATAGAACGTGAAGGCATTTTGCAACAATTGCCTTAAATCAACAATAGTCGTAACTTTAGAAGTGAAGAAATAAAAAAAATATCTGAATTTCCTCACTCGTCCACATCATGCACAAGCCGACTAAGCAACTGACTGCGAACTGATAGGTTTCCAACTGAGCGAGACATCTGGCGTCAAACTCGAAAAGCTATAGAGAAAACTTAAATGTCTCACTGTGGGCTACCCTCCCCTATATCAATATTTTTGTATAAGTAGTAGCAAAATTTCGGATATTTTAAAGTACTGCTTTGAAACACAGTAGACCAAAAACAATTCCAACCACTACTAAATTTCACCTGATGCGGCAGTTACCGTTGTTTTCTCCCGGCCCGATTCATAAATTTTGTTAAAGCGAATAATATTTTTCTTATTGGTTTCAGATCTATTGGTTTTTCTCGAACATTAACTGCTGAAGGTTTCAAATCTCCGACGTGAACAGTTTTGTATGACCGAAATGGCTTCACATTATTTCAAGTTTGACTGTAATAAAATTGAATTAAAAACAGAAAACAATTGTATTGAAGTTGAAATGAAAACAGAAAATGAGTCATTTGAAGAATGTAATTATAAGCTATGTACTAGTAACACTAATGACCACAAAGACCCTCTTGCAGTACATGTGGAGTATAAGAAACGAGAAAGTGCATCGGAAGGAGAGAATATCGCTTTAGAAAGGAATGAAGATGAAACGATATCAGATTGGAAACTAACTTCGAAAGCAATATGTTTGGTGAAGCGCTTACCAACGGCTGATGTATTTGCAAGTGCCGAACGTTTTCGCAGTAACATCAGGCCAACATCTTCCGATCTTTCAAACATCACAGAAGGATCAAGCAGTCACATGTATGCCACTATTGGAAACAAGAACGATGACGAAAAGAATGTCCAAGAAAACAATAATCGAGAATTTGGTAGCAATTCACAGGCCCTGAGGTACGTTTAAATGCGTTTATTTCACCTTGGATATGTTGTGTATAAATATTTCTTTTCAACGCTTGCAATACTTGGTTAAGTATTCCTTTTTCCTTTACCTTAAACTGTGTTATTGGAATCGCAAACGTTTGAACACATATAATTAAACGTAATGCGCAGCGTTGTAAGAGGTAAGACAGTTCGGCACTGAGATAATTATGCAAAAATAATGGTAAATTGCTATAAACCACCTTGCACCTGGGCTTGAATATCAGGATTGAATACTTACACGCTTCTGAGTAATGTCAATATTCGGTAATTCTTTTCCTATTACAGGGAACAGTACCTCGTCGAATTATTTATATCTTTCCCCTCTCACTCAAAAAGTTTTCATGATATAAAAATCATATTTTAATATTCATTTATATATCGGTTTTGAAACTGTAACATTAATTTATATACAAAACACATTAGTAATTAAAACTACCAAATGTGGATGACACGAAGGAATTATAAAGTTTTTTTTTTTTTTAATAAGATTGTTAACGTTACAGAATCCTTTCACTTATTGTGATTCCTTTAATATTGATGTACCACAAACGAACTCTTACTAGACTAACCATAAATTCATTTTTTCCTCTTTTACATGTAGCCTATTTTATTATATGGCTCATTAACTTAACTGGTAAAAGTTCGTTTCTTAGAAGGTTATATCTTTAGATGGAGTGTCTCATAATATGCACTTGTACCGTCGGTAAAGCTTATAGATAAAAGGTTTTTTCTTGTTACTTTTGTATGACATTTGCAGGCAAAATAATGTGATCTGTTAAAAAGCGCTTTCATTTGTTCTTTGAACACTGACCATGTTACGGGGTCAAGTTTGCTCACTGGAAGTGTGATCACTTCCGGCATTGGGACTACTTTTTCTGTCCCAAATCGCGATAGATTCCTTCGATTTCTTGGAGTTTTGATGTGATTCTCACTTTTCTCATTGCAATATTGTTATGCGTTTCATCTTTTCCGTTAGCCTGGGTTCATAAACATAGGATGTTTAAACTTAAAATCAGTGATGTGATGCTAATTTTTTAGGTGGGTATACGCTCCATTCCTTGTTACACACACACACACACACACATATGCTTGATTCCTTCATTTGAGAACTGTGTTCTCAATTACTTTCTACAAAAGAAAATTATATTCAAAATGACTTGGTAAAAAAAAAAATGATTCAAGGGAAACACCACCAGTAAACACGGAAACAAGCGAAAAAGTTTATTACACCGAAGTTGAATACTGCTTCCTTTGAGAGTTATGAAAGCGGGAAAGTACACAAAATTTAACTCTGAGCATTGACAGCGCAAAGACTAATAGTACACCGGCTACAACACATTACTAATATTGTCATCGAAATTCTAGTAAGTGCGTTAAAAGAGATGCGCTTTTTAGTAGATTATTGGACTTTAGACCTATCTTTCTTTCCTATTGTTGAGTCCGTCCCCTTTTGTCCCTATTTTATAGATGAGCAGTCGTTCAGGTTCATGAAGTTTGTCAACATAATCTTGATCACTTTATTAAAACAAGAGAATTTTAAAAAAAAAAATTGGCAACGTATGCAAACAAGTGACCGGACAACCAAGTGTTTTATATTTGTTCGAATGTAATCCAAAGCAATATTTTCGCTCACGACGTCATTGTCACATCTGTTTCAAACGTTTACGCACAAGCTCTGTGTTACTTTACGAGATAGTGGGTGCAGGACCGTAATCAGGATATGTGGCGCCCGGGGCAAGCATTTTTTCCAGTTCACCATTAATATGGATTGAGTCAAAAACATTGGATGTAAAGTTTGAAAAGTATCTACTTGAAGCCCTCCTAACAAGGCGCCATTACACATGCAACTATTTTTTCCCCTAGGTTTGGTGCTCTGGTGATAAAATGCTACTGTTCTCGTGGTTACTTAACTTTGGAGAAGAAATCAAAGTCAAAGCCGTACAAGCACATTGCCATTCCGAAGATTGCGATAAAATATCATCTTCGACAAAACATTCATTTCACAATATAGCTGAATCCCTATCTGTATCTACATTACACTAGCAACTACTCAGTGTCAGATCTTCTTTCAGAAAACTACCTAAGTGAGTTCGCCGATTTAGATCGTGTGCCAGTTACAGGTGATTTTGTTCTCGTGCGTTTCCCAAGGGATGTTCCATGTCGCCAAAATGTTAAGTATATCAAGAAAAGGTGAATGTAGTTTCCTATTTAAGGAAAAGTGCCAAAGTGGATACGTTTGTGAAGCCTATCGTAAAAGATATAGCAGTCGTTGGTCCATCTGATATTGCTACGGTTCTGCCTAAACCGCTTCCAATGCAAACTAAGAGATTGGAAGGTTTCATCAAGTTCCCTTTTCGTTTTGGAAGCATAAATTTGCGTTAAAACATTTTTTGCACATGTTTGCGAATTGTTGACGTTGTCGATATCATATTACACCTGCGTGCAGTTAGCCCCCCCTCATGCTAAATTTAAAATTATTTTTGTCAATCGTTTGATCATCGTTTGGTCAGGTATGATCAACAATTTTTAACGTTTGATCAGCTTTACTAACATAAATATAAGCGATATTTAGTAGGAAGGCTAACTACACACTCTTTCTTCTAATACTATTAGTCTTTGCGCTGTCAATGCTCAGAGTTAAATTTTGTGTACTTTCCCGCTTTCATAACTCTGAAAGGAAGCAGTATTCAACTTCGGTGTAATAAACTTTTTCGCTTGTTTCCGTGTTTACTGGTGGTGTCTCCCTTGAAGCATTCTTTTTACCAAGTGATTTTAAATATAATTTTCTTTTGTAGAAAGTAATTGAGAACACAGTTCTCAAATGAAGGAATCAAGCATCATACTTTATGCTTTATTTTGGAACATTATGCTTTATTATGCTCTTAAAGATATCAAACTTGCTTATGTGAGTAACTGTCAAAACTAGAATTAAGGTAGCAACCATGAGTGAAATATTCTGTTATGCTTTTTTAAGCTTTATGGTTGCACTGCCAATCAGTGTTTCCTCAATTAATACTAAAGAAAAATCGGTTCTTATAGTTAACAGATAGTTATATCTTAGAAGTTATGGAATATCCTTGCTTATAGGCAATTCACACTGGCTCTGCGCGTATCGGTTGCATTAACAATCTGGATATGTGTATGAGGTAACAAGAAGAAAGACCTTGATAGAAATCTGAATTTCAGAGAATAGTAACCGAACCACTCAACCTATTAACCAGAGGCAGAGAAAAAGATTACCTTCAGTATTAGAAATTAATTTAAGACCTTATTTGGCTCTCTGCTTTAGGCCAATTTATTGCTGAAATAATCTCTGGTGCCAAGTTAGAATTGGGTAGTATCGGTATACCCATCTAAAACTTTAGTTCAATAATTTATTTCGATTCGAGGTTTCCCGTCAGCAGCGACTCAAAAAGAAAAAATAACAAACTACAATCTTACCAAGCGAAATATCCCAAGTGGTAGAATTTTGGCTTCGCGTTCGGGAGGTCGTGGGTTCGATTCCTATTGCTGACCATCCTGACTAGTTTTCCTCAGTTCTACTAGGCAAATGCCGGGATAGTACCTACTAAACATGCTAGCCGACACCTTACCAAATTGTGTGCCGCAGTGGCTCAGTGGTAGAGCGTTCACCTCTGATACGTAAGATCTTTGGTTCGATTCCAGCCCGCACCAAGCGACCTTTGTTGTGAACAAACAACATGTGCATGGATTTTCTAGGGATTCTCCCGTTTTCTTCCAATTTCTTCATTTGACCATTTTCATTCATTTCTCATCATCACCGTGTCCTGTAGCCTAGTCGGCATAATCGTGGGACGTGAAACTTGACGAATTCATTTTTTCCTTCCTAAATCCTTTCCATTGTTATTATTGTTGCTAGATATCCAGTATAAAATGGCATCTGAGCGGTATGTGGTGATTGTTAAATGAAATAAAATACAATAAAACAAATACGCACCATGGAAAAAGGGGAAAGATAACAAATGCTGTCCTCTTAAAGGTCTTTCCTAAAAGAAAAAAAGTTGTAAACTAAAAAATGGGAGTTTTTCTAATTTATAAAATTAAATTTGAATATTCAAGTTAGTTCGTTTTATTAAAACCGAGGAAGCAAATAAGAAAACCCGCAAGCCTAACTCCTCTAGGTAAATTACAACTTCCGTGATCAGACATTTTCTTAGATATTGAAAGGTGTTTCATGACTGCTTATTAAATTGTTAAATCTTGAGCACACTGTCAGACAAAAGGATTTTAAAAGGACGCTGCCTGGGGTTACAAGTTATTATTAACTCCCTGTGTTATTCCCAAGGATGTTATAAAATAGAGGATCTGCCCGTATGTATCTTCATCATATGAACTCAGTGAAGCCGAAAAACAATCGAGCACCGTTATGAGCCGGCACGTCTGATTGGCTTCTCTCGTTTCCGTCATGATTGTTGGCTCGGAATGTTGCGATCTTAGTAGCGCGGAGTGGGCAGAGTAGGTGTGGCGAAGCTGTGACGTAAGGCTTCACGATTTTGTTGTATGGGCAGATCCTCTATTTTATAACATCCTTGGTTTTTCCAGCATTCACTTAATCCGTCAAAGAAAAGCTTGGAAAGAATAGTGAGGATGGATGGGTATCGATTGTTTAACAATAGAATTACCCGAACAGCTGTTTTAAGCGAAATTTAAACCCAGGGCCGTTCACACAGATGTAAATTCCAATAATAATAATAATAATAATAATAATAATAATAATAATAATAATAATAATAATAATAATAATAATAATCAGTCAAAAAGATGTGAGAAAGCCTTTGCAGATCAGCTGTCCTAAGAGAAATGTTTCTTCATTCACACCAGACAAATATCGGAATGGTACCTAAATTACAGGCCCCAAGTAGCCTCATTTTCAATGCCTTTAACGAAGGACGTTATCCCTCTGATATCTGCGTCATCAAGCCGGAGATGCCATAACAACCTTTATAATATGAAATAAACTTACGTCTTTGTCTGAAGTAGTAGCTGGCAAATTAACATGTTCTTTGGATTTATCTTTACTATTTCTTGATGTCTTTGCTTTTACATTTCCGTCAACAGAATTTACACACCTATTGTCTCTTTTCCTTTTTAGTCAATTTTCTAACACCTTCTTGGACATCTTAGAAATTGCGAATCAACTCTTAATTGGTCAACCCAAACTACTAAGCAAATATTTTAGAAGTGACGGCTATACTGAAATAATCAAAAATTGCTGTAACATGCTTATACCCTACAAGTCTTTTCTGACTTTTCTTTTCTACCCTCATCTATTAACAAATTTTCTTCAAATATTTTTTATCTGAAGAAAAACGAAACAACAAAGGAATGTGTTTACTGTTACCCTCTCCCTTTTTTCCCAGTAGGTTGCGGAAAAACTACTACTAATACTAGCTGCAGAGTATTTATCGAAATCAATCGTCGCTTTCTTTGATGTCAATTGCGCTACAAATGAGCAGTACTAATCCGAGGTTCGCAGTTGTAGTTGATGGTATTGGGAACGATGGTGAATGCTTCAAATTAAACCGACGATAGGTCACGTGTTTTGTTACTTTTGTTGTTGCGGAAAATCCTTCCGCGATTAGAAAGGAACTGGCTCGTTTCCGTATTGCCTCACTCAAAGTGTATGCAGTTGGCAAACTTTGAATTTGGATCAAAGAGGGAGTGAAAAGTGTGTCATCGTTATGTCAAAACAGAACAAGTTCAATGTTACCACTTGTATATAGACCCTACACCTACTCCTCCCTCCCCAACACTTCGGGACCATACGAGTGGACCGAAAGTTACCAAAATCGTAACTTAGTCGTGATAATCGGTCCTGAGTCAAAAATACGAATTGTAGGGGGGGAAATATGACCTAAAATTTGTTAAAAGGTCTTTCTAAGAAAATATTCAAAAATTAAAAAAAAAGAGGTTGCTACCCGTCTTTACAATCTGCCTTTTGCAGGTCAATTTACGGTCGAATCTGAGGATCCTGTAGTATTTGCTTACTTTCAACAAGTTTGGACTTTTTTCTTTTCGATTGGAAACTTATTTTGCCCTCAGGAGTCATCCCAAAATGGCCGAGCCTAACATTTCTAACTCAAAATACGAATAGGGGAGAAAATTATATTTAGAATTAAAACAAATTGGATGAATTGGTCCCGAAGTTTTGAATTAGTATATTCAAGGTCAATTTACGGCTGTAAGACAAGAAAAAAGTCCCCTTTTCAATGGTCTTTGAAAAAAAAATAAACTTTTTGGAGTGAAATTATTCCCCTCCCCCTTAGAATTCGAAATTATCACAAAGAAACAGGGGCCCCGAGAAAAATGTTATAGAAATCTTATACTCTGCCTAGGCATACATTATTATTTTTATAACTAATTTAGGCTAAATTCAGTGGCGGATCTAGAAGGGAAAACATGGGGGCTCCCATAACCCAGGCTATCATAGATATATCATGAGTTTACTATAAACTTACAAAAATATATAAATAATATATTAAATTATTTTTGTCACTCAAGAAACTGAGGGGCCTAGGCCCCCCTAGCCCCAGCCTAGATCCGCCACTGGCTACATTATTCTATTGATTGCAGAAGGGACCTGGATCCATCACCTTGGAAATTCAGCTGCGAATATATGTAAGGTACTATTGATAAAGGAATTAACTTCTTGTGTTGAGTGTTTCGTCTCGTATATTGTAGTGAAATGTTTTAACATGTTTTTTCTTCAATATCTTACGACTACACGAAATTGACTCAGATCCTTTCTTCAACCATCTATTCAATTACATCAAATTTAACGTTATCTATGTGTATAAAAAGTACAAATTATCTTACCTTAATGGTACAGCCAACATTTCTGGAAGTTGAATAAAGTTCCTAAATTTTGAATGCTGCCTCTGCAGCTGGGTCCGTACGCGATCCAACAACTCATCAAAAGATACGATAGACATACGAAAGTAATTAAAGAATTTTCCTTCGTCTTCCCTTAATTGTGGAAACAGTATAGAAAAATCTCCTTCAAGATACCGTTTCTCTAAAAAAGGGTGAACCCATATGTGTCTCTGACGGTTTTTTTTTTCTGCCTGTGTCTTAACAAGGCGAGTAGAAAACACATTTTGCGTCTGTCCATTACAACCACCACAACACGACAAGAGTCACAGAGTTTTGTTTCTTCAGTTGCACAGCAACCCTGCTCGCATATTTTTCATCCATGGCAAAACGCCGGATAATATGAAAGGGGCCGAAACCGGACCCGGCAAATCGCCCGATAATGTGAAAGAGGCTTAACTTTATCTGTCGCTGATCTTTAGAAACAAAAGAGTTCCCAATACAAACAATTTTAATATAATACCAGAGGTCAGCTTTCAGAAAGTGGACAACACAATGTATAACACACTGTTTTTATGGTATTGAAAATTAATGAATATGTATCAGGCAAATCCTGGATTGGTATTGCCAATTTATAACACACTAAAATTTTACGATCATAAAAAAAAATTTTAGATTACGATCAAATTTATGACAGCCTAGCTTCACATATTATAGCAAAGGGTCGCCGATTTAAAACAATCTTTTCCAGGGATGAGAAAAATCTCAAAATAAGATAATTTATAGCAAACCGTTTTCTTTGGTTATGTTAGCTTAAAAAAAAAATTCAGTTCAAGCATGCGCAACAAGTTTTATCAAAAGATCCCAAATTCTTGTTAAGTGGCCAATCGAAATGAAAGAGGACTCGACGTCGTTAACTTAAGTTGAATAATATATATATATATATATATATATCAAACTTACATATGCTTAACTCTATGAGCAATATTCGAAATTGTAAAATTGAGATTCGGTCGTGATTGTTTATTTGTGCCAATCAGTCAACAGTTACATTGTAATTAACAAAAGCAACAGAACAAAGTCTGTTAAATATTTGCCTACATCGCAGTGCGTTCAAACAATTACGATATTACGTTATTACATTGACTTCAAATTATATCAATTTTCACACTTCAATATCTATAATATATATATATTCAGTTCGTGATCACTTAAGAATAACAGTCCATATGCTCTAAGTATTCATTCAACAAAATGACATTATCATTATTGAAATTATTACTAAATAGACGTTCGCGATTCATAACCCTGTACATATCATTTGAATTAGGCGACAACATAAGCCTACATGACTCCTACTATATTCTCATTGTACTCTAGACCAATCAAGTAGCATGTATCAATCGTACATAATACATCTACAAAAAAAAATCTACTATTAATGAAATGATATATTTACAAATGAAAAAAAAATGCTCTACTTCTACTTCTCTACGCCAGGGTTTACATATTATTTAGATTTGAACGTCATTATCAACATTATTATCACTTTTAAGTTCACAATATAATGTCATTAATTTTCAAGAGCAATGGACACATAATAAATTTCAAAATTGTGTTTAAGATCGACAAATTGAATAAATGTAAGTACGTATATACTTATCAGTAAAGTGGAACATCAGTTAACTACGTTGACTTCCGATGAGGCAAATATGTAAGAAATCCCATGACGCGTGACTGGCACCTTTAAACTAAATATATGCCCAAGACAGAGTCTTGCACGAAGCATATTCGAACAGAATTTTTAAATATATCTGAAATCTGCATAGATCAAGTATGCACTCGCATATCATGAGACAACGACAATGAAAAAAAAAACACCGGTATATTTACTATCCTAAATTACCAAAACCCTTCTCACATTTAAGACCCGAGTCATATGGACGAAATCATTCTCAAAATATAATTTCTTAACCTACACAAAGCCCTAACCTACGCAATTTGGAAATACATGTAAAAAAAAAAATATATCGCGAAACCAAAATAACAGGACATTATTTTACGGTAAGTACACAAGTTCAATTTAAGTAACCTAAGCAAGCAATTGAAATATATATTTTCCCGAAATATGTATCACAAGACAAAATAATAGCACATTATCTAACCGTCAGCACACAAGTTCAATCTAACTAACCTAAACAAGCAATTGAAATATAATTTCGAAATATATCACAAGATCACGCAAAAGTAAATTTTTTACAGCAAGCACACAATCTGATTTCTTAACCTAACAAGTAAGATAAATGTATATTATAGGACATGTTAAATTTAAATTTTACCTAACCTAAGCAACCTAAACACGTTATTTAATAAGGTACACGTTAAAATGACATTTCAGAGCGGAGATATTACTTAATCTAACAATAAAGGAAAACCGTATCAATTCTCACATGGAAAATATTAATATCAAGCGGTGCGCTTAAAGTAAAGTTCACCAACAATTTTCGATGTTGATCACATATTCTTATGATATCATTCTATTGAGTGGTAACGAGATGAGCTGTCTAAACGCGTAACGCCTTTTACCTTAACTACACATATTTATGTCGAAACACTCCATTTGGTGAATTAGTGAGTCTGTTTATGATCGGAACAAGAAGAAAGAAAATAAGATAAAATGGATAGATGTTACCCAGTTGGCTGAGGTTCCTTCCTTGTCACCTGGATTCCCGTCTTAACAGCACAGAATAGGTTAGCAAACCTATTTATGACACGTCGTAATCAATCTCCTCGGGTACTGGTTCCAAGTCCTATTGAATATGGGACTTGGTCCCGTTATCTGACGAGATGAATTCCAACTACCTACTTCCTGCACATTACGCTATCACTCGTAATGGCAGAAGTAACACTCGATGGCTTTAACCAAAACTTGTTTTATAGAATTTTCACTTCGGTCAGACTCCTCAGCGTTCCTTTTTTTCCAAATAATTTAGGTTAACACCAATTAGCAATTTATACTAGGTTTAGTTCCGAAAGATTATACTTTTGGTTACAAAATTTATATATTTTAAGGAGCCGACCTAGCCATCGTTCTTTCTACATTGTAAAACGGCGTTTCACTGCGTCATCATCCTCGCTTCACCAGACCTTAATAATAGCGATTTAATATTGCATAGTCGACTACGAACAAAAATAAATTTATATTCCTTCTGTTATTATACAAAACCCTAAGTAAATAAGCAATCATTTTACCTCTTAAATAACATCTCCCGAGTATTAAAAGTACTCCTGTAATAAAGGTTTTACAACTCACTTAGTTAGTTCTTGCAGTTATTTGATATCACTATGACGACCATCGCTCCCGCTATGTAATGGGCATCGCCATCTTGGCGATGTTAGCTTTACGTATATAGCGATTCATATGCCCTCTTGTGGCCGTAATCGAAATGATCGCTATGCTCTTAACAAAAGAATGACAAAGAGCAACAGCGAAAATAACAGGATCAGTAAAATTGACTTACGATCGGAGTTTCGGATTGATATTATTATGAGGTAAAGTAAATTAAGGCAAATTGAAGTAGAGTAAAAGTATAAATCAAATTTTCAATATATTCAGCTATAACCTGAATGGAATTATTACAGTAACGCGAAAACATTGTAGAAAGAAAATAATTCGAAATTTTGTGATAAACTATTGGTGTGTTTACGTGTGTTTTGCATATCGCATATAAAACTAATAACCCTTTTTGTGCCAATTATTTCATTGGCAACGAAACAAATTAACATCAAGACGAATCTTTGGAGGCACTCGGGTGCAGTATTACAATACACGAACCAAACTTTAACGTTGTACAAACAACCGGTACACATTATAGTACGGGTAAACATTACAATCCGGGAGCCAACTCAAACAGAATGTAAACAACCGTCAATCGGTCTGTTACAAATGTATAATAACATTTCGAGTTAAAAGCATTGCACATTCAGAATGCTGTTTTCCATTATAAAGGTATTCTCGGAAAATTCGATTCCTACATCCCCGAAAAAGAAAACATTTTAAAAGAATTTAGACATAATTCGCAGCAACAACCGCACGACCAGCTGTTTAGTGAGATTTTTTTATTTTTTTGTTTTGAAATGCAGTACATGAAAAGCAATTGTTGCTTGTTCCAATGAAGTGACTATACTATGGATCAAACGTAGCGTATACCCGCGTACTTCCTAAATGTTAGGTGGCTATACGATAGTTTTCAAAAATTAGAGGTGGGTATACGCCGTATACCTGCGTATACCCTCCATTACATTCCTGCTTAAAATAACCATTCTACAAATAAATGTTGACAGTTAAGTAGCCCAAGGTAAGAGAATCTAAGAGGATTAAAATTCAATTGAAATCGATAGGATTTGATAACATTACAAAGAGAAGGAAGTTATGAAAACTTAACTACTCTCTTTGAACTTTTTCAAGGAAATACATTACTTCGATACTCCGTTTTGATTAGGTATATACAGCAATACATATTCTATAACGAAATGTTATCAAGTTATAACTTTAGGGTTTTTTCTTTCTATTTTAATAATAATTAGTCACATAACCGTTTAATGAGAAATATTGAAACTGGCACTTTGTAATTGTTTAACGAAATGGGGGGCAAACACTATTAATATAATGTGTGCTTTTGTACGTTTATTTAATAAATAAGCCTTAAATTATTTCAGTGATTGACCCTATTACCCTATCACAATATTATCCTATGCGTTCCAGCCCTGATGATTCATAACTACTAAGAATAGATAGAAAACTTCTCGACTGGAACGCTTAGGATTAGGTATTAAGTATTCCATTTTCTAAAGTCCTACGACAAATGAAATGTTTTTCTCTATTTTTCTTCTATGTTTCTCGGTGTTCAGTTTCCTCTTTTAACTCCCAATATTATAATTTTAATTTCATCGATTCGTTGTGTTCTTCTTGTTTCTACTTCTTTCTTCCCTTCCGTTTCGACTTATATGATGATATGAAAAGGAAAAGTTTTTGTTCGTGTCCAAATTAGTTGGCCTTCCTACGTGGGATGCCGGCTAATTGTGCCAAATTTAGAATGTGTATTATACGTTCAATTGGTTATTATTTTATTCATGGCAGAAATTGATTAGAATTTGAAATTTTACTTTTTTGCAATTTTGCATTCATGACTCTGATTGGTCGTATTCATATATCCTTTCTTTATAACTGGTGTCGATGTCTGGATGAGTTGAAATACTGCACCCCTGTTGATATTGTTGGGTTCTTGTACTATTGCAAGAGATCGTTTAATTATCCTATCCCAGTGGTTTGAGCTCTTTAAAATTATTTTCGTGTCCTTCCGTTGTACTGTGTTCCACCAGGGCTGATTTCTCCGTATGAAACAGCTTGATGTGTCTCTCACGCTCCTTGCATCGATATTCTATTGTTCGTCCTGTTCGTACTATGTAAGTTTTCCCGTATTCGCAAGGAATGCAGTATATTCCTGGTGTTTTAAGACCCAAATCGTCTTTAACTGGACGCAGTAGGTTAGGTTAGGTTAGGTTAAGTGGTTTGTGTATGATTTTGATGTGTCTCTTCATGTTTCTTGCATTTTTTCCAGATAGTTTCCCAGTGTATTGCAGGACTGCCATGTTGACTGGATCTTCAAATTCTGAAGTGTTTTCTTTACTGGAAAAGGTCCTTTTTAGGACCAATCAAATGTCATCTTCCTTGTATCCATTCTCCAGTATGGTCTTCGTGAGATGTGCAAGTTAACTGGAGAAGGTTTTTTGGTCCGAGATGATTTTGCTCTAAGCGCAAGCGTGCTAATGACTATATTGCGCTTTGGTGTATTGTGAAAGCTGTTCCCATTAGGGTAAAGTTCAGCGTGGGTAAGTTTTCTGTAAATACTGTGGCCCAGACTTCCATCAGGTTTGCGACGAATGAGGATGTTTAGAAATTGTATGCAGCTTTCTGTTTCTATTCCCATGGTAAACTTGATGTTGCTGCGTTGATTGTTAAGAAATTCAAGGAACGATCGCAATGCATTTCTCCCACGAGGCCAGATGACATATCTATAGAAACACGTTGTCTTTAATGGTGCTGATTCTCGCGTTTTCTATTCGAAGCTTTCCATGAAAAAATTTGCCACTGGTAATCCCATAGCAACGTCGTCCGTTCGTTCATAGTACTGTCCATCGAAGAGCAAATATGTGGAAGTTATAGTGCTCTTGAATAAATAACAGTCCTCGCCGAAAAGTGCCCACTGATTAAATGTAACGTGTCTTATACTGGGACTCCGGTAAACAGAGAGACCACATTAAAACTGACTAGGATGTCGTCTGGAGATATGCGTATCGTGTTCAATATTTCCACGAATTCATATGTTTTTGACGTGTTCTTCACACTGTCCTACCAGCGGTTGAAGAAGAGTAATCACGTACTTAGCTCCACAGTAAGTTGGGTTTCCAAACGCACAAAGAATATGTCTAATTGAATGTCAATCTTGCGTACTTTCGGAAGTCCATACAGTCTCGGTGGTTGGCAATTATGTGGCGTAATTTTCATGCGTGTTTCTTCTGGTATGTTGGTTTTCTTCAGAAGGTTGGTAATTCTACGTTCATTAATGGATGTGGGCTGTTTCTTAAGTTGTCTTTAATCCGAGTCGTTGAGTAAATCTGACATCTTCCTGTAAACTTCAGTGGGTATGAGTAATGTTGCGTTGCTTTTGTCCGCTGGCAGTATAGTATTGCTAGCGTCTTGACGAAGTTTCTTAATTAATTTTGTTCTCTTTTGTGATCGTTGGTTTTTGCATTCTGGCCCTTTTTAGGGCATGGGTTTGGACAATCTGGCCCTTTTCAGGGCCAAACATAAGTCCTGGTGCATTTCTTCTGCTTCCTTTGGTGAACCGCTAGGCTGTACTGCTTGTAAGAAAATTACGCCACATAATTGCCAACCACCAAGATTGTATGGACTCCCGAAAATATCAAAGGATTGGGGTAAAGGTCTAAAATAGCTAACCTATGCTATGCAAAATAGCTATTCAATACATAACGAAAAGACGAAAATCAATCAATCAATCAGTTGGGAAGCTTCGATCGTGATAACTGATAGGACTCTCATCAAGATCCGATAGCCGTCCAAGATTATGAGCATCCAAGACTATGAGCATAGCAACAGACCAACATTTTCCCACGGGTTCCTGTGGTATCCGTAAAAGGCTATGAACATAACAACTAAAGGCTTGTCGAAACTTGACTCCGACATATTCGGCTTTCCAGGAGGAGCAGGGGTGGCGGGGGTTCAAATAACTAAACAATATAAGATGAGGAGACGAAAAAGGCATGTTTTATCTTGTTTTTTTTCATCTGGTAGGCGTCCAAGAATATACTTCCTTAGACATTTCGGGGCAATAGGACCAAGGGGCTAAATCGCTTATGCTCTTTGGTTTTCCACGAGGAGCAGGGGGTTGCGGGGGTTCAAATAACTAGACAATACAAGACGAGAAGACGAAAAGGCATGCTTCGTCTTGATTCTACAGCCGGTAGCCGTTCAAGAGTATGAGCATACGTATACCAGCTTAGCAACAGCGCCCAGGGAACGTTCCCATGGGAAAATTTTCCCACGCCCGACCCAAGTATATTATTCCCCCATTTTTTTGAAATTACACATTAACGTATATAGTTTCATTTGGAAATATAAAGTTTTGTATGTATTATTGGTTCATAGAATAAATATGGTGCCATAAAATATTTGTCGTTCCATGAGTACGTATTAGTTGTCCTCCCGTTGGATTAAGAAAGCTACAGGAATTGCGTTTGAGCTGCCACTAAAAATAGAAACCAAAAATTAACCTATTGGAGCGCCACAATTCGAGCGTACTTTCATTTCTTCTTGCCAGGCCTCGATATGTTAGTCAGCCGCTCTGGAACTAATTGAGATAACATTTCGCAAGAAAAGAAGTCCTTCACAAGTTATTCTTTAATTACACAAAAATTGACAGTTCCTAAAATGTATTTTCTTCTTTCTAAGAATAAGAAATATTTTAATTTGATTTTTTTCAGTTTAACATCCTGTTCAGCAGCGAAGTTATATGAGAAGTGGACTTAATGATCAACGTGGAGTTCGAACCACGTGAGCTCCCCGGGAATCGAGCTCGGGTCTCTCACGTCAAAGACACGTACGCTAACCGCTTAGCCACGAAGGAGCTCAGTAAGGAATATTAATTTTGCAGTGTAATATAGGAGTTTAGGGTGTACATATACAGTTTTGTGTATACAATTAAATTTATTAAATTTAGCATAATTCTAGGTTTTAGGATTATTTTGTATAACTGAAATATTGAGTGACTCTAAGTATTGCTGAGTTTTGATATATTCCGAAAAAGTGAAAACTGTACTTAATGACAGCAAACATGTTTCGGGAAGCTGCAAAAGTATTTCTTTAAATGTCGTAGCATACGCTTGTAGTATTCACTGTCATTCTAAGAGTAATAAAAGCATGCGTGGAATTAAAAATATAAGCTGTTCATTAATTTCCAATTTCAATATAACTTTTCCAAACAAGCCTAATTATTCATTGCTATGATTAATATTATCCTTTCTATTTTCTTGTTTTGCAAATTTGATATTAAATAATCTGATCACACAATTTTCCAGACAGAAATTTAAGATGTTCATGAGCAATCAAATCTCTTGTTACATCTTCGTTGTTTAAGAGTACAAAACAAAAAGTTATAGTACCTATGTCCATTTCTTTCTAATCTGTGGTGATCGAGAAGTCAAGAACACGCAGTTCTACGTTGCACTGAAAATGCTGCCGTCGTATGCAAGTGATCGCGGTGTTGATTTTCTGTTGGGCTTGAGTGCCATTCATGCCATGTGGGCTTGGAAAGATATCTTAACAAGTCAAGTTTAGACTTTTGGGATGTAAGTGGCAAAAAAAGAAAAATATTGAAAACAAATTATATTGTAAAAAAAGCGGTTATATGAACTGTTCTTTTTACGGGTTACATGCACAGGACCGACACGGCATAGGATCGACACGGCATAGGATCGACACGGCGTAGGATCGACACGGCATAGGATCGACACGGCGTAGGATCGACACGGCATAGGATCGACACGGCACAGAACCGAAACGGCACAGGATCGACACGGCATAGGATCGACAGCAGAACTTTCATACGATCGAAATAATAAAAAAATACATTATTTTATAATTACGCAATATTAAGTAACAATTATTTTCTCAAGGATATATAGGAGAGAACCGTCATACGATCGAAACGGCATAGGAACGAAACGGCGTAGGATCGACACGGCATAGGATCGACACGGCACAGGGCCGACACGGCATAGGACCGAAACGGCACAGGATCGACACGGCACAGGACCGAAACGGCATAGGATCGACACGGCACAGGATCGACACTCTGTAGGGTGGTCAACACTTTCTGAAAATATCAATATCGCATATCCCTCACCTTGAATTTGTGGATATAAAAAATTGTAAGGATAAATAATTCTAAATGGTCAATTTTTTAAAAAATTATGTGTATATATATATACAAATTGTATAAAAATATTGTGCGTAATATATCCATGCCGTAATAAATACACCTTTAATTTTGTGATATTAAAAAAAATACGCTAAATAACTCCAATAGTTGATTCGAGGTTTTCAATACCGAATAAATAATATTATTTGTCTGATATTTTTATAATGCTGTAATTTTTTATGTATACTAAGTTGAAGTATGTACATGTAACTGCAATTTTAAAACTGTAGGCTTAGAATTTGCGTTTGGATTTTTTTTTTTTTAAGCGAAGCAATGCACCTATGTTAAGTTGCCTCCTTTCAAATTTCGAATTGAAATCGGAAGCCAATCGTTTGTTTTTCGTTTGTTATTGACTTTTTTGAAGAAAAATAGTAAAAATCGTATCTTTCTTAAAACATAAAGAGATGTTTACAAAATAAAGTTGGTATATGGCCAAATTTACCCTTGTTCCTCCACTTAAAATTTTGATTGAAAATCAAAATCAATTGTTTGATATGCGTATGCTACTAATTATTTTGAAAAAGAATAGTCTGTTTCGAAAAACATAAAGAGTCTTTTCAAGAGAAATGGGTGATGGAATTTCATATTGGCTCCACTTTAAAGTCTCGAATCAAAACCGAAGCCAAGCGTTTCTTATTGGTTGATTTTAAGAGCAAATCGCTTGTTTCGAAAAAATAGAGAAAGAGATTTACAAAATAAATTTAGAATGTGATCAAATTCAATCTGATTCCTTTACTTACAAATTTCGATTCAAGACCAAAATCAATCGTTTGATATGGATTTGTTGTTGCTTGTTTGGAAGAAAAGTAATTTGATTCGAAAAACATAAGAATATAATTAAGAAATAATGTTGATGAAGGTGATTTGTTTCGGGGCGGTTTGCTTATTTTGAAGAAAAAATCACTTGTTTCAAAACAACCAGTAAAATATATCTATTTCCAGGATACATTTGGTGGTCAACTTCATACTGTTTTTTCTGCTTTTAAATATCGATTCAATACTCAAGCTAATAACATGTTTTCCTTTCTTATTGATTGGTTTGAAGAGGAAATAGTTTGTTTTGAAAATTATTAAGAGTCATTTACAAAATAAGGTTGGGTGGGCCAACTTTTTGGTGGTATTTCAAATTTCGATTTAAAATCAAACTCAATCATTTATTTTTCGTTCGTTATTGATTGTTTTGAAGAAAAACTAAGAACCATTAAAGAAATTTTTATAGTAAAGGTGGTCACCTTCACAGGGTTCCTGCACTTCAAATTTCGTTCAAAGCATAAAACGGTTAAAATAATAAGAGAAACACAATCAGTACTCTACGCAAATGTTTAGGGGGTTCAGGGGCTTTAGGAACACAAGTTTATAAAATATATCAAGTGTTTATATATATAAACGTGCTAATATGATAAACGTGCTTAATTTTGCATAATACCTTGCTCAAGGGGGGTTTCAAAGTCCTTAATCCCTTTACTTCAGTACGCCACTAAACATCAATTATAAGTCATTCGTTATCCAAATTGTACTTCTTGTACTGATTCAATCCTTAATTTTAAAGTTCAAAATTATATGAGCACTTATTATGCTATTGGAAAAGAGCACATATTTTACGACAGTGCAAGGTAGTTTCTTGTTTTAACAATTGAAAGAAAGGAAAACACCAATAAAAGTAATAATAATACCTGACACGAATTCCGATAGTAAATCATATTTTATTATCTTATTTGAAACTTTGAGAAAATTGAAGCTCTACACCGAATACAAATTGGATAATAAGCAATGCTTTATAATTGCTTGATAAATTTCAAATTGAGAACAAAGAGAGTGATACTGTTTAAAAGAAAGATTGGATAAAAACAAGAATTTTAGGAATGATCTAAAAAATGGATCAAAGTATTATGATCTTGGCTAATATTAATTTTTGGATCAGTTACCATAAAATATTCGAACGGTCTCTAAATCGAGTTTTCTCCAGATATGTAGTTTTCCAGGTATAAGGAGTACAAGAAAAATTTCGATTAATAAAATATTTTGGATTTTTTTTATAACGGGCCACAAAATTTTTGGACGGTCCCTAAATCGACTTTTCATATTTTTTACGCAATAAGCATATCTCACTGAGTTAAGTGATATCTTGGGTTGGGTTACACTATATGTAGTTCTCCATATATAAGACATACAATAAAATTATTGATTGAATGAAATATATTGGACTTTTTGGATCAGGGGCTACAAACGTTTGGACGGTCCCTAAATCAAGGTTTCGTATTACTTTCGGAATAAGCACATCATGCTGAGTTAAGTGATAGTTTTGGTTTGGCTGCACTGTATGTAGTTCTTCAGATGTAAGACGTACAAGATTTTTTTTTTTTTTTTTTTATTGAATGAAATATATTAGATTTTTTGGATCAAGGGCAACAGAATTTTTGAATGGCCTCTAAATCGAGCTTTCGTTTTATTCAGGCACTAAGCACATCATACTGAGTTCAGTCATAGTTTAGGTTTGGGTACACTATATGTTGTTCTCCAGATATAAAGCCTACAAGAAATTTATTGTCTGAAATATATTGGATCTTTTGATCCAATAATAGTCCTTCATCCTCCATTTATACATTAAGAAGTAACAGTATAACGTGTACATTACGTGATACACTTTGTATTTTATGGTGTGATGTTTAATAATAAATTATTAACAGAATACCCGTTCTTCGCACGGGGAGAATAGTTTCATTTTGAGCATAAAGGGCAATGGAATCTGAGTATGGATTTAAACTGCATCGGGAGTGTTACTGTTCGTCTGAGTGACTCCAAATACTATTTCGTCGACACTAATATCGGTATTATTTTTTATCATTATATATATAGTGTGTAACTTCATTAATGTAATGAACGTCTGGAGGTGATTCCTGGACTCGGAAGAAGAATTTAAATGAAACGAAGTCTTTAGCTTATCATAATTATAACTTCTATGCCAATAGTAACGGATGATCAATCAACGGCTTCCTGTTCAACTTAAGAATGTGTAAAAATGAGAAAAAAATAACTTTGATCCAGAGTAGGTTTATAACGACTGTGCATAAGACAGTCAGGGGCAAAAGATCATGTACGATGAACTAGAGTATAAGGGATTCTTCACATAACAACAGTGATTCCCACAAATTATGTGAATATAATTTGAGCCAAAGTAAGCTAGATTAAAAGATTTCCTCCCCGTAATGCGTAAATTCGTGGAAGATAATAACTACGAGTACAGAAGGAATGAAACTCGACGATACTCAAGGTTTTGCGCGTGTTGCACAAGGAAAGAAAGAAATACAATTTCAAATTATCGATTTATTCTGTTTCGGAGAAGGTAGGATAACTGAAATACTCAGAGGTACCTTGTACAGTATTTGTGCAATGCAGTATGTGTACACGAGACAGCTATGAAGAATAACAGTTCACAGTCTGATATTGTCGACCGTTGACCGCATTGCAAAGATGACATCTGCGAAGCAAATTTTTCCGCGTGTGATCAAGCATATCTGAAATTTCGTAGATGATTGCCGCAGCTATATTACATCGAGCTACAAGTTCTTCGACTGTCGTGGCCGGAGTTTCATACGTATCCCCGAAATAAAAAATCAAGCAGCGTGAGGTAGAATGAACGAGGTTGTCATAACACAGGTTTTTCTCTCCCAATCTGGGAATGTTTCATTTAGGTAAGTCTGCATATTCCTGTCAAAATGTGCAGGTGTACTATCATACTGAAATCACATCTGCTGTCTTATCTTCAAGGGCACATGTTCTATCAATTTTGGGAGAAAATTACGTAAAAATAAAAGATACGTACTCCCACACAGGCAGACCGATAATAAATAAGTTCCTACCACAAAATTATCCACCACACCACACCAAATTTCTGCTGCTGATCGTTTACTAGAGTTGCATGTGGGTTTTTACGCCATACACATGATAGTTTCAAGACGGTTTTGATCATTCGACGTACGCTGTCTTCAAGTTCAGCTGTCCATATGGGGCTATTTCCTCCGATTTCACGTACGAGAAACCGAAGGGACCCCTCTCTCGAAGTCGAATATGGAGGCGTGGAAAAATACAAGGAAAGTTACTCTCTTTTGAGGGCGACGGTCACGATATAAACGCCTCACTTCTGGGCTATTGCCCTTTGCTACTCCATAAATGAGTTGCATATCTGCCAGCTCGTGGACAGGGTAATCTTCCATCGCGCAGGCGTGTACAGGTTAACACAATCAATTTTACTTAAACACCAACGTCTACACTTTTACACGACCTTAAATACCTGGACACAACCCTCTACCGTTGAACACAACATTTCCCATCCTGTTATACAGCAATTACACGTGTAACAGTAGAGCATCTGACTATGTATATCACTCACAAGTTGCGTAGATGCTTATTACAACTCAGCCATGCTAACTGAAGCCATTCCACAATAAAACTTCAAGACAGCCTTCTGTAAGCCACTCGCAATTGGCACACAAGGGACGATAGTTCCGTAGGTATTCCTCCGTGTAGGTATCCCATACAGCTCTAAGGTATGTACATTAGAATGTCGAAAAAAGACTATCCTTTTTTTAAAATGTACTTTCAACGAGCTTCCTTTGAGAAAATTTCTCCGGCAATGATAAAATCAAAATGTAAGTGGTCTACACTAGGATAGTATTTTGGTATATTCACAACAGCAATGAAGTTTTTCATAGCTCAAGGAAAAGTTGAGGTTTGCCAACTCGAAGGAAGGGGAAAACGCCATCAAAAGTATTCCTGGGAGAAGATTCATCTAACGGATAAATCAAGTATACTATTCCAGCGCACTTCTTGGTATCGTTATGCAACGTGTACAACATCCCTTGTTTCTCCACTTTTGTTGCTTCTGTGCACAGAAGTACCATATTCCACGGAATTACATATTACGAGGAAGAAACCGTTTAATGCAGCTTACTTTTGCCCCATATCTATTCACACAATATTTGGAATCCCTGGGTCATGTGGAGAATTCCTTGTACACTCGTTCATCACATATGATCTTTGCATTTTTCGATGTTATATTTATTTACATGCCGCCTGACTGTCCTATGCACAGTCGTTTTAAACCTAATCTGGATCAAAGTTATTTTTCCTTTTTCACACACTCTTGGACAGGAAGCCGTTCATTTATCATCCGTTACCATTAGCCTAGAAGATATAAGTGTGATACGTTAAAGACTTCGTTCCATTTAAAATCTTCTTCCGAGACGTCATTATGTACTGAGACAAAATAGATGAATCACACATGTGTATCTCTCTTTCTTTCGAATTCTGAGTGTTCTTCTAACTTGAACGATGCACTATTATTTTTTAATGTTAAATCTTGTACTTGATTGATCATTTCTTCATTCAACGTTTGATAAAATACTCAAAGGAATACTCCAGTTTCTTTGGAAGTCATCCTTGCATCGTCACTGTACACTAATCGAATCTACGACTAAAAACAATGGACATTCTTTTGCCCGACTTCAATCCGACGTTTTGTTCATGAGTTATGGCGGTTTATACATTTTTCCGACAAATTTTCGGGTGTTACACCCAGGTTGTTGTATAGTTTTTGTTTTATTTCGGTGTCAGGAATCACCTAACGACGTTTGTTATATTAATTAAGTTACACCCTATATATATACGGGCGCCATTTTATGTATTAAAAAAACCAAATTTGTTTAGTAACGTCAATAGCTAAACTATGTAAACGTATTTACTAGAGAAACACTTTTTAGTTCTTGTAATAATTTTCTCTCAAACAAACTGAAGGTAAATATATACCAATAAATCAATACAGCTATATTTTAGAAAATGAAATGAAATCTTTGAGTTTTACGTCCCACGGTTATGCCGGTTAGGCTGAAGGAGACGGTGATTATGAGAAATGAATGAAATGGTGGAATGAAGAAAGTGGGAGGAAACGGGAGAACCCCGAGAATATCCACGCACACGGCGTTTATCGACCACAAAGTTCACTTGGCGGGAGCAGGGTTTGAACCCGAGACCCCATGCACCAGGGGTGAACGCTCTACCACTGACCCACCGCGGCTCCAGCTATATTTTAGAAATACAATAGGCACTGATTTTTCGAAGACTGCTCTAATACATAGGAACAATCAAATTTGTAAATAGAGAGTTTTCTTTTTAAATAAAACAAACTGAATTGCTTAAACTGCGCTATATCGATTGGTTTCAGCATCTGATTTTTTAAAAATAAATAATTAGCAGCACGAAAAATTCCTATATTATCTTCGAAAATAGACCTACATGTTAATTCCTTTACTGGCTTTATACATTTTTTTTTTGAAAAAGTGATTGTAGGGGAAGATGGGGCTAGTTGCAACAATTTTCAGGTCTGTTTTTTTACTCGAAAATTATTATAGATATAAAAACTATATTGAGTGTACTAAAAGGTACATGCCTTAACTACATACCATAAAAAGAGAAGTGCAAAACATCGAACGGCAGTTTTGATAGCATCCACTTTTTGAACTAAGTCCGACTGTTGACACTTGCCCCACCCATGGGGTAAATTGCAACATCATCTGGGGTAAGTTGCAACAATCGGACTTGATTCAGAAATTTAATGCTATCAAATCTACAGCTTGAACATCGCTTCACTCATTTTCACTGTGGCAGTCAATGTCTATAAACTATACAGATGTAGTACGGATTTCTCTCGGAACACGACCAATGAGACCACTTCTCACAACATAAACACTGTACCTAGTCTTCTTCTGTATCCTGTTCTTCGTACGGTTCTTCAGAAACCAAACAGACGACTTGAGAATAAATTCTTCTCAGCTGATGATTTTACGTTTTCGGTTGCTTTTAGATGCTTCTTTTTCATTTCGAAAGTACTTTTTTCTAGAGTGTCTGTGAGAATAGCACATCTCTTCCTTTTCCGAGCTGTCAGTTTTCTAGTTCCAGATTTTGGATAGAACCATACATGTTCAGGAGATCATCTGAAGGATTCTACACTATCTTCTTAGATGCATTTGCAGGTGATCCATGAAGCTCACTTTGACCTGCAGTCTGAAGTTCTAACTGAGAAGATGAAAGGAAACAACTACTACTGGGCACTGCAAGCAATAAGCCATCACTGTTGTCCTATAATAATAATAATAATAATAATAATAATAATAATAATAATAATAATAATAATAATAATAATAATAATAATAATAATAATAATAATAATATTCGACAGGCCATCTGTCTATAATGACAATTTAAAACTTTATTTTTAAAGAAAGAAATGACTAAAAAGCATTCTATTAAGTATCTAAATCTCATATGTATTAATGTATGCAGGTTAATATCTGAGTAATAAAGCTATCATTATTAATTTCCTGTGTATAGTATCCTAATTTGCAGTTTGTCCAGTTTTTATATACGTGACGAATCACATTAGAAGGAAACTGATCAATTATATAATGACCTCTATAACTATATCTTAAAGTTAGAAATAATATACTTACAAGCAGAGCACATAAACAGGCAGAATCTTTATTAAGCCTATTACTAATATTACATATTAATATTAGCAATAATAATAATGATAACTAAATTCATGGCGCAACAGCCTTTAGAAGGCATGGACTTATGGCACTCATTTCTGTGGGGTAATGTGTTTATAGGTCTGCACGGGCTCGGGCTACTATGATAACCGTAATGGGGTTAGCCATACTGAGAGCTTTATACAGTTCTACCTGAGTTAGAGCGGCAACGCCGGAATCTGGTTACAATGAAGGATTTATGGTAGGGACAAGTAAACCCTTAGATCTTTACTTACTATATATATATATATATATATATATAGATAGATAGATAGATAGATAGATAGATAGATAGATAGATAGATAGATAGATAGATAGATATAGATATAGATAGATAGATAGATATCGAGTGTTGCAAAATAAGTGTTACAACTCTTGAGAGGTGACTCCTGCCACTGAGACAAGAAAAAAAGTTCTCTTGAACTTTCGGCTATCGGACATAGTTTCAGATCTACAAAGCGTGGAAAAATGAGTTTCGGACGCCAATAGTTCGGAAACTAACCAACATAAAGAGGGCGGGTAAAAAATTCACTGAAGAAGTCATACCTGCTCCATTGAATTTTGCATGTTTCACAATCCTACTATGCACGCGCAAGGGTTCCCCAAAGGAACGTAGGGAGTCCCGGATAATCTTCCAAGTGAAACTTGGTCTAAATGGATATGAATTGATAGGCTTGTACCAGGTAACAATAATTCGTTTGTATTAAGTCGATATCTGGAACAAATATAAAATGGCGGACACCATGCCCGTTGTGTGTGGTTGCATAATCGCCAGGTATGGATGCCGGACAACAGTGATGTTCTGAGTATTAAGTATAGCGAATTTGTACTCAAATGCTCTAGAAAGACATCTGCAGTGTCGGTAGAGCATAACAGTGAAGCAGGGTGATTCAAATGTGTGGAAACAGTTTACGAAAAATCCCCAGAATGCACTCATACTCAGTAAACGTGAGTTCAAATCGTCGGAAATGTAAGGATTAGCGTCAAGAACATGAAAGCCATTGCCAATTCATCAATAATATTCCCTCAAACTGATGCAATGTGATGTGCACGGTTGCATACCAATAAGGATGCGATAACTGAAGCCAAGTTACTTTACATATATATGATTGTTATTAGTAAGAAGATAAATAAGAAAATAATCAGGCAGTATATTATAAGGAAAGAACATTAATGATCATAACGAAGGATTAGGTATAGAATGCACGATACGTATGATATAGTAATGGGCGTGAATGATGTGGCGAGATGCATACACAGGACAACACGTGGGTGATATTAGTTAGACAAATGAGCTTATCTTTAGCCTAGAGGCTGCTCTATTCAATGATGAAAATGAATGAGTCCCATGTTAGTAAATAATGGTAATCACTGTGCTGGAAATGATGGGTGAATGAGAGGAAGATGTTCATGAATGACGTAATCGGCGATGATAAGTAAAGAGGGATCTAACGGTGGTAGATTATAGGAGCGAAAGTGGAGAATGATAGTAACGGTGAGGTGTTGGGTGAAGTGCTAAATAACGCATTGTATCCTGAAGTAAAGGATGTCGGTTTTCGAAACGTCTGGTGATATATGTTAGCCGAAGTTTTCCAAGAAAGTATTGTAAGGTCGGAAAGGTAATTTGGCGGAGTGTGCAATTAAAACAGTTATCGTGGAATATGAAAAGAACACGAGAAGCTGACTTCCAATACGAGGCCGAAACGTGTAAGTAGCCAGTAATGAAATTTAATGCATAAATGATATATTTACTCTTAAAACAATTCTAAGCGATATAGCCCAAGGCTTATCCTATGTCTGGCGTGTTATTTCAAATCATTTTGCTAATATGATAATCTTTGTAAGTCAAACAAAATATATATTATTATTTTAAACTCTGTTAAACTAACCTTTGTGACACACAGAGTTTGACCCTGGTTTAGCAGATACACAGTAGTGACCAACAGATTCCCTTTTGTTGTATGTATACCTTATGTAAATAAACTATCATCATCATTATATATTTTCTCTCTTATTCCATTTTGCAATTGTTAAATAAGATTAACAAAAGGTTGTAAGAACTAATAGCGTTATATTAACAAAGGTTCACCAAGTAGTTTATAAAATAATATCGTCCTTATTTGTAATGGAATTGCAGGGGCTTATCGCCCAGCCTTGTTAGGAAGAAGAAGCATATACAGTTTATTGCATTGCAGATAGCATACCCTACAGGGAAATAAAATCATAGGTCACACTCTATCACTGTACTACCAAACCAAACTAGTAATATTCCAAGACAAGAACCATTGTCTTGTTCTAAAAATAACACTAGACTAGTAAGTGATAACACAATACGTGTACAGAAACCAATACATAGTCATTCAGGGTATAGCCAGCAAGTTTTTCTAGAGGGCCTTCATTTTTACAAACTAAAAACAAATCAAAAGTTTCTTTCAAGATTATGAAAGAATTAATAACACATAGATACATATGTATTTCAGAAGTACATATTATTATTATTATTATTATTATTATTGTTATTAATATTTAGTAGTAGTAGTAGTAGTAGTAGTATAGTAGTAGTAGTAGAAGTAGTATATTTCATATATGCTACATTTCTGAGACTTGAGTCTTGATAGTACGTGAAGTTTAAATCAAAGGTTATGTTACGGACGGCAAATGATGGCTTAACACCAAAAACATATTCTGGCCGGGACCGGTCCGGGCCGGTCTGTTTTATGTTTATTAAACGTGTTTAATAATTACAGCAAATGAAATATGTTTATAATAGAATGTGAAAGAATACAGTTTTAAAAGAATTAAACTACGTCAACATGTTAAAATAATTAAAAGAACCTAATTAATCAGCCACTTTGTACTCTCGTTTGCTTAACTGGATGAACCGAGGCCTAAAGGAAAAAGAGTTTTCTGCCCAAATCTCATAAGCAGTGGGATATTTTAATATTATAGAAACTGACCCTCCTTTCGCTTAGAAGTGTAATTTTCAAGACGCTGAAACATATAGTATTTTATTACTTTTAGTTAAAAGTTCAAATGCCGAGTTTCACGCATCTAGCTTAAACAAATCCTTCCTTAATTTATTTACATATTTTCTGAGTAAGTAATGGGGAAATCGAACATAAAAAAATGTGCTCCCTTTGCTCTTTCCCTTTTATGTGTTCAATTTTTAATTTTCAATTTTCAGTTTTTTTTTTTAATAGGAAAGCTTATATGCCAAGTTTTATTTTACTAGCTTTAGAAACTTGCGAGATACACTACCCTTTAAAAAAATCTTACCCCACCCTTTTTACGATACTTATTTCCAAAAATTCTTTCTTATGTACTGCTTTTATAAGAAAATTATATTTTATAACTAAAATTTATCGACTCTACTTGTAGTAGTTTGCCCAAAAATCACTCATCTTGACTCTTTTATATAAGAGTACAGAAGATAAATACAGTCAAACAAATGGACTTCCATGAACAGTTTCCGATTTCTTATAACTAACTTATTCGTACATTTCCCACAAGCTGTGGTTTTAAATTTACGCTCTGTCAAGGTCCAGGTTTCAAAAAGGAAGTAACTGGAAATACAATAATATTATGTATTTATGTACATGTGTAATATGTATAAATTTATTGTCTTATTGAAGCTTTCGTAATCTGAAAATAAACTTTTGATTTGCTTTTAATATATAAAAATCAAGCTCCCCTAGAAAAAATTGCAGGCTACACGCCTAAATGACTATGTAGTAATTTCTGCAAAAATGGCACAGGACCTAAAATTTAGGTCTAGTGCCTATATTTTTAGGACTTGTGCCGTTTAGAACTTATGAATGTCACCCAATGTATTGCATAATAAATGTTCTTTGTTCAATTTTAAATCTACTGCGTTCTTTATGTATACCGTTGGTATTTAATGTTCACTCGTGAAATGTCTAGTGAGCTTTTGTCTTAATTAAGTAAACTTTGGTGGATTTTTGTCTTACTCTTAATAAAATTCGCTCCACACAGTATATATTGAAATTCTGAATGTTTTCTTGCTTTCAGAAGTCTGGTAAAATATGCTTTTTAAACATTTTTTCAATTTTTTATTTATTTATTTTTGTTTTAGGAATTTGTCTTGGGATTCTCGTATCTCCATTCGAAAGAAACGAATTTCTTAACTAATTATGTAATTAATTCTTAGAATGAAATAAGTTGTATTATGTAATTCACGTATAAGTGCAGAACAGATAGTGATAATAATAATCTTAGTAGTACAAATATAGCTGTTATTGTTGGAATTAGCTACGTTCGTGACATTATTGCCAACTAGTTGCTGCATCGTCGCAATTTCGTGGGGTGGTGGCGAATTTCAGAACTAAAGCAAGTGAATGAAAAAGGCACAAGACCTAAACGGCACAAGTCCTAAAAGGCAGAAATCCTAAAAATCATACCGTGCCACAAGTTCTAAACTGCAGAAGTACTAAAATTCAGGTCTAGTGCCTATATTTTTAGGAGTTCTGCCGTTTAGGACTTGTGCCGCGATATGATTTTTAGGACTTCTGGCGTTTAGGACTTCTGCCTTTTAGGACTTGTGCCGTTTAGGTCTTGTGCCTTTTTCATGACACCCGACACATCATGCTGCCTCAGTGATGGTTTGGTGGGGAGTGAGCTACTCAAGCACAACCCAGCTGTATTTTTGCGAACAAGGTGTTAAAACATCTGCCAAGGTATACCAGGACACAGTGCTAACACCTATAGTGTAACCACTATCTGCTACCATGTTCCCTGGAGAAAGGTGGACCTTCCAACAGGATTCCGCTCCAGGCCACACAGCGAAACCAACTTAGGACTGGCTGGCGCGGAACGTCCCTCACTTCATTTCTACCACTGATTGGCCTTCTAGCAGCCCGGATCTTAACCCGTTGGACTACAAACTTTGGGCAGTACTTCAGGCAAAGGTCTGCCATAAACGGCATCCATCTGTCGACAGTCAGAAACAATCTTGGCCCGAGCAGTGAACAATTTTCCCATGGACAGTTTTGGGTAAGTTACATGTAAAAATGTAACGCGTTACAAGTTACTTTACTTTTTCCTAAAATGTAACGCGTTACTTGCCCCCAAAAAGTAACTGTTACTTTACTTCGAAAGTAACGCGTTACTTTTAGGTCTGAAACTTAGAATATGTGAACAAATGTTATCACTTCAATTTTCCGTACTACTATTACTATCGCTTTTATTATTATTATTATTATTATTATTATTATTATTATTATTATTATTATTATTATTATTATTATTATTATTGCCCTTTCTGAATTGCTTTATGTAAATGCAAGGACACATTTTTACTTGACAGCTATAAGTTATGAATATTTTCATATAAGGTAACATTGGCTAAAATGCCATACTGCGTTACTCGTAGGGATGGGCTAGGGTAACCAGACGTACTGATTTTCGCAGTACAGTACTGTTTTTCAAAGAGCTGTCCTGCGTGTTGCGAAGATGTCTAGGAAATCGAGAAATATCCTTCTTCTTTAAAATGTCCTGCGAAATGTCCAGAGTTAATTTATTTGCAATATCTTAATGTTTCATTCTTTATTCACAATATTTTGAATCAAACACACTCTTTTCCTGAATGATGAACCGCTGTGTTTTTTAACACTCCTCAGAAGACTAGGGATGGAGAACAATCAACAAACCATTTTTTACAATACATCGCTTTTACTGAGAAGGCCTTGTTGAGATATCGGTAAAGTAGGAAAGGTTTCTTATTGAACTTATGACAGTGATGCTAACCAAGTTAAATAGAAGTTCCTTTGTGCCGGTCTAAATTTTCTTTCATTTCTTAAAATAATACCACGCTTCGAAATTTATTATTATTATTATTATTATTATTATTTAGCCCAACACGAACTTTGACTGTACGTTCATAAAATAAACCAATTTGTTATTCATCAAAGCATTTGGAGTTGTGTTTAATTCCTTTAATAATTTTGTTCAGTGCTTCTTCTTAACAAAAATGTTCATTAACTTAAGGTTAACATTAATTGAAATAATGATATGCGTATTGCCGACGCAGTAAGATATCATATACAGTACTATTATACTTGTGTCCTACTTTTCGATTGTTAGAATGTGGTCATCCTACGATGGGCACGAGTGAGTACGAGCGAGTATTCTTTGAAACTCGATTCGACTAAAAACAGACATCTTTGAACGCGATTCGAAAAATTTCCTCCAACTCGACTCGAATTCGGGTCGAGTCGAACCAAATCTGGTTTGTAGTTTCGAGTATTCTCTTCAAGTATCTTGCATAGACAATATAGGTTATCAATGATACTAGTACTACTTTTATTATTATTATTATTAATAATAAATAATAATTATAATTATAATTATAACAACACTGTGTTTAAACATGAAAGAAACGCGGTCTGTGTTTGAATACTAAAAAACTAGTTGATTGCTAACCTCGGTAGTCGTGAATTCTAGGAGTCAAGGATATTGTTCACGAGCTTGTGAATTTGGGTTGAGGGTTTAGGTTGAGTATTCGGGCTCGAGCCAAACATTGTTAAAAGTTATAGGGCACTGGCCAAATCAAATATCTTCAAATCTGTTCGGCCCGGGTTTACAATTGTAAACAACTTGAGCAGCTGGGCTCACAGCTCACTCACTATGGACCCGAACCGAGAAGTGAGCCGAGCCAACAGCTCACCGAACCGTGTCAGCAAGAGCCTTCGGCCCAGATGAGCCGAACCGAGCAGATGGTTCATCCAACCAAGCCAGCTCGAGCCGATGGTTCACCCCGAGCGAGCCGGCTCGAGCCATCGGCTCAGTTACTACTTCCCAACTGAGCTTCTTATTAAAAAAAGTCTCTTGTGGTCTCGATATCGAGACGAGAAGACATGCGAGCATGTTTCCTCTAGTGAGCAACATTAAAAGTATTCCATATTACTACTTAGCTTACATTTCTCATGGCTTTCGCTTTCTAGTGGAATCAGGCCATGATTTCAAAACGAGTTAAAACGTAATAATAATGATAATGATAATAATAATAATAATAATAATAATAATAATAATAATAATAATAATAATAATAATAATAATAATAATAAATATAAGTATTCCATACATATAGAAATGCTTTTGACCAAGCACACAAGAAATTATATTTTGTCCATTTAGCACTATCATTCTTTTGTCACTCACAATTATTAATATTCATATAGTAAATATCTTATAATTCTTATATTTTAAAATCAATTGACAGGTCTCTGATTGCTTTTATGAGAAATAAATATTTGGTGTTATAGATACTACGCAGTGGGGATGATCGTGCGTTGTTTCGGTCCTATGCCGTTTCGGTCCTGCGCCGTGTCGATCCTGTGCCGTGTCGATCCTGTGCCGTTTCGTTCCTATGCCGTGTCGATCCTGTGCCGTTTCGGTCCTATGCCGTGTCGATCCTGTGCCGTGTCGATCCTATGCCGTGTCGGCTCTATGCCGTTTCGATCGTACGTATTCTATGCATATAACTTGCACAGGCATAGAATCGACAGGAGTTTATAATTTGTAAGAGCAAAGATTAAACAGATAATAAAAATATTATTTTTTAGGCACATGATTAAAAGTTAAATTATTTCAGAGCAGCGGCGTGAGAGCAAAACGGCACAGGATCGACACGGCATAGGATCGACACGGCATAGGACCGAAACGGCACAGGATCGACACGGCACAGGACCGAAACAGGTTTCTGAGCTGAATTGTCGGTCGTATGCCGTGTCGATCCTGTGCCGTGTCGATCCTGTGCCGCATCCCCCTTTTTACAATATAATTTCTCTTTCCAATATATACTGTATATATATATATATATATACAATATAATTTCTCTTTCCAATATATACTGTATATATATATATATATATATATATACAAGGGCGGATCTAAGGGGGGGCTACGGGTCTATAGCCCCCCCCCCCCTTGACGCTCAGGTTTACACTGGATAAAATGGGCTTCAATTCTGCTTTACACTGGATAAAATAGCAAATTACGGTTTAGCCCCTCCCTTGATCATATCCTGGATCCGCCACTGTATATATATATATACTGTATATATATTGCGATATCAAAAGTAGTATAGAGCTCTTTGTGGCTAAGCGGTTAGCGTACGCGCCTTGGGCGTGGAGACCCGGGTTCGATTCCTGGCGGGAGCTCGTGGTTCGGATTTCACATTAATCAGTAGGTCCCGTTATATAGCATCGCTGCTGAAATTCAAAAGTGGTATAAAAGTTACCTTGGGTATCTTTTGTTTGATAACTCTATGGATGTATGAAAGGATTTGCTTCTATAGATTAGGAATAGGAAGGGCTTTAGAAGTGGATGGTAATATTCCAGGTCGTAATTAGTTTGGTGTGTTGTTCCAGAGCTTCTTGCATGAGGTGTTTAACTTTTTGAACTAGGATCAAGGTATCTCGGTGAGCCAAATGTTTGCTTCGGTTATTGTTGTTTTGCTGCGTAATGAGGTAGTCTCTGATAATGAACCATTTTGTTGGTTTAAATGGAGGGACTGATATTACTGATACTGAGTTATTTGCTGTGACACTTGAAATGGAGGGTGGCCTGGCTATTTTAGGACGCTTAGGACATTTGCTTCTCCCAGTAGGGTGTCCATAATCATTACTTGTGATACAAAAGTTCTTAGAAAGAGAATAATTGCATGGGTGCACTGCTGAATCATCTGAATAAGATTTTCTGTAAACATAGTAGACGGTGTCATTAGTACACTGGCCCGTAGTGTGACCATATTGACAGCAATATCAACATGGTTTTATTCTAAGAGCTTTTCTAGAAGCAGAAATCCTGATGTGTATGCCAGTGACAGTGATACCATGAACAATAAGGTACCTGAATTATTGTGGGTTTAAAAAAAGTCCTACAAGGAGAGTAGGTCGTTTTGAAAAATAAATAATCATTAGTTTACGAAATATAATGTTCGCTTTTTCCAGATGTGCCCATAAAGATTAGAGCTATTCTTCGGTTGGTTCCACGTCCTCAATAACGCAATTTAAATCTTTCGTCTTTCTGGCTAATTTTCTTAGTGTTTTGAGAAGTATTGAGAGTGATAAGAGTGTAGAATATATTGTACCTCTATAGTTGTAAAAGAAGTCTTCTTGCGGGTGGGTTTCTTCTGTATAGCTGATATTACTTTAGTAATTATCAATCTCGAAGAGCGATCCTGAACAGCTACTTCAATAGTGGAGATCTGTGATTCACTTTCAGTTTGTTTCTTGCAACAAAATAGGGTATACGATTTTTTTTCTTTCTTTTTTTTTCTTGGTATGCTTTATTTTCGAACATTTATACATGTATATAAACAAGCAAAAGAAAATTTTAGTTTGACTCAAGATGGCCACAGAAGGCCATCTTAAGTATTAAGCCCCTGAGCATAACTAGCATTCTATTGTGACATTTTTATGTTTATTCTTTTTTAAACTCAGCATCATATAAGAAATGGATTTTTTATACGAAGTAATGCTTTAATCTCAATCAAAATATTCGAAACGTCAGTTAAGTAAAATAAACACGAATGAAATACCAAAAGCCTTATCTATTGATTTATAAATGTCTCCATAAAAATTATGTGGAATATATAGGGTGACCCAAAAGTAGGTATATTCCCGTACTGATCACCTCACTGTATTTCATATCATTTCTTATTGTACACCTAATTTCTTTATTGTTTGTTCTTAATACCTTTTTACCTATACCTTAAGCACGGAACAGTAGAAACAAATAAACCCATAAACTAGTACGTTATACTTTATCAATGCAGGGGTGTATACCTTATCTTTTATGCCAATTAGTGAAGTATAAAGAAACCTAATGACATTTATAATTATTTCCATCAGACACAAATCCACGACGCCACAGTTTGAAAAGCGCCATTTACTCTAAATTCCTAAACTAGGGTGCTAACTTGAAACCAGCCAATCCTGGCTGCATAAAACCAACTTGAAAAGTGCTAGGTTAGATCCTGTGCTAGGTCGTCAACTTGAAACACTACAATTTACAGTAATTAGAATTCTGGCTGGGTAAGTAAACTCGTAAAGACCTTAGAATCTCGTGACTAGAAAGTCACCGTTATGTTGTACAAGTTGCACCAATTATTTACACCTTTGTTCATAGCTGACGTTAGGGGAAAGGAAGAAAAAAAAATTGGGTCGCCGATATTATTCCTTTCTTAAGCTACAATTATAGACCAGTGAGCACAACGCTACTCCAGACTCTTGCACACTAATGGCATCGTCGGCACGGAGAAAGAGGAAGATAAGAAAAAAAAAATCATTTCAGAACAACACCACATACCTTGCAAATCATGTTTATTTAACTCTCTTGCAAACAACGTATAATATTGAAAATGGCATCGACATTAGTGATCATGGACAGCTAAACTCAATTGTCAGGGAAAAAAAAAATCATATGTATTCTGTCTTTAAAGATTCCAGAAAACTTCTAGCGCCAACACAACTAAAAGATAAGTAACAACAATGTTTGAACATTATCCTTAATAACAGCAGAAAAGTTGTTTACATTTCTCGACCAAATATTAGGACATAATCTTCGGTAGGCTGCATCACAGCGAGTGAAGGGAAATTACATATTACATTACTGTTTACAAAACATCTTACCGCAGAGGGAGTAAGCATGTGGCTGTGTCGACTAACCTTCCTTCCTAAAAACATAACGTTTCCACTACTCTCCGCAACCAGCTGTTAAGAGGGCACTTCCCTCGACATAACTTACAATTTAACAGCGGCGGTAATAATAATACATACTGCAGAAACATTATAGGAAGTACAAGACCAACCAGTAAATTAGACTACCCCTGACACCATCACATCAAAGTGTGAGAGCTATCGCAATGCCCACCGTCTTCGACGCGTCCTACTGAACTAGTAAGTAGCTTTATAACTAGAGATATGACATGAAAAAACTCAAGGATTTACATAGATTTTTCCTGCGTGGCGACTTAATACTTAGATTATGAACTATATATATATTGTAATAACCAATACGGAGTGTCCACTACCGGACAGACATGAGCTAGCCGTCGCTAATCAAGCTTTTACTTCACCAAACATAGTACTTGTAAAATAGACAATACGGAGTGCCCGCTACTGGACGAACATAAGCTAGATGGTAGCGAGTGATACATTATACATTTACGCAACTCGGAAAATGATTTCATTTAAAACAAGAGAGAAATGGTGTTGATATCAGACTACCCCGTCGGCGTATGATTCGACTTACTGGATAGAGACTCACTTCTGTCTACTCAAACATGTTGCGGACAAGATTTACTTGAAACGATATTATGGACATTGTAGAATCGATATACATATATTATGTAAATTCACTGAGTAACCAATGATTAATAAATATATATTGTCTTTGCTTTATGGAACGATTCGAGACAATAGAATAAACACACGACAGTAATAATACAACACTGGATATTATAAACAGAAACAACTTGAACGAATTATATGAACTGCGGACAAATTCTTTTACAGTTTCCAGGACATTATTCCTTCCATAGATTGAGGTAGAAAAATAGTGAAACAGAGTTACCTGAAACGGTGACCAAAGCTCACCCAACCTTTTGACGCTTACTAGTAGACAATACCGGCTCCACAAGCCAGTTCAAAGGGCTCAGTTTCGGGCAGCATCTTCGGGCGGCGACCGGTCTCCAATGACCTCTGAGGCATCTTGACACGTGGTAATCGTAATCCTAGCCACAGGTACAGGTTGACCAAATAGCGACCTTCTTCTTAGGTAACAGCAACTAAGTACACTTCATCAACTCTCTCACCAGATAGACGAGATTTCACTGTATAAGTTGCTGGAACACCTATGTTCACAACAACGACCACAGATGAGGATTCCACTTAATGATACGCTTAGGTCCCACAGAAGCAGGTGGAGTCAGCCGGCAAAGTAACAAGGGATGGAGTCCCCAATTAAGGAAAGGAGGACGGAGATTCTCTACTTCAGAGGAAGAGGCAGTACACAGGATCAAACTCGATCCAAGAGACAGTTCTCGGTGGGACTATCAGGCTTCCACTTACAACACAGCAAACGATTAGCGAGTATCAAGCCAATCCCAGTAGTATCCGGAACGAGCACGAGCTGAATGTTCGTAGGTGAGTTATTGTAATTCACTACACATACACTAAATCTGTTATCACTATTCGGTCATGGCATCTCCTGTTGAAAAGTTTGTGATATAAAACAATCACTTTACCGCATGACATGCAGCAACTCATGTCTAGAAGACAGAACGAAGAACTCCTCCTCCATCCTCACCACCAGAGCTAAAACAAAGGGAGCGCGCTTATGCATCCCGCTCGTTCTCTGATTGGTCGCTCCTTTCTACGCATCAGAGCGTAATACCGAAACGACAACTTTAATAATAAAATGTATATGACTAAATAAATATAGAATTTACATAAATCAATGTTTATATATGCACATTTATAACAAATCCCTCCGTTTAAACGAAACACAAAATTTCAAATTATTTCAAGCAGTCAGCGTTATCTACCGAGACTGAGAGACATCCGCTCGACGCAAGCCATAGTCATACAAAGAAAAGTAGCATATTTCGACTACACATGCTAGTCCAATTGTCGACCATCTTGGATCCTTCATGAGGGTCGAGAATTGAGAAAATATAAAAGAAAATAACACTAACTCAGAGCTGATTAAACATCTCTACGAATAATCTCTTTGAGAAAATGTAACGCTCAAAGAGGAACGTTACAAGTTTCATAATAATAATGCACAAAGCAACTGGCTTTATCATGAAAATGGTATTAATTCTACCCAGTTTCCCCATACTAAGCTCATGGTATCCTTTTTTAAATAGGAATCAAATCTTTCAACCATTTCTTTCAGAGATCGCAGAAAATAAATTTAAGAAACAGTGCGGACATGGGAAATTAAATGGATCCCATAGTAACAATTGTGCTTTCCAAAAATACCAAACAGATCTTTCAACTCCTTATCGTTTTCATTTGCTTCAAAGTGTTTCGTCTTCATTAGATAATGACACATCAAACGCTTATCAATCTACGACTAAATTCGTTTGTATTTTATTTGGAAGTGATTATTCCCTGCCTTCCTTCCAAATAAAGAATAAACATCAATGACCAAACAGCGACTTCTTAATCTGACTGCAAAGTTGCCAATAATTAATTTGAATTTTACTCGCGACTAACGATTGGTAAACGAAGTGCAATTATTTTATATGAACCATGACCGTACTCAGGAAATTTTGGATAGGCTAGAGCTAGTGCCATTCTTAGGATATTTTTCAGTGGACCTTATTTGAATTATGCGTACTCACACACAGAATGCTAAATGAATTATTGGGATATTAATTCAAGTGTGATTATTAATGTTATAGCACCAAGTCAAGGATGGATCAAAGAACACCCCAGAGGCATTTTGGAACAGGATTGTCAACTTGGCGGCGCCTAGTACGAACGTGACTTTTTCTTTCTTAAGGTACATTTTTAAAAAATGTACGCCCTTAGTTTTCAAGATATCAAATTGAAATGTTGCATATCAATTATGTGCACTTCTGAAGTTTTTTTTTTTTTTTTTTTTTTTTTTTTTTTTTTTGAGATCTCTACGTGAACCCACGTCCGAGCCCGATGGGCGCAACTATTCCGAGGGAGTGATTTGTTTTTAGAAAAATTTTCTGCTTTTCCAGAATTTCCCGGTTCAGGTGTATGATGCGGACATGTGAGTGGTACCATTGGTAAGGAATCCTTATACTGAAGAAAATGGCGTTTGAATCATGACTCTACAGGCAGTGAATTTTTATTACATACAGCTCACCTTCAGACTTCAAAAATTTGTTCCGCCCTTTGTTTTTAAGATAGAAATTTGAAATTTTGCACACGCATTGTATGTATAACTACGTTTTTTGAAAAAAAAATCAATATCTACATGAACACCGGCCCGGGCAGAGGGGCGCAAAAATTTTGGAAAAAGATTTTAAAAAATTGTTTTCCCATTTCTGGTGTATAATACGCACAAGCGAGTGGTATCGTTGGGAAGTATCTTCTATTCTAAAAACAAAGGGTATGAACCAAGATAAATAAAGTTTTTTTTTTTTTTTTTAAGAGGTGGATAACTTTAAACTGGCAACACTGTTTTCTGTGACAGCTGATATTACAGTTCTCTGTTGTTTTGAGGTTAGTTTGGTTTGGCAATTCATCATAAACAGACTCACGCGGGAGCAACGTTTGCAAATTGTGCAAATTTATTTTGAAAACCACGGTTCATTCGACAATTCGGGCATTACATGCATTTTACATTGCTTATAATCGTCTATCAGAGCGATTAATTCGAGAAATTATGGCTCGTTTTCGCAATACTTTTACTGTGAACGATAATACGCATCCGTGGTGTGCAGTGTAATGATGATGCTGGAAAGAATGTTACAATCAACGGTGAGCAGTATACAGACATGATTACTAGCTTTTAGTGCCTCAATTGAAAGACATTGATGCTGCGGACATGTGGTTTCAGCAGGCGGCGCCACATGCCACACAGCGCGTGCCACAATTGATTTACTGAATGAAACATTTGACGAACGATTAATTTCACTAAAGGAGCTATTAACTGGCCACCTTGATTGTGCGATTTGACGCCATTGGGTTATTTTCTCTGGTAATATGTGAAGTCACATGTCTACGGCAAGAAACCAGAAACAACTGAGTACTTGGAAACCAACATTGGACGCGTTATTACCGAAATGCAGCCTGATTTACTCCGAAGAGTGTGTGAAAATTGAACCTCCAGATTACGCCCTGTACCCGCCAGTCCCTTTGGCTACATGCCCGAAATCATATTCAAGCATTAATACTATAAAATGATCTGTCAAAGGCAATTCCATGGATATTAAAAACATTTTTCTGTGTTTTATTTGAACGTAAAGTTCTCCGCCTCTCTCTCTCTCTCTCTCAAAAAAAAAAAAAAACCCTTTAGTAAGGAAGCAGTAATGTTTGACTGAAAGTCTAAAATTTACCTTAAAAAGTGGATTAAGTGATTTGAACAAACTGTGACAGAAGAATATACCGGTTTTAAAAAGAATATACGTATTTTGAATGCATATATTTCTTAAACTTTAAGACATACGAATATGAAATTTTACACACACATTTGCGAATTTCTCAAGTTCAAATTACAGATGTTCAATATGTCCTCCATCAGCGACACGAACAATATCACATCGATACTCAAATTCGGGCAAGCATGTCCTGCGTCACTGATGTTATGGCAGTACGGATCCGGTTCTTCAACTCTTCCAGGTTCTGTGGAAGTGGTGGTACATGAACGTTGTCTTTAACGAAACCCCACAGGAAGAAGTCACAGGTTGACAAATCCGGTGACCGTGGAGGCCAGCTGAGACATGCTAAGTCGCTAGCACCTTGACGACCAATCCAACCGTTCGGTAGAGTTTCATTCAGATATTCACGCACTTGATGACTCCAGTGAGGGGGTGCCCCATCTTGTTGAAAAATGAAGTTGTCTTCGTGCAACCTCGGAAACAACCAGTTTTGTAACATAGCGAGATACTGCTGACTGTTACCTGTGTTTCCATTAAAGAAGAATGGACCGTAAACAGATGGTCGATTAACAGATGATTCATAACCAACCGACGTGTCAAAACACGTCAAATTGTTGTTGTCGGCACTTGTAACTCCCGACTGGCACGACGAGTTGATTTTGAAGGACTACGTTGGAAAGCAGTTTGAATTCGTGCAACATTTTCTTCAGGAACACGAGGGCGGCCAGGACTCTTTTCTCTACATACACATCCTGTATCTACAAACTGTCGATACCATCTGCGAATGTTCCACCCATTCGGATGATCAATTTGGTACCTCAACCTGAAACGTCTTTGCACTGTGTAACCATTTCCTCTCTCCGTCCCCACAACCCACCCAAGACAACATTGAATAAATCCAAACATGTATTGGAAAGCAGGCCGTAAGGCCAGAGAGACAAAACAGCCACACATCTGGATGAGTTATTTAACTTCCCGAGAATCTAATTTAGTTTCTGGCCAAAATACATACATGAATTTTATATACTATAGAGGTTATACTGCTGATTTTTAGAAATATTAAAAAAAAAAGTCAATAATTAACAATTGTATATATAATCTTTAATTATCAAAAATATTCAACAAGAAATTAAACGCAATTTAGTTTTGTCAACTCTAAGTTGTGGATATGTAATATTTTTAGTTTTATTCAAAATTACCTTAACCACGAGGACACAATAGTCCTTCTTCTTTTTGTTACAAAAATGGCGTCAGCCAAAAGATAAAAAAAATGACAAATAATTATAATTATTATGTATGAAAAATATATGAACTAATAGTCGGAATATTCACATAAATATATGTATATGTATATATTTTAAACTTATCTGCAATACGTATATTACTGGCAAGACTCGATTATACTGTCACAAAACTATAAATAATTGATGAGCTAAAAAAAATGAAGTTAACTCACCAGTCAATTACGTCAACTGAAGCATATGAGAATTTTTACATTGCGAGCTAGCAAACTCCCAGCATGCTCCAGTAGATAACAAGTGAAAAATTAAATTCGTAAAAACAAAACTACAATGCCGTGAAGTAAAAATAATAACCAAAGCAAGGAAACAATAACATAATAATAATAATAATAATAATAATAATAATAATAATAATAATAATAATAATAATAATATTTTATAAATCACTAGATTCTGAATACATTACATATCACCCTCCTCCGTCTGAAAAAGTTCAGGTGATCAGGCTGAACTTTTTCAGGCCCAGAATGATACCAACCTTATTCAGAAAATAGACCATTAAAATATATATAAACCAGAAATACATATATATAATATATAGTAAATGAAACAACTACCAAATATATACAAAAGAAATAAGTATTACATATAGATGATTTTGACGTTTTTGTGGCCACAAAAACAAATTATAAAGTGCAATTAACACAACAAAACCAGAGAAACATACTTATATGTGAATCTTATATATATATATCTAGTAGTCATGCCAGACCTTCTTAAACCTTAAGGATCATTAACATGCATCCGAGGTAAGTAGCGTTTTAATAACGATACATGATAAGGAAACTTCCTATTTTGAGATTCATTGAATAACAAAGCTGTATTTTTACTCAAAAACGAGTCAATAACCACGGGCCCAACCCATAAGGGCGACAAGGATTTATTAATCGCATCTTTCTTAGACGACAGAATATGAGAGCGATACAGCACTTTATCCCCTTCTAAAAATGTTACTGGAGTTACTCGTTTATTATAAATACGTCTTCGTTCATTCCATACTTTTTCCATATTGTGAATTACCTTAGACCAAATATCCTTGGCATCTTGAGCTAGAATATCGTTATCAGAAATATCCCACCTAGCCATTAAGGGATCAATGGGTTCTCTTCCCATATACAAACGAAATGGGCTATATTTAAGTTCTGAATGAACTGCCGCATTAATGCCAAATTGCAATTCTTTCAAATAACTCGACCACTTGTCTTGTTTGTCATGAAAATAACTTCTAATAGCCGTTTTCAAAACCTGCACGTATCGTTCCACGGCGTTTCCCCCAGGAAAATAGGGTGAACTGCGTATATGCTTAATACCTAAGCCATGCAGGAAAGACCTGAAGGTATAACTTGTGAAATAAGAAGCCCTGTCCGTAGTGAGAGAAAAGGCGAAACCAAATTTACAAAAAATGTTATATAATTCGCGTGTAATAATAGTGCTATTGGCCTTCCGCAATGGAACTAAATGCAAAAAACGTGTACAGTTATCAAGTACCAATAACACATAAGAATAGCCAGAACTAATGGGCAAAGGACCAGCCAAATCGGCAAATAGATGCCCATTAGGAATCTTATTATATTTAGATATTAATTCCCCTTGTGGTTTGGCTAGTCTAGGTTTCGAAATTTGGCAAGTATGGCAAGTGGTTACGAAAGACTTGATATCAGCCATCATATTCGGCCAAGTGAAAAGCCTACGAATTTTACACAAAGTTTTAAAATAACCAATATGATTGCCCGTTAGCTGAAATTCGTGATAGTAACTCATGATCATACTTCTCAAACACAAAGGTAACAATATTTTATACTGAACATTACGAGCTTTAGTTCGCTGGTAAAGAATACCATTTTCTATTCTATAATTACCCAGCTTATTTCCATTATTAGCCACTTGTTGATAGATGTCTTTCGTATCAGATTCAGTTTTTTGATAATTCCTAATATCGCCATAGGCTAGAGGCAAATCTCGCAAACTACATATAAAATTCTTAGCATAAACATCTTCATCCAGTGGTTCATCTAACACATCATACAAATTGGTGTCATATATACGGGTGAGAAAATCCGGTATTAAATTCTGTCCCGAGGTAATATGTTCAATTTTAAAATTGAACTCAAAAAGTCTCTGAATTATGTTACCATAACGAGATACTTTCTTAGGATTGCGTAACATATGTACCAAACTCATATTGTCAGTAAGGATAGTAAATTCATTTACCAAGAACTGCTGAAATCTAATCACTGCATTAAAGATACTAAGCAGTTCCAGTTCAAAGATTGTACGATTAGCGTCAGCCTCCTTTAAACGTTTAGAGTAGAAAGCAATAGGGAGCATTGAACCATCAGTTGTCTTTTGTGAGATTGTCGCAGCCAGGCATTTTAGAGATGCATCTGCCTGAAGATAAAATCTCTTATTAAAGTCAGGAACCTTTAGTATAATATTTTCTTCAAAGGCTTCCTTTATTCTTTTAAAGGCATCGACCTGCCTAGGCCCCCACTCAAATTTTTTCTTAGGAGATTTTAACTCCGTAATAGGAGACATTATTTCCGCATAATTAGGACAATGTTTCGCATAATACCCCAGAGCTCCCAATAATTTCTGAACCCCTCTTCTACAACGGGGGGGTGGCAATCGACGGATCGCCTCAATACGCTCAGGGAGTAATGAAACATTACCATCAGAAAACAAGAAACCCAAATACTGAATAGAAGTTTGAAACAGCTTACACTTTTGAGGCGAGACCGTGATCCCTCTAGAACGCAATCTAGAAAATACCTCAAGCAACAAATTCTTGTGAGATTCTACATCAGAAGAAGTTAGGACAATATCGTCAATATAGAAATCAACACCCTTTCCTTTTAGATTACCCAGCACATCATACAAAACACGAGTAATTGCTTGACTTCCTATCTTTATTCCCATAGGGATTCTATTCCACACATAGGTTTTCCCCTCAAAAGCAAAGGCCGTGTAAGCCCTACTACTTTCTGCAAGGACAATTTGATGAAAACTCCGTTTGGCATCAATATGTGATATTATCTTAGCGTTAGCTAGTGAAGCCATACACTCTTCTACATTAGGACAGATCATATTGTCACCCATTAAATGCTCATTTAATTTCGCGTAATTTAAAACTACTCTACCTTCCCCTTTGGAATTTTTAACAATGAAACAAGGAGATCGGTAATCAGAATTCGCTTCTTGAATGACCCCATTACGCTTATATTCTTCTATAAATTTTCTCATCTCATTTCTGTGAGCTTTCGACAGCGGATACTGTTTTTCACAAACAACAGTGTTATCCTTTAATTTTAAGTGATATTCAAAATTGGTAACCTTACCTATTTTGTCTGTAAGAACTTCTTTAAATTCATCACACATATATTGAACAAACGAACTTAATGTAGGATTTGAAACAAGCAACTTTTTATCAACACCATTTATAATACTATTCATATTAACACTACTAGCCAAAGTGGCTGCATTATCAACACTACAACAGTACATTTCATATTCCACTGGTTGAATGTCTGGCACAAACAGGTGTATAGGAAAACAGCTGTTATTTTTCTTTTGTCTTTTTGTTGATAAACATTCATTTTTCGCTGGCAAATGATAAGCACTCGCTGAACGTGTGGACTCTCGATTCTCATAATTATTAATAGATAAAGACCTCACCTGCTGTTTTTGAATGTCAGTGGCGTATCTTACCGGGACATCCACCTCACCAGAAACGCCAGGAATCAGGTTCCCCTCAGATAGCCGAGAATGTGAATCCTTCCACTGTGCCCCAGCAACAGAATAAACAGATGTAGTCTTAGATCGACGATCCTCTGCATTATTAAACATTCGAACAGCGCAGGAAGTATCTGAGGTGACAGCATCCCCAAAAAGAGCGTGTATTGGGTGCCCTTCATCGACAGACTTCCTGCAAGTAGAATCAAATGCACCAGTATCCATGTTGGAAAAAGATCCAGGGGAGGATGGGGGGAGTTGAGTTGTTATTCCCGTAAGTAGGGGAATAGACAGTTGATAGCGTTGAAGTTTTAAAGATTTACTCTTAAAGTCCATGTAGCACTGAGCATCATTCAAAAATTCCAAACCCAATAAAACAGGAAATTCAAGTTCTGGATAGACAAATGAGCGCACACTAATAAGTTTGTTTTGTATTTTAAAACTGAATCGTACACACTTGTCTAACACAAGTTCGGTATTATTAACTGCCTTTCCTTTAAATGTTTTAGGAATAATTTTTAAGTTCATTTTTATTTTCAAAAACTGAAACACCTCATTATTTATTAAATTGATTGAAGATGCTGAGTCTATACAAGCATGATATTGTTTACTAAACAGCTTAATTAACACATAAACACCTCTATTAGTCTCTTGTGAAATGGTACTGAAGCGTCCCTGGCCTTCAGTATTATACGAATGTCCTTTTGTGTTCATAGAATTAAAGGAAGACGAAGGCAAGCGCGCAGCACTATCTTTATTGTGAAAAGTTCTACCACCTTTTGGAGAAAAATAATGCCCCGATCTAGATTTATGAAACGAGGGGGAAGCACTATCAGTAGCAGTTCTCGTAGAGGACGATGTGGGTTGAAACGAATTATTGAATTGCAGAGAATAAAGTTCATGCTTCATATACTGTTCCAATAATTGTTCAAAGTCTCTCATGGATTTAGGCATTCCAGCATAGAATAATTTCTCCCTAACACTGGGAGTAACACCCGAAGCAATTGCACGCAATATACTTTCTTCACCCACTGTAAGATCTAAAATTTTTACACTAGTACACACCCTCTTTACATAGTCCTTAATACGTTCACATGGACCTTGGGGACGATAAAAATTAGTAACCATAAGGTGATGTTGAGCACAGTCAGAAATTAACTGCCGAACAACGTGCCTACATACAGGGTCCCAAGCGCTAGCTAAAGAACACGCTTCAGTAAAAATATCACTAAGAGGATTTCTCATCCTGGATCTCACTGCCAACATTAAACATTCGAAAGGAAAAATGTTCAACTCGTCCAATTCACTCAATTGGACTAAAAAGGTATACAATTGGTCGGGCACTGTACCATCACACATCGGAAGTTGATTCACATACATATCAATAAGCTTCAATTGTACATTTTGTTCTAATTTGCTATGAGGGATTGAACCCGAACTCTCATTCATATGAGGTAGTGTTTGTCCGCCTATCATATGTTTACTAGTCCCACTATCACCTCCTGACACAAAATCGGTTTGAGTAACTTGTGACTTCGCCTCGGGTTTTGAACCCCATACCTTTCCGGAACGAGTAAGGTGCAAGTCCTTATCTTCTTCAGCTTCTGACATTATGAATTATTACAAATATTTGTTGACAAAACAAATAAATGAAGTTTGCAAGACCTTAACAGAATATAGCTGTCGCTTTTTTTTCCCTATTAAATAATAGCACGTACCTGTATTCGTAAGTTCAAGGCTACACACCAGCAATCTACACCTGTTGTTTATAATCCAATTGATAACACGAAAGACAGACAGGTTTCCTTCACTATCAAGCAAATACAAGTAATAGCAAAGACTACATGCCCCCGAGCTACTTCGATTAAAGGCCAGAAACAAAAACATACGAGAGTCAGTTGACGTAATCTATTATATGTAACCATTTCCTCTCTCCGTCCCCACAACCCACCCAAGACAACATTGAATAAATCCAAACATGTATTGGAAAGCAGGCCGTAAGGCCAGAGAGACAAAACAGCCACACATCTGGATGAGTTATTTAACTTCCCGAGAATCTAATTTAGTTTCTGGCCAAAATACATACATGAATTTTATATACTATAGAGGTTATACTGCTGATTTTTAGAAATATTAAAAAAAAAAGTCAATAATTAACAATTGTATATATAATCTTTAATTATCAAAAATATTCAACAAGAAATTAAACGCAATTTAGTTTTGTCAACTCTAAGTTGTGGATATGTAATATTTTTAGTTTTATTCAAAATTACCTTAACCACGAGGACACAATAGTCCTTCTTCTTTTTGTTACAAAAATGGCGTCAGCCAAAAGATAAAAAAAATGACAAATAATTATAATTATTATGTATGAAAAATATATGAACTAATAGTCGGAATATTCACATAAATATATGTATATGTATATATTTTAAACTTATCTGCAATACGTATATTACTGGCAAGACTCGATTATACTGTCACAAAACTATAAATAATTGATGAGCTAAAAAAAATGAAGTTAACTCACCAGTCAATTACGTCAACTGAAGCATATGAGAATTTTTACATTGCGAGCTAGCAAACTCCCAGCATGCTCCAGTAGATAACAAGTGAAAAATTAAATTCGTAAAAACAAAACTACAATGCCGTGAAGTAAAAATAATAACCAAAGCAAGGAAACAATAACATAATAATAATAATAATAATAATAATAATAATAATAATAATAATAATAATAATAATAATAATAATAATAATAATATTTTATAAATCACTAGATTCTGAATACATTACAACTGTAATCACGGAATTGCACTTCGCAAACTCGAGAACACAAAATGATTTTTGCTGCGAAGTAGCCATTTTAAACATATGACGGTTACCAAGCAAAACAGAAGACAACTGACATCTAGCAGCTATTAATATAAACTAGACTATGTATTCGTTTCTCCAATAGCCGAGCCGAGGCGCAGCGATCGATAGTTTGGACAAAATAATTCTTCGTAATACGTATATTCTTTTTGAAACAGGGTGTACTATACTTCTGGAGCTAAGGAGATTTCAAGTTAATTTTCTATCGTTTTCGGCAGCTTCTATAACTTTTAACAATGTACAGAAATGCAATTAACTCTTACTTAGACCATTACGAAAACAATTCCAAATAAAATGTCCTATATAAGAAAATTCTGTAAGTACCGTCTTAGATATACGCCAATTTTGTTTTTCAGAACAATATTTTCATGTATGGTCTTCAGAGGTTAAAGGAATATGTTTAAGACTTTCTTAGATTTCCTACACCAGGGTTATCTCCGTAGTCACCATCAAGAAAAACATGAAAAATATTCTCTCTGATCTTTTAAGTATTGCACTGGTGCTTAATACATAACACTTTGGAATGATCAATAGAACGAAAAAATTTATTATAACATTTAATATTTACACTCACTTATTTTTCACACAAAAGAAACTGCGTATCTATAAACAAGGTCTCTATAAAAGTTAAAAACTGTATCACTTGCAGCACGACACAATAACAGTCCCTTCTGGTACTGGCCTTCTGTAAAACTTCCGGTCGTGTGAGATGCCACAATGTTCTTGTCAATGCTATCAAAAACAAACATCATGGTAGCCTTTCCTTCCTGCAAATAGATTATTAATAATTTCAACTCATCATTGCATTACTACTTTCTAATTCCTAATAAAAAGAAGGAAAATCCATTACAATACAACTTTGAATTTTCGAATGTACAACATTAAATAAAGGTTACAGTGTTCATTCAATACTCAGTGTAAACTCATAGATGCTCTAAATGCAACAGAATTCAAAAATAATATTTAATAACAAAAAACAGAAAATATCCCCCCTCCCCCCAAAAAAAATCACTCAAGTTCAAATTCCTCTCAATTTTATATATCAGCCTTTCTTTAAGTGGTATCACATCCCAGCTTCCCACTTAAAATAAAATAAGTGCGATGCAAACGAAATATTGTATCATAAAATGTAATTCATTACCGAACTGGGCTTTATTTTTATTTTTTTAACAAAAAAACAACATAATAGTTGATAGTCTTTCCTTCATGATAAACTGGTTTTCTTTTGATCTCATAGTTGTAATAAATCTTACACTTTGAATATGTTCCCCTCCTTCGGTGGCTCTCAGGTTTGCATTAAAATATACCAACTTCTTATGGAGTATACACCATATTACTGAAGAATGAACGCAGAACATGTGAACTTCAATATTTTCAGCATACAGAACTCAAACACTTCAATGGACACTCTAAATGCAAGGCCTGAGCTTACTTTTCGAAAATTAGATAACGAAAATACGGAACTATTTCTTATATATCGCTGTTTTATGCTCTGAGATAGAAAGTTCCTAAATGGCACATCTGCATAGCTATTTCGTAGAATTAACCCAGAAACAGTATTCTGCTGTGTCCTCTCCTTTTTCACTGAAATACCGAAAAATAAATAGTATTCGGTCAATAACTTTTAAGAGTGAAAATAGAACTTAATTTCAGCATCATTTGGCTACAAAATGAGTAATGAAATTAACCCATTACTGCCCCTTGGCAACTTAAGTTGCCATGGCAATTTTTCGTCATAGCGCAAAAACTCATGGATTAGCATTGCTAGTTGTAACCGTAAAGTAACTTTGGGGTCTGTTTCGTTATAGAATTGTTGGATTTTCTTTGTATAATATATTGATGCGGGATTAGCACTGTTTTTTGGGTACAATGTGTTTAGAAGAGAAAGACGCAACCGGATTGATTTGAAAGACTTCAGAAGACAGGATTGAGGGTCTGTAAAGGAAAGATTGATTTGATTTTGATAGTTATGATTTTCCAGTGTATTTTCTCCTTGAAAATTGTAACTTTTCAGAATGTTTCCTTTTTTTGAATATGTTGCCTGTTGGGAACTTAAGTTGCCGGGCTAAAAAAAACAAGAAAAAAACATAAATATTTTTCAAAAATATTCTAATATATATTTTAGAGTACTAGTAAGACCAAATAGGCGAAAAAACTTTTCAAAATACCAGTGGGAAATTCTGGGCACTAATGGGTTAACGCATATGTGAAATTAAGTTATTTTGATGTCAAAAAATATAGGTTGATGTATGCTTCGTGGGCTGCATAATACCAATTCCCTGTTTCGTGACGGCTTTATGGGTTTACATTTAATAAAACGCTCCAAGTGGGTACAACCACAACCAAGCCCCATCTTAGGCAATGTATAAAGTAACAAAGTTAGTACTGTAAAAAAATTATTATTTTCTTCCATTTTGTTTTTCGTTATTACACGTATTTGCTTATTTTTATTATTTTATGCTCACATAAAACAGCAAAAGAAAGAAAAATAATTTCCATTTCCATTGCTATACAAAAATTATAAACTGCAATGCACATTGAACGTTGTTCCGCAAACTCCTACGCAGAAAGCAAAATCTAAGAATGCTAATGGGTATATGTGTATATATGAGTGTGTGTGTGTGTAATTTTGTCGAAATAAAATTTAAGCTTGTCCACATTTCCTATAATACTATTAGAGTACCTAATATACTCACTACGACAAAGATGATAGAGCTTCCATTCCTCAAGTTCTACCTTCCACTTTCAGTCATTATCGGTTATCCATTTATTTATTTATTTAGTTTAATGTTCCAGGATTATGCATCGACGCTAAGGAAGATTGTGATTATGATAATGAACGGAATGATGAAATGACGAAACCCACGCTCACGGGGTTTGTCTATCACAAAGCCTCACGTCCTACCACTGAGCCACCGCGGCCCTATCATCCACTAACTTCCCTTATAGATCTTGATTTCATGCTTTTTTTTTTAAAACGAAACTGAAAATTATTTCTACAGTTTCTAAATTTACTATTTTTTAGTCGTTTCCTTGCACATAATTTTAAAATATGGTTTTACTGTACAAATATTAGTTTAAGCGTACGTAATAAACAGTTGCATAATTTAATACACCATAATTTATTATCCTCTATACAGGAACGTGGTAGATCAGGCGCAAAATTACACATTAAAATTTCTGCGGTACAAAAATTTATATAGCAAATAACTAAAAACTTTGGTAAGGTACTAAATTCAATAATTCTAATTTAACTTGTGCTACAACTTCGGTAACTGCTTCGTCAGATACACTAAAAAAAATTATTTTTTTTTTTATTTTCTTCCTTAGGTAAGAACTTTTATTACCTAATATTCTCACCTTGTACTCAAAATTATACAATTTTAGTGATTCATTTATTGGCTGTCTAATATAATTATATAAGAACGTCAAATACTTAATTTTATCTGTATATTGAGATAAACATATTTTTCTCAATTCTAGTTAAGGTATCCAAAACTTTTCGTTTCTTATCTTGGTAGAAAACCTATTATTAACGTATCACATAGAAAATGCATACATTAGTACTGAGTCATGTTACCTTTACTTTTGAGAACAATTTGAATGCGCTTAGGCATGGAATCCCTAAGTCTTCGAAAATAATTTAAGTCCATGTTAATATACATTTCCTTCAATTCTGTATGAAGGGTCTGTAGGTTGTGAAGCTTCTTCTGTTCAAAGAATACCTTCATACGATGCCAACAATTTTCAATTGGATTTAGATGGGGGCTGTTCCCAAACAATTCTGAGTGCTATCATGCATTAAAAAATCACAGTCGTGAATATGGAGCATATCCACTAAATGGTCCTGAAGAACATTCACCGTCACATTTTGTGGTAAGAAATATAAACTTCCTCTACCCTTTTCACCTGAAAAACCCCCAAACCACACTACAATTAGTGACAGTGTCTTCCTTAGAGAGCAAAAAGGTCGTGCATGCTCCAGAAAGAAAAGTAAAGCTGGGAAAGTGGGTTTGAGACAAGAGTAAAAATTGATGTGAATCCTCACTGAATAAAGCAAGTAAAACATTTCCTTTTTGCTCTCACTCTTTCCCTCCTTCCCTGACGGAATGTAAAAAGAGACAGTGGAAACGTTATTCGACTCGGAGGCTCTAACATCACAGAACGATAAGAAAAGCTGACCAAAGAAACTACTTCATACACATACCATACTCATTCAGTCACGTTCCAGTGTAATAAATGAAAATGTACAAAATAAGGTCATTCTCTCCGTACAAAAAAAATATTGGAGAAAGAAAAGGAAGGAAGAGTAGACACCTATAGCACGGCCAACAAGAGATGGTCTCTGACGTTTCTTACCACATGCGGTGGGACATTGCAGCCCCTACTTTGATACCAGTGTTACCAACCACGATCACTCTTCTTATACCATTAATTAAATTGCCACTACAATTGCATCGAAAAAAACCTTGACATACGAGTAGTGGCAATGTCACTGCGAGCTGTCAGAGACGTTCTCTTACTGGACGCACTATAGATCCAAAGAAGAGGAAACTGAGGATTTTTATGAGTCAGCTAGTAACAGGTGAAAAGGAGAAAAACAAGTTCGGATCTTTGCTATAAGTTCACTATATATTTGATTGGAAGAAAAGTTCCGTAAGGAAGGTTAGAAAGTATGAACATCACATAGAATTAAAAACCACCATATCCAATCCCTCAGCATGGAAACCATTACATCAAATAAAAGTTATTAGAACAGAAAATTGAAAATATTAATAGGCCTAAAATAGATGCTTGACTCTTGAATAAACATGCTGCGTTCCATATTGTTTTATTACTGCCGATACATAACATACTATCGACTACAGGAAAACACTTCTGTCTGTGATGTAAAATCAGCCTATCATCAAAGACTAATTACAAACGCTTCGTACAGCCTTCGCTTAGGAAGTTACAGCATGCGCTGTCTTCCTCAAGGTATTTATCAGTCCCTGCGATATACACATGAATTATGTCAGATACTTTAGCAATGTCCTGAACATCTAAGTTTTTGTAATGACAACATATTTTTTTATACAAATGATCAAAAATCACATGGTTGATATTCTACAGAATGTTCATGTGAGGTAAAGACATGTAGGACTAAAGCTATCACTAGAGAAATGCAAATTTCTTCTAGATCAAATTTTGTCACTTAGTCATATTGTTAAGTCCGTTTGATTTTCAGATTAGCAATAAGATAATAAATGCTGCCAAATGCTTTAAAGCTCCAGTCATCAGTCAGTTTCTGAAAACAATTTGGGTGAATACGCAAGTTACCCTTTTGTATTTACAACCGTCACCAGGTTATATAAGTAATTTTTGTGGAAGCTCTGTATATTTTGGAAAGACAAAAGTCATTCTTCAATTTACACTTCATTTCTTTTCTTCGGTGGGAATTGCTGATAATTCAATTTTTTTTCCTCACAAACTAGAACAAAAGTCTTTCATCGTTCACTCATACATTTACCTCAAATGTTTTTTCACTGTGAGAAGCTACATACAAATCTAAAGGGCTATAACGTCCTAAAATGTGAAGTGTAATTTTCTGTTCGTGGAAATAATTGTCTAGGTATACAAGACTTGTTACTAAGAGTAAAGCGTAAACATTTTCTTAGCTCATTAGATCTTGTTAGTAATTATCAAGCATTGCTTAATCCTCAGTCCCAGGAATATACAGCATTCAATTTCGAAGGCCAGCATTACCAATATCGAGTCACGTGTTTTGGCTACAAGAATGGTAGCAGTGTATTGAACAGCATGCTTCAAAAAGTATTGGGACAAGAGTTACATGCTAAGATCTTTCAATACATCGATGACTTGGCTTGTTTTACAGATACCTTCGAAGAACACCTCGCACTGTTGAGACAAATCTTTGAAAAATCTAGAGAGCACAACCTTACCCTTAACATTGAAAATCTAGTAATTCAATATCTTTTTCAGGTTTATTGATTACTCCCGAAAGCATCAAGAAGGATCCGAAAAACACTGAAGCGGTTCGTAAATTGCTTAGGCCCACCAATATTAAATCTTTACAATCTGTAACTGGTGTCTCTAATTGGTCTCGAAATTTTATTCCTCATTTCTCAGAAAAAATGCAACCTCTTTTTCAGCTTCTCCAAAAAGGAAAACGGTAACAATGGCTTGAAGAACACGAACTATTTTTTCAAAAGATTAAAGATGAAATTTGTCAAGATTAAAGTGTTTATATGTCAGTTATGTATAGAAACATTTTCTAAGTGCCTATGGTTGCAGGCGTCTTTTCGTTTCTAGTTTTGCATCGGATGAGACGATGGCATTTTGTGTGTACGTGTAGTGCACATTTCCCCACCTATAGTTTTGGTCAGTACATGACGTAATGACCTTTTATTTTCAGGAACGTTTGGATTAAATGAGCCAACTTCATGATTTAGAAAATTCGGATCCACGTTGTATAGTTTTCACCGTTTCGTTAATGAATCTTTTACAGATAATATCCACACGTTGTGGTAACCCTACAATATCTACGTATTTAGAAAGCAAATAACCAATATTATTCTAGACTTACGCTAATAACAATAACTATACGTTAATAAAATTACGTTTGTCCCGAGCATTATTGAATCAAGTCTCCATCTTTCACGTGGTAAACAGATATTGATTTGACCTTATGGTATATCAGGTTTCCTTTGATACATGTTAACGAGATCAAAATTTCTTGTATACAGATACATGTTTGTTTGCTGGAATCACTATGGATGTCAGCTTTGACACTTAAGTTTTCTTTTTTTTTTCTTTTTTTTTTTTTTTTAGAAAAGCTATTTTTTGTTCTTTTTCTCTAAACAACACAAAGCACTAACTTTATTCGAGAGAGAGAAAAAAGGAACATACTGGTGGAAACCTTATTTTTGTTTGTATATTGCCAATCGATAATATCTATATTTTGATTCATTTTACCTTTTTAATAATTTTTACATTGTCGTAAATTGATATCTTTTACATTTTTTCGCTATTTACATATTCATTCATGTTTTAATATTCTAAATACATATGAAAGTATATTCTAAAAGGAGAATTTTTTACTGACTTTTATTTAAATGTTTCATGATAATTTTTGAAGTTAATATTTCTATGAATAGTTATTGTGTATTTACTTTACATTATACAATATAAAGTAATCGAATCGGAACACTTAAAACATTTAAAACGAATTGAAAAGCATTTAAAAAGTAAGAATTTAAATAGCCCTATGAACGCTTTCTGCGGTTTCAGTGGAAAAAAAGGAAAACGAAAGTTATCTCGCAGGTGTTTAAATCACATCTCGTTTTCTCACACCCATGAATAGTGAAAAAAAAATGCGTGTGTTTAATCTGTTTTCGTTGCATGTGTGAATGATATTCTTGTGTGCTGTGATTTGAGCGATCATCTGAACGTCCGTGAGGATTTCGAGACGATACATCCGAACCTCTCAGTGCTTACTGCTCATCTTGTTGTTGAGACCGAAGGACGATCCGCGAAAAGTTCTGTAATCAGTTTTTGGAAATGTTCTTTGATGTCTTAACCAGGTAAGTTCACGTCTCCTGAAAGTGCTCGTTGGTAGGGCACATCCGCAAAGCGGTTATATGTTTATTTTAGAACTGGAACGGAAAACAAAATCATCAAACAAAATTTTCGTATTGTGGCTGCCTGCAATACGATACAACCACGATTTATGCATTCCAAAATTAGATTCGATTTATCTAGGAAGTAATACGAAATTTAAAGATCTATTGTTTTTAAGATGAATCAGCAGCATAATATAAACATTTTAAAAATTTGCTAACTTGTGTAAGCACAAAGATGCCTGGTGTAGATGCCGAGTGGCATTTCGTTACCACAAGTCATGGTTAGGGGCCGTGTGATAGAATCGGAGACTACAAAAGCAAGCCTACAGCGACCATCCGAGGGAAAATCGTTACTCCTCAAGACATATTTGACTTTTGTGTGATTGAATATTAAAGGAATTAACTTTCTGAAACTGCAAATGATATCAAGAAAGAATAGGAACATCTCAACAACCACTCCAACGGATCAGAGATTTGAAGGACAAGGGATCACCGCTCCTACATCCCAAAGGACTGATCTACTCACCTCAGAAGTAAAACATCATTTAATGCAAATCATATTCAGTTCAAAATTAAGGGATCATAGACAATGAAGTGTGTTATCAAATAGCTCTGAACAACTATATTGTTTGTGGTTACAGTGAAATGTGGTATGTTGATAAGGGAATTGATAGTGATGTTTTCTCAAACCAGCTGAACCATCCATCAGCTTTACTGGGTGAAATTAAATACCACCCCCATGTGTTGATGTTCTAGCACCATGTCAGTTTTCTACAGCTACTGGCAGAACGTACACTGTTACAGATAAGAAAAGCACAGAAGTTTCACTAAAGTTATTAAGAAACTCTAAAAAAAAATAATCTATAACGTAAAGTGTGTTACGATAAATTCCAGAAAATGTTCATCGCGAGAACTGTTTGTTTCAAACATGTTGACTATTTCATTCAATAACGTACTTTCAAATAGCAACTCTTGTGCACTGTATCTTGTTACTGTTCTTTTACAATTATGAGACACACCTAAAGATTGTTTACCAAATTATTCATGGTATAAAATGCAGATATAAGGGGCTTTTAATTTTTTAACGTAGTGCCCTACATAAGGATTTTGAGTGTGTAAATTATGCATCACTGCGAACCAGGTGAATGAAACCAGTTTCTTTTCAGAACTAGTAGAGTATCCAGGGCCAGAATTTTATATTTCTTCCTGCTGTTCCTTTAGAAAAAAAAATTTATCTTGAAATTTGAAAATTTTGATTTTTTCCCCAAAAAAATTAGTATGAAGGACTTTCAACTTTAGTTACATTTCACCATTTCTGATTATCCTTCTAGCCATAGTTCTTGTGCGGAAACCCCAGTCTATGGCTAGAAGGATAATCAGAAATGGTGAAATGTAACTAAAGTTGAAAGTCCTTCATACTAATTTTTTGGGAGAAAAAATCAAAATTTTCAAATTTCAAGATAAAATTTTTGCGGATACTTTCGATTTAAGAGCCCTTCGAAATTGGCAAATTTTTATTTTGATGACTGCATTGGATGTCTTGAACATCATTTTTAACAAAGCGTTATCCTGCATTTATGTATACTTTATTGAAGACCAGAATTTCTGCTTAATCTTAAAGCCAGTACAGACCGCAACTTTCTATCTTTCGTAGTAGCCGTGGAGCAGCCTGTTTTCTACACCACTACAAACCCTTATTTTCACGCGAGGCAGTGGAGAGAAATGAGTCTAAATCCAAGATGGAAGCAGATGAAAAAAAAATCTGATAATCTTTCTCAGCACGTCGTTAATAAAGTAAACTTTGGTAAATAGATTTAAAAACTGCGCGATGGTCGAGTAAACTCCCTTTCTGCCCCTTGACAATTTGACACGGACACACTTAAAATTTGGTTTCATAAGGTACTTTAGGTGTGTTGATGATTGTCTGATCTTTAAAAGCCGTAAATACGTCGTTGTGATGAAAGAATATATTTCTTCTAACATTTCCAAATAGTTTCATACTCTTGATGTGTGGTATACTTTTATAGTTTTCTATATTCCATTAAAATTTCAACTTTAAAAAACAGGTGTCTGGAAGTAAAAATGAGTGAGGATTTACACAGAATACTAATTAAGTGTTTTCGGAACATTCTGTGTTCTAATATTTGAAGCCGGGAAGGAAAAATAGCAGCAGAAGGAACGTTACTTATCAAGACTCCATTAGATACAAAGATTATCTGTTGTTGTTTAATTACAGGTCTATATCCCATAGCGTCCATTAACAAGTGTGTTACCATTCATTTCATGCATTTTTTTTAATAAATTTAATTAAGTTTAATTTAAAGTTCAAAAATCCAATTTCCTATTTTCTTCGTTTCATCTTGGACAAATGGTACGTTCTCAAATCGGATTAGGAAATAAAAGCAATGTTTAAACTCAAGACATTTATAAACTGGTAATTTCCATACCAGTGACGTCACGCTGGATCTATGATTGAAATGAAATCTTAATACAGTAGAGCGTCGATTATCCGAAGTAATTGGGGGACATGGGTGTTCGGAAAACTGGTTTGTTCGGATAATCGAACTGTACTGTACTGTACTGCACTGTACTGGACTGTACTTCTACAGCCAGTGCCAAACCGACAGAAGTGTGCTGATTGTTGAAACACAGCGACTGGCGGCTTGGCCGGTCAGCAGCGCCTTATGAAGGCCCCATTAGAAGCAATGTTCCGCCAGCGGTGGCTCAGTGCGGCGACTACTGTGGGAAACTTGGTTTGGGAGTGAGGGGGATGATGGACGGTAGGGTGGGAGAGTAACAGGTGCGAGCGAGTACACAGTTCGGTTAAGCGGTCGTTCGGTTGACCGACGTTCGGATAATCGACGCTCTACTGTATTATTAGGATTTACATCCCAGATTTGTACTTGCTACAAATGGCTAATTCTTGAAATGATTGAAATTTAGATTGTTAATCAATCGATCAAACGATCAGTTATATTAAAGCTCAGAAGTAACAAACCTTAGATTGCTTATTGTCTGGATCGAGAATAATATTATCATCATCATCCACAACACAGCTGACACCAGCCACCAGGAACTTCATGGAAATGCCAGAATCTATTAGAGCGGCGCACGAAGCGTTAACTGCACATGCCAGCAGCTGAAAATAAGGAATATTATATTTCTCATTACCTTTACGATTCATCAATATCAAACACATTACAATGAAATTAAACAGTGGGAAACAATTCGCATTAGCATTGCAGTGCTTATCACCACATTTGTGTGAACAATTAAATATATACCCCTTAAAATAGATATAAAAATACCATTTACTTTCTCAATTAGCAGTCCAACGCTTTGTTGTGGACATAAGTTTCGATACTTTACTGCAGTAAATTCTTCATGGTCTATAGAATGGTGTTTAGTTTTCATGAGTTAGCTGCAAATTACACAAATACTTTGATTTCACTTATGTTCGAAGTTCTTTCACCTTCTTAGCCCACTTTTCCGTAGCTAAACAAAATGATTTGTAAATATATACTAACTTTTACATCATTCCTTCATCTTCTTTTCTCCCCCAATTTCAAATTCATGGTTGCCATTGCTTTGGACCGACATACTCGAATATTTATTTCAGAAATTTACCCTATATTATTACTACACTAAGTTTAAAATTTAAATTTGATTTACCAAAGAGACTTTGATGACATACTATTATTATTATTATTATTATTATTATTATTATTATTATTATTATTATTATTATTATTATTGGTCAGTGAAGAGGCGAAATGGCGTAATTGAAATGCGATCACCATCCATCCTTACTTAACCTGCTCTATCAACTACAAATAATTTCATACTGAAATTCCTTATATTAACGGAGGTATAAACGTTTAGAAAATGACATATCTTGAAATGTGTAGTACGGTATTACGTTGAACATTTTAAATCGGTCTCCACTAAAATTACAAAAATCAAGATACGCCACTTCGCCCCTTCACCAACGATATGTGTGTGATACTACTTTTATTTCTGCCTTATTTTATGATTCGACTTCCTTACTTTTATAAAGATGTTAAAATGAGCGGCAAATAGCAATATCGATACAGTGAAACCTGTCAACTTGGCCACCTGCTTATCTTGGCCTAGTTCGTCTTGAACCTGCATTTTCCCATAGGACATTCGTTACTTAGTACTCTATAAGTTGGCCACCTGTCTATCTTGGAAGTTGGCCACACTGAAGCAATGTTTACCCTATGATGATAATGATAAATTTACCTGCGTATCTTGGCCACGAAAAATACAGTTTTGTTATTTTTCTTAACTCTTTCGAATTCCCATATGAGAGGCAGATGTTCTGTATTTGTGACTGGACACAAAAAAGCATAGATTCGCACGATTTGTTCTTGAAGGTCAATGGCCAGAACACTACCCTCATAAAAGGGTGGTGAAGGAAGATGTGAATAAGAAAAAGCACGTACAGGAATTCAGGAAATGGTTGTACGTAGCCTATTTGTTTATCCTGTCTGTTTTGGTAAAACCATTAGCTCGTCTCTTTTCATCAGTGGGAAGCTTTAGTAATTCCGGAAAATTCTCAAGGTTAAAGCTCAATTGTCATTTATTGGCACCTGACTGCATGTCAAAAGGTAGCGGAGGTTTTGAGATATGAATTCGCTCAAGATTTTCTCAAAACATCTTTTGTTCCGAGGGAAACATTTCTAGCTTATTAGAATGTGCATATCTGACAAAAGGAATAAAGCAAATATGTCTAGAATGAACCACCATTCAGTAACAGCTTAAAAGAAGTCATATAAATTCCATATGAATTTCTCAATTTATAACTTAGTTTTTCTTGTTTTCAATCTGAATAACTCAGTGTGCTATAATATCAATTTCAATAAACTGCGTACATGCACTTCTATTTCATGGTTGTTTGTGTTATTGTGTTTTCAATCCGAATAATCCAATGTACCAGACTAATTTTCAGGATAGTATGCATATATATTAGACATACTATCAAGAGCGCCGATCCTGGGGGGACCAATGGGGCCCGGACCCCCAAAGCTCATGTGGCCCCTATTTTATTCATGAGTATACAATATTTGGTATAATTTGAGTGCAATTTGTCTTAAAATCTTCATATATATACATTCTGCATCTGAATTCCCCCCCCCCCCCAAATTTACAGAGAAATCGGCGCTCTTGCATGCTATACTAATATTTTCTAGTGCTGTATATTTTTATGACTACTCTATATACGTTTATAAGTAGCTGTCGTGCCACTGCTTATTAAAATTTTACAATCAAGTAATACTAGAAATCCTATTCTAAAAATACCAAAATCACACTTATTTTCTGTAAGTTGGCCACCTGTCTAAGTTGGCCACTTTTCGATGGAACCGATGGTGGCCAACATAGACAGGTTTCACTGTATTTCTGTTTCTACTCCTCTTTATGATTTCATACCATCATTCATTATGATGATTTTTAGTTGAACGTCCCTTTGTAGCAGCCAACCTATGAAGACGAGAACCTACAAATTAACATGAGGTGGGGTTCTATCTATGAAGAATAACTACGGATTTTCTTTTGTTTTCAAAGAATTCGATAATTGTATTGATATTTTCTCTTTTAACTCTCAAACATGCTTCGAAAAAGCCTTTATATTTCTTTTAAGTTATTCCCATACATAACATTGTTTAAAAAAATCTTGGACATTTGATTTAGAAGGCGATATTTTGACAATCTTGCGTACGAAACTGTAAAACTTGGACCCTAAATAAAGGTCTCAAGTGGTTAAAGAAAATCCATTTTTGATTTAATTCGAATTATGATTCAGAATACACGAGTTTCCAACAAATATGGGAGGTTGTTACTTTTTTTTAATATATATATATATATAACAAGACAGCATTTTGATATAAGAATATTCCCAATAACGCTTCTCTATAAATTTCTTTTAAAGACTGTTTATGTTTCCTACGCTCCAGAAATTATGTAATCATTATAGCTAAATGATCTAATCGATTCATATTCATTAATGAAATATCAACCCTGAACTCCACTTAAGCAGTCGTATTATAATTACCAGTTTCAATAACCCCTTATCATCATCATCTGTCTGTTATGGAATTTTCACACTGGTTGTTAAACCTTATTTTATTTATTTAACAATCATCGCTCAGAGACTATTTTATACTGGATACATAACAACAGAAAGGATTTGGGAAGATATCGGCCACGGCCTGTTTAGTAGGTACCATCCCGGCATTTGCCTGGTAGGACTGAGGAAAGCCCTGGAAAACCCGTCAGGATAGTCGCCAGCGGGAATCTAACTCACGACCACCAGAATGCGAAGCCAACGCTCTATCACTTCAGCTACTTCACTCATAAGCTACAAACATAATGATAAATTTTTCTGTCTTTAGAGCGAGAACGAGAGAGAGAGAGAGAGAGAGAGAGAGAGAGAGAGTGCAGTGCTGAAAATGTTAACCATCATTTAAAAAAAAAAAAAAAAAGTAACTGTGAAGAATTCTCCCACAGAAGAAAGAAAAGAAAGAAGTTCACAACATAAACAATCCGAAAATCACAAAATGAAGAGGACACGCGAACGACCTCCTTTATACACGTTTTAAAACGTAACATAAGAATTATTTTAATGCCTAGAAACGCAGGTATATCTGACTAATATACTGCTATAGTTCATGGTGTGAATACAGTGGCTTTATATAAGACATAAAGGAAGCTAATTCATTCAATGGTCCAACATATGTTTATAATTTCGAGGACGTAGCCTTCAACATATAGAAGATCCACTCTTTACGTACCGCACACTATGCCTATGGAACTACTTACTCCACCACAGTCTTGCATTTCCTGCAAAATAACGGATATTGACGTTCTAGGATGAAGGGCCGCTAAAAGTGCTGTTTCACATGTATTTCGAATTAACGATTCTCTCATTTTATCAGCAACACCTGCAAAACGATACATGACAAATAATCACTTTTAATCACTTATTACCTTCAAGATAAAATTGAGTTTTAAAATTATTACCTTTTTTATATTTTTGTTTTGTTTATTTTTGTTACTATTTATTTATTACATATAACACATTTTTATGCTTTACTCGCTTCTTTTGATAAACAAAGGATTCGCATCCCCGAATAGATTATTTGGGAGTTATACCCGCGGAAGATATGAAGAATTGTCAAATGAGAACAAAATATTTTATGAAAATCGGGTAAAAGAACATAGCAATTATTTTAAACGTACATTCTATTAATATTCCAGTTAATATGGAATGTTTCCAGTTTCTGATCTGTCCCAGAAGACTTCATAAATGTACTTTTATACTTCTGTCAGCGTCCCTGTTTCACATCTTTTGAGACTAATTGAAAATAGGCTCCTGAACTTTCATTCTCGGGTTATACCTCTTACTAATTTTCGGCGCGCTACAGCTCCCAAGTGACGCATTCGTACACAAATATTTAAACTATATTTTTCCCCACGTTTCTACGTGAGGATTTTGCCAAAAATATTTTGTTGTTCTTTGCAAATACATTGTATATTTCAGAAGCTACGCGTAGTATCTGGAGGATGAACTCAACATCGGGTACTTTTTTATTTAGCCAAAGTATTTGATTTTGACTTTATATTCAGTTTAGCGTCTCTTTTCAGCAGCGAGACTATGAGACGTGGACCTCCCGCCAGGAATTGAACCCGGGTCTCCCACCCCAAAGGTGCGTACACTAACCGCTTAGCCATAAATTTTAGCCGAAGTAATAATAATAATAATATAATCATTTCGTTATAGCATGAGTTTTCTCTCTTCAGTTTCAACACTGTAGCACTATCACATATTATGCAGTTGCTAATAATATTTCGTTTATCCCCCTCCCATTTCTATGTGATGAATCAACTGCAGACCTAGTAAAACAAATGTAGTGTATATTTCATAAGCAATTAGACGCAAAAAGCCCAGTTCTGTCTTGTCTAAAACGTGCATGTTGACATTTTGCCTACTTTAATCTATTTTACCACTTTTATTGTATTTAAAAAATAAGATGAACCTACTTTGAAAGCGAAAACTAAAAATGGAGTATATTTATATTCACGACTGAGTAAGATTGACGAACAAAATCCTAAATTTACTGGAATAAATTAGTTCACGACAGCCAGATAGTATTTTGTAAAAGTGTCCTAAATAGGAAAACAAAAAATATACATATTCTCCTGCTCCATTCTTTTCACTCTAAATAACGATTCGTCTCTAAACCCGAAACAAGTTATGGATGAAGATCTATAAAACAAAAAATAAACCATTCAAAATGTTTTCTTATCAGCCACACGTTTTCCTACAGCAGTTGGAGCAATGAAATAATAATAATAATAATATTTTTTAGTTATTTATCATATATAACACGTAAAATTTAGATTACATAACGCAATACTCGATTGTTGGTACCCTGCTGTATCCTTAATAAGTGTGCTATTTATTATGTAAAGAAATAAGTAAATGATGTACAAATTAAAATAATGGAATTATCAACATTTCGATAGAATAAATTATTCAATTTTATCCTTAGTAATTTACTATTCCCTAGTTTGTGTTAATAGCCACTCGAGACTATAAATTTTGATTTTATGGAATATCATTAATATTGTTAGCCTTCAATCACATTCTGAATAGGACTCTCCAACAAGAAAGCGTCTATTTATGGAAGCATTTGAAATGAAGAGCAAAACAAATTAGAATGTTCTGCATGGCTTAATGAAGAACGTGTATAATATTATAAATTAGAAAAGGCAATGTGAAATATTGTAGCATAATAAAATTCCACGATTAATCACAGAAAACAATATCTGCTCTTTTACGCTTAACACCAAGTTTATTTTCCTCATTATTAAGCGGAAAGCGCAATTCAGAAAATACGAGTTGTGTTAGAAAATAATGCCACTGATTTTCTGTTTACGATCAATTTTTATTATTTTTTACAAATGAAGTCCCCTTCGGTAGTTACACAGCGAAGGAGGCGTTGTTTCCATTCTTCGTAGCAGTGCTGGAAGGTTTCTGCTGGAGTATCTTTCAGCTTGTCGGTTCCTCTCTTCCAAAGTACCGAAATAGAGCCTTTCAAGTGGTTTTTGAGTAAGAGAAATGAGTCATAGGGACTGAGATCCGGTGAATAGGGAGTTGAGGAACCACAGGAATGTTTTTTTTTTCTGCCAAAAATTAATCGATCAAGACTGCCGTGAAATATGATGCGTTGTCGTATTGCAGCATCCAAGTTCGTAAAATGCCCGCTCTTCCCGAGTTTTTCAAGGATTTCTTGAATAAAAGTTTGATTGACAGATTGTCTGGTGACACAAATTTCTTGTGGGTGATCCCTTGAGTATCAAAAAAGCAAATGAGCATCAATTTGATTTTGAATTTTTTCTCCGCCTTCTAAAATGGACTTGGGCCCTGGATGCGAATCTTTTGTAACTTTTCATACGTCACACTAATGGATTTGCCAAGATTTACACAGAACTTGATGATACAGTCTTGCGGACCATTTTCGTAACCAGGGTGTCTACTAAAATTAAAAAATGAAATTTCCTGACCTTTTCTTTCCCAAACCATAAAATTTAGTAACATTTTCAAGAGCAAATTTGGGTGCGAATTGAGCCGAATTTTCATCCATGCGATAGAAGCGTGCTTTGCTTCCGATTTAGTAGCGTCTAAGCCCGACCATAAACATTTTTGGTGGTAAATTTTGACGTTTTATAAAACAAAATTTTCCAGTCTATACTTACATTTGTAGATGTTTAAAAAATCGTGACCCAAAAGCTAAACTTCCATGACCGTTTTGTGATTTCGTGACCTTTTCATGACTTTCGTGACCGAGAGACACTCTGGTAACACCTCACAACCACAACTTCGCTTCAGAATCTCTCAGGAATCGTAAAGCAACTGGAGAAAGTTCAAACTGATCTGAGTCAACAGCAAGGGTTAACTTAGCTCCCACGTGAAAGTACAGGTAACTGTCAGTTTATTCTCAGAACACACTGTATATTTGTTGTAAGTCCCACACTTTCCTTCAAATACTTCCTTCTGTACATGTCTTTTGGTTAAAGCTAGGTAAAAACGAAATTTTCTCGCACACGAGCGGTTCTTGTGTTAAGTCCTCGTAGGTCCCAAAAGACCGCAACAATATATACACGATGTAGCTCATTTTGGTATTTTAGTAAGTATATAATAATAATGAATTACAAATTGCAACAATAGATTTATCATATCCGATGGGAAAAGTATGTGCGAGGGGTACCTGGAAAAAGAACACTAATTGATTGGCATGCTGTTTTCTCTATGAAACAAGCTTAAAAACAAATTGTCTACCATGAGAAAAACAAAGGACTCTGCTGAACTATTATTCACTGGGGAAGTGATCGTTACTTTCGAACTGTTACAATGGCGGCCATCAGTTTTGCTTGTAAACCAAGACCCTTTATAGCTTATAATATTGAAATAACTACAGCGTTAATGGAAAAATAATTGTGAAAAGTTTCCTGTGCGTATTAAGGTTATATTCGTTCAGTTAAGTATCCACTGCTACTGTTGTTCAACTTGAAAAGTATAAAATACTGAAGATGTTTCTATGTTACATACGAGATGCGTTTCGTGAAAAACAAAATGGATTGTTTGGTTGCATTTTAGCATCCTTTTCCAGCATCGAGATTGGTCTACCGTTTAAGGTGGAGTCCCAACCACTGTAATATGTTCTAGTTTTAAGGGTGTCCTACCAAGAATAGATCCCGTGCACCAAGGCGCCCGCGCTAACCTGTAGATCAGCGGGCAGAGCTAACACAAAATGGAAATCACCGTTTCAATGGTAAGAATATCACTTTATAACAACACCATCTCAGGGTATTGAAAAAAAATATATATCAAGGTTATATTAGACTTAATGTCCAGGTTGCGTTAGCTTTAGCAAAAGAGAAGGAAGACAAAACAATAAAGTTCTTATCTATCATCAGAAGATTTCCAAATTCTTGTTTTGTGGCCAACCAAGAATGAAAAGTCAACATTGTTCAGCTTAATTAGTATATTACTAAGAAAGAAAAGAAAAAAAAATGAGCAATTAGAACTGTATAAGTTCAAGTTTATAGATTATATTCGAAATCATAGAGTTAAATTTTCATGACTAGTTTATTCGTGCCATTCGTTAACAATTACATTATAACATATTCAAAGAGAAAGAATTTGTCATTAAACATTTGCCTCCATCGTGGTATCTCAAAGATATTTTATCAACATTTTATGAAATTATGTTATCATAGTGGTTTAACATATTCAGATTATCAAACATGATTCTCAACGTTGATACATATAGGAAATTCTTAATACTAAAACAAAATTGGCGATCCATCCTCTCTACTTATGTATTTATAAAAAAAACATCTTAATTGGGCGTTCGTTCTTTATGATATCCCTGTCGTTTATCAAATGAAATATAGACGTAGGCCATATCATTGCTACTACAACGACATTCTTTTAACTTACAGTAAATAAGTAGCATCATTACTTTACATTAGCCGTAGGCCATCATTCTCATAATACATATAACGTGAAAGGCACTGCTATCAATGGAAAAATGAAATATTTACAAATGTATAGCGAGTGAAAGGAAAGAGAAGAAAAAAAAAATCACATCTATTCGACAGGTACAAATATTAGAACGCCTTTCAAACTATTACCACTTTAACTTATTATTGTTTCTGTTCATAACTAGTTAAGCTCGAAGAGGGATGGATACGCATAAAAAAAATCATATTCTAATTGGGCGAAGCAAGTTGAGACATATTCCAACGTTATTAGTTTTCGATGAGGCAAAATATATGTTTAGTAAGTAGGCACGTAACTATAATCATGGCACGTTCAAAGTAAACATCTACCTACTGAAAAAAAAAAAAAAAAAAAAAAAAACATCGCACGAAATGGTAATTTTAGAAATAATGATATTAAATCCGGAAGTATGTACAAAATAAAGTTTTACCGGATTAGCACAGCCCGATATCAACATCAAAGAACACACGTTATTTTCTTTTTAATTTTCCCTAACCTACAAGACTAAATATACGGTGCAAAACAATGTGACACGACATATGAAAGAGAATTTTAAATTACGAATATATTACGAGACACTATGAAAGGGCACATAACTGAATAATAAAACACGTTCAAAGTACAAATTTTCCCGATTTCACACGTATTGCGCATGTAGAGATGTATTACAAAACAATATCAAAGAGCACACGATAAAATATGGAAAGCGCATATACAAAATATATTACAAAATAATATCAAAGGGACACACGGCAGAATATGGAAAACACAGGGACACACGGCAGAATATGGAAAACACGTTCAAAGTACAATTGTTACCGGCTCTACAAGTACGATATACTTTTCCCTAACCTACACAAATGTATTTTAAAAGGACACAGTGGTATATATATATATGTGAAGACAATCTCAAAGAAATTTCATCATCATTAACATTTACCAATGACATACGTTACGGAGCATTTAACATTCTAACATAAACCGTCAAGTTATCACAAGTGCGTTCAAAGTAAAGTTCACCCCGGCAAAAACAAAATATATCACACGACAAAACAAAAGGCACATATTAGATTTGAAAGCACGGACAAAAATTAAATTTCCTAACCTAACCAAAGTATTATGGAATACACGTTTATCTTTAAATCCAGATCTAACCTAACCTACAGGCACATATTAGATTCGAAAGCACGGACAAAATTAAATTTCCTAACCTAACCGACATAAATATTATTGTTCACACACTTAAAATTTTGACCTCACCTAACCTACAGCAAATATTTCACAAAACAAAACACCATTATGGGACATAATATAGCAATGTGTTTAAACTAACCCTACCTAACCTAAACATTCAAAAATCTCAAAGTACATTACTATGGAGAAGTGCGTCCAAAGTAAAGTTTCACCATATCAACATACAAATTTTTCAGGTTCACATATCAAATAAATAAGATTTAATACTTCGATCATACATGCTTATGGCATGCAATTATATGTATATGAGTGGACGATGACGATGAGCTTGAAGACGCGTAACGCTTTTCGATTTAACTAAACATAGTAATCTTGAAGAACTCCATGACTGAACAAGAAAAACAAGGAAAAGATATTACCATTTCAAAGGGTTCCACAGGTTATGCAAGTCCAACCTTTCAGTCCAGAAGGTGGGTTTCGTCTACCTGCTTCTTAAATTCCAAAATTGATGCCACCGGAGCACTAGTTCGATATCCTACAGTCGTAGGGGATCGTCCCGGTAAACCGCTGTCGTCAACTTTGAAAAACTACATCCCCTGCCATCACTATACCTCACCAGTAATGGCGGAGATGGTATTTGGCGGCCTTGGGCCTAAAGGTATTTAAAATTAATTTCGAAGTCAGGCTCCTCGGTTGCTTTCGTTCCTTTCCAATTGTTTAGGTTGACCAAAAGATTAAAATTCAAACAAGGTTAACTTCCAAACGTCTACTTTAGTTATCAAATTTCCAAATTTAGAGGAGCCTAACTCAGACCGCCTTCTGTATTCCTTACATCATGGTGGTAAACTACGTCATTTTTCTCACAATACCAGACCTTTATAAACGTGTTTTCGATATAAGATATTTGACTACGAATGAAATAATATTTATAGTCATTATACATCAGTACCGATACTTAACTTCCGAAACGAACCAATTTGGATATTGAATTCAATACTCCGATCCTAGAAACCTTAAATATGATAAAATTTTGTGACTCACCTATATCCGCCCGGTGTTATTTACACAGTTTCCATGACAGTTAGTCGTGTTTTTCCCACCTACTGTAGCCATCTTGATTAGCAGCGATTGCTTGACAGCGATTCGAGTGCCCTCTTGTAGTGATAGCCAGAATGAGTAACAAATGAACGCCGGAATGCTTAACAAATGAACGACGGGTAGTATCACAACTGAATAACAACAGCAATGGTATGTTAAATCATACATTCCGAAACTGATGGAAAATATTTTTATAAGGTAAAGTAAAAGTATAAATTAAATTTAAATGTATATTAAGCTCGGGGTTTCGTAAGGTCAACATACAAACGTGAAACAGTTGTAGATAAACATTTTGAAAATTTTCGGAGTAAGTTTATGGGTATGTTTTGCATCTCTTATATAAAATTAATCACATTTGCACCATTTATTTTATTTGCAACGAAACAAATTAACATCAAAACGAATCTTTGGAAGCACTAGGGTGCAGTGTTACAATACACGAACCAACTTTAACGCTGCATGAACAACCGGTAAACATTAAAAGTACGGGAGCCAACTTAAACAGAAATGTAACCGATAAACGGTCGGTTACAACTTCAGATTCCCAAAATATTGGTGAATCAAATACGCCCTTCTAGTGGACAGAATGGTAGGATATGTGTTACGTAGGTCTTTTACACCGACTAGAAAAGAACTTCCTATGGCTCATTCCACGTCAAATCACCCAGAAAAAATTCCGAAATGTCACCCACGGATTCAGATTTTAATGGAACTTCATGTACTTGTCAACACTACCATGGTATGAAGACCTGTAAAAATTTTTCTTCCGAAATCCTAATAGTTTGTGAGAAATACGAGACCAAAATTTCAGAATTTCAGGCATCCCGATCGTTCCCGAGGCCATCTAGTATTTCGTAGAGCTTAATACAAAAATTCATATCTCAGTATCTACGCAATGTAGAGGAGGGTTACCAAAGAGCACGCACGCCCTAAGAGCGCGCAGTGACAATTACGCTGAAGTGGTAACACACAGAATTATTATTGCTACGCTGTTTAATGCGTCTTTGTATGAGAGTTGATATGAAGAAAAGGGAGGTTAATGTATCGATGCAAACAGAAAATACGGATAAAAATAACTTTTTTGAATTCTTGATGTAATATCTTAGTACTCTTAGTTAAGAAATTATTCTGATATAGCAGCTAACTACAGTACCCTTGTTGCATGGTAGAAAACATGAATGCAAATAGAATTGTTTACCATGGCTTTATTTCGGGGGTCTTGCATGTGCAGCCACTTGGATGAATTTTACTCGAGTTGACTGCAGTTTCCCAAAGAGTGCGCGTTAGTGAGTTACCAAAGAACGCGCGCGTACTCTTTGGGACAATTTCTTTGAGAGAGTGTGTGGATAGTGGCATTCATATTACAAACTGTGTGGTTATTCTTATCAGTTACTCTCAGAGTATAATGGGATGTTTGAATGGATTGTAGAATTATTTGCAATTGTTTGTCTTCGATTCAAGCATCAACTGTAAATCATCTATAAGAAGTATTTTAAATTTACAGAATTTCTTAAATTACAATGATGATGATGATGGTGATGTGGTGTTCTGCCCGAAGGCAGGCCTTTGGTCCATGGTAGTTTGCAATTGCCTTTCATGGTATGATGACATCGTCCTAAGAAGTGAGGAAATGTTCATATGAAGATTCTGGAAGTGTTCTGGAAGAAGACGCTGAGCTAAACAGGGCTTCGATTACGATTATAATGAAACCACGAACTAAGAATTAAAAAAAAAAAAGAGATATACACTAAAGATAATGTTCAGGATTTTTTTTCCCAGTTGGTAGGATAATGTAATGAAACCACGAACTATGAATTAAAAAAAAAATCATCATTAATTTTACTCATAAAAATCATAATTTGTGAGTGAAACTGAACGAAGATTTTCTGTAATATTTTATATTTCGTGTATGTTCATAATATAATTTTTAAAACCACATGGACGTGTACTCAAGAAATTGTTGGAAGCAAAAGCAAAATAGTTTAGAATCATTTGTACTTAAATAATATAGTGTTTATTAGTAATAACTAACATTTTGGATAAAATTACCAACAATTGAAAGCAAACCTTAGGGTAAATTAAAGTTTAAAATACTTTTTATTTTTTCATCGTTAGATAACAACAATATTTTTCAGAAAATGTTATTCTTTTTTCCAAACTCAAGTCTTATAATTTCATTACACCATGGAGAAAGGAAAACGTCTTCGACCTACAGAAACCGCAACTTCAAGCACGTTTGTTCATCCGAAATACATCATTACTCTTCCGAAATAAAAAAAAAAAGAAGAAGAAGAAGAAAGAGAGACAAATTGCACGTATCAAACGTCGATCTGAAATTTTTACTATTTCTCCATTTCACAAGTTTCTTCGGAGCAAACGGGTCAAAGGAAATGTTAAGTCAAAGAGAAAACTCTTTGATCAGCCCGATGAATCATCCACTTCACCAGAGAATACTGCAGCTGAGATCAACCAAAACTTCATGCGCAGTTTGTCACGAATTGAATGAAGAACCAATTGACGAAGACTGGATTCAGTGCATTAATTGTAAACGATGGTGACATGAGCAGTGTTCGTCTTACGAAGGGGTTTAGGTTTCAAGTATGATAGGTACTTGAAACCTAAACCCCTTCGTTTGGTAAGTGAGTGCGCCATCTTAGGGACCGCAAAACGCACTCTTTGGGACACTGGTCCTTAAGAGTACGCATTTGAGTTTTTTAACCTTTTAACGTATATCTCCATTTCTACATCTAGTAGTAAACTTTTCTATATCTTACAATATAGCCTAAACTTCAATTAAAATTTTGTACAATTTATATAATTTTTGCTTCATTACTTACGGAGCTATTTGAAAATGAATATTAAGTGCGTGCTCTTTGGTAACCTTCCTCTATCACTTGGAAATTTCTATAAGTCTGTAGAGCTAATGAAAAAAACACCATCAAGATTGCTGTACATTATGGGTGAAAAATGCACCCTTGCACTTCAAAATAGTTATTTTTTGTGTAAATTTCTAATTTCACGTAATGCGCATTATCGCTGTGAGGCGGACTAATTACCTTGCCGCTCTTTTTTTTTTTTTTTTTTTTTTAATTGAACCTTAAGGTATGTTCTAAGAGACTGTAAAATAAAGTTAACTTAGTGGTTTTTTTTAATGCTTCGGTTAGTAATTCTCGTTTAACCCTTCAAGGCCAACGCGTCAGCTTTTCGTGTCATCTGTAAAGTGTTACTGCCATTGATGCAAGCAATGTATTGGCACATCATTGCTCGATTCATTCACACAGGTCTCAAGTAATCACTAAGTATACGTGTTGTTTGTGTTGAAGTGTGCGGGGGTTCAGAGGAGCGGTATAACCCTGCTAGAAACATTCACTTTCGAAATGTATATGTAAAATCTGTTTGCCGAACTATTAATATAACCAAAGTGAATTTAATGTTAAAATTGTGTTAATTTTCCAAATCTACAATCCATCTACATCTATCTTTCAAATAACGTAGAAATGAAGGCTATATGACAGTCCGAAGGGGGGAAGGGATTATTTTTCGTTTGGGAAGACGTATTTTCATAAACGTAATTTACAAATAGGAACAACAGGACCAATACAAAGTACAGATCAAAACTCTATTTCGTACTTCTTTTTATCAACATTTACGACAGTTACATTTTAGTCTTCAAAACGAAATAAAAATAATGATTGAACTTTTCCACTACATTAAATTGAAAATTTGTAACCAAAGAAATATGCAAAACTCCTTGTGCATGAAATCAATTTCTCACCTCAACATATGCCAATCCCAGTGATTGGATTTCCCTATTTGAGACTGAAGGAACTTGCTACTTCGTTTAAGCAAAACGCAGCCTGTATTGTTCCTCCACAAACTGAACATCCTTATCTGAGAAATAATATACTCTTCCAGTACCGTTAGTAAAGGGGGCGCACACAGAAAAAATAATATTGGATATCGGAACATGACACAGGTCATATTTTCCTGCAGAAGGCCAGTAAAAGGATGGAGCCGGTCCAAAAGGGTGCATAAACTTGACTTCAACATCATTTTCCTCTTCATCTTTACCTAACGCTAACCCAAAAAACCAATGGTTATCGTAAACACATGTAAGATACGAATTAGTGATGATGTCCGCGATGTTTATTGGAGATGTCTTTTCTTCTGTAAAATGAAAAATGGAACTTAAATCTGGATCAGCACTGATTCGCTTTGTCCCAATCGAGGTTTGGCTTAGAGGAGAGAACTGATGATATGATCATGTTCCAGGAATTGTTTTCACAAAAGAAAAACGATTTTGTAGTTTTTTGCGTGTATCTATGAGAGTTTCTTCTTTCAGCAAGCTGAAATTTATATGTTCAATGCGAGATCTACAAAAGGTAAAAACTTTTTCCAGCGTATTTAAAAAATCAACATCTTTGAAGGCTTTCTTTAGTAAGCAGACGTTTAATTGTCCCACCAATACCATCACATGGGGATTTACCATGGCTTGTAGCAAAAAAATGACCATGATGCACTTAAGGAGAAATCCTCACAATGGTAACACAAGTTCATGAAGTTTTTACAATTCTTGTGCTGCGCAGCGCATCCATCACTAAAGTAATTTACATTTTTGACATATGGAAATTGCTCTTTCAGAAAAGAAGTTATTTGTTTCTGAGTCTCATAAACAAATGCGACATGAGTTCCAAGTCTTCCGATATCACACACAAACTAGAAACAGTCAGGTTTGCAGATCCAGGAAGACGTGTATATAGTACTGTTGTGTGTAGGGTACAGGAATCAGTAGACCAGTGATACCCTTGAACTTCGTCTTGAATTATGTAGGAATAATTTTCAGTGAAGTCCATCAGAATGACGGCTGTCTCTGGCTCAAGATTTTTCTTTCTGGCCTTTAAGAAATGTGACTGTGCTTTGGAAATAAATGAATGTGGCACAAGCTTTTCAAGCGTTCGTATCAAAATTGTCATATACTCGTCCAATGTGACAGTACTCCTTACCAATTCTGTTCTGCCCGTTGATACCCACTGGTAATATGTTACTTCCTCCCCAAGATCAAAATCCTCGAATTTTGCAATCAGAAGCTGCCTCAAATTTTCACTGGAGGGACACTCGGAACAATGCCTCAGCATGCAATCCCGACTGTACACAGAACAAACCAGATGACGGATTAAGTCTTGATATGTCTCTTCTATATGACATGCATGCAGTAGGAGAATAACATTTTGATGTATTGTACACACGCACACGGAATGTATCCCAGCAGAACCTGCTAATATACACCACTTAGGACGTAGCGTGCAAAATTTAGAAGATCCAATTTTTAATGTTGGGATGTTGATGTTTAAATGAGGAGTATAATTCTTTTAAATTCCCAAGTAATAATCGCTTCTCTGTGTGTACATTTTTTTAAAATGCTAACTTTTTCTAGGTAGAATTCTGGAATATTCATCATCAACGTAGAAATTCGTTACTATTTGAATTGTACCTTCACTCAGCTGTTTTCCCTTTCTCAATTCAGGAATAGCTAAAATTCCTTCATTCTTCAGAACCTCCCTTGCTTGCCGGACGGCATATTCACTCACATTAAAGGAGCAGTTCGACTTAGAAATGCATTTTTTACAATTTATTTCCATTTGTAGAGTTGAAAATTCTAAAAGGAATGGTGTTTGTTTGATCGCGATACGTTCAGTCGTTAGCGAGTAACAGAGGAAGAAAGATTTTGTGATGATGTCATAGGTGGGCAAGAAGCGAGAGCAGGCTTACATACTTCACAGTGCCAAGCATTTCGTTTGTGAGAGGTGCGGTGGCACGTCCTAAGTGCGGTTTCCTTTTTCAGAACTGATTGCAAAGACTTACAAATATCATCTGCATGTAGAAAATGATATCTGATGGTGGGCTGTACAAACATTTTTTTATAATATTATAAAACGTATCCTATAAAGCATGAGTTCAGCGTTTCAAAAAAAAAAAAAAAAAAATCGAAACCAATATGTAAATAGATGGCGGACGAGATTGCTTCAACACCTAAGTACCTTTTCTTTAATCATTCTTCCGATTCTCAAACATAAGTATGTTCATTTTCACGTTTTGTTGCAATTTTTAACGCTGACCCTATAATTTTGTAGTTCAAGGTATGTACAGGAGCGTAACATATGAGGCAAAATGAAATAACATCTGTAAAGTTTGCCAGAATACGAAAAACACTTCACCGGTTAAATTTATTTTATTCTCATAGCTGTCCGCGGAACAACTCTCATCACCCGTTTCATCATCATTGTCACATGATACAGAGAAATTAAACGATGGTTCAATGTCTTGAGGAACAGTCATCGTCACTGATTCCTTCTACAAGCGGTATATTTCACTCCCTAATTCACATTGTATACCTTATTTCTAAAGCAGTATCTTTAGAATCATAAGTGACATCGTCTCAATTACCCTCTAATGCCTCGTCTTGACTACAACCATCAATTGCGTCTTGTACGATATTTGTACGTTGGTAACTGGACATAGATCGGTGCTTGTTCAATGGCTCGGATTTTAAACCTTTCAATAATATATTTGGAACAGCATTCTTTCTCAGTTTGCGTGTAAATAATTCTTCTGGCATTAGCCAGAAGTGCATCTAGACGCTAAAAACTCAGGGGGGGGGGGGGAGTCAGAACCCAGACTATGATATGTATATCATGTTTACTAAAAACTTTCAAAAATATCTAAATAATTGCTTAAATCAATTTTGTCACTCAAAAACTGGGGTGCCTAGGCCCCGGCCCCAGCCTAGATCCGCCACTGGCATTAACTTTTCTTTCAGTAAACTTGACTTCTCGAAGGCCGGCTCTTCAAGATGTTTGGAACACGGGTGATTTTATTTGGTACATTTTTTTCCCATTGATTTTCTTGGGCCATAATTTATATCGATCTGATGATTTCTCACGACTTAGAAACGTAAGAAAAGATACTTTACGTCCTCAGCTTCAATTGCACAAGAATTACAACCAAAAACACAGCATTTGTTAGGCATTTCTACTTCATTTCACAGACACAGCACGCGCTGTACTAACACGTGTTTTCTACTTCACACTAGTGTTTCTTTCAGAAAAAAAAATCCGGGGGGGGAGGGACACTCAGTATTCGGAGAGGCACATTATTTTTACACAGTATTATTATATTTATTACATTATAGACGTATTATTTTGGTCTCCTCCGGGGGAATCTCTCAGAGCTCCGGGAGACAGTGCCACCCTAAAAACATGTCTGGAAGAAACATTGTTTCGCACAACAAACGTAATTACTGCTCTCTACTCTTTTTTTATACTAATGCTATAGGAAAAACAACTAACAAAGACTTCCCTCAAGAATTCAACACACAGCAAGACTGCTAACAAATCCAAAACACAATCTATTAAATCCAATGCACTATTAAAGGTTTATCAGCTGCGTACAAGGGAGTGGTTGCTGACTCACATTGAGTTTCTCACGTATCCCACCAATGACGTCACGATTTACGATTCATCAAAAACAAATGCCTGTAGAAGCTGAACGAGACGGCCTATCAAGATATAAAAAAATACGGGTCTCTTATTTTTTGTTTCTCTTTCTATTGCACCAAACTTGTTTTTAAGTCGAACTGCTCCTTTAAATTCATCGACAATCTGTTTCCTGCTCCAAGATGAGGGTACTAAAGTTAGCAGTTGTATTTTATTTCTTCTAGTGGAGTTTGGCCTTTACTTTACCTTGGAGTTTGGCCTTTATTAAATCAAGACGTTTATCCGTATCATGAGCCTTTTGTTTCACATCTTTTGAAATTTTACAAGAATCTTGTTTAGAGCCAAGCTCTTTTCTCACAACTTTGCTTATTTTACTTTTCAGAGCAGAACTTGCTGAGTCACGCTTTCTTTTAGCATATGCAGGCTTGCTGTGTGACGGAATGGCATGGAATTTTAGAGGTAACTCCCCTAATGCTGTAAGTGAAACATTAAGATGCTCTACAGTTTCGTTTTTTGCGACAGATTCTTCTAAAACAGATACATCGTGTTCACTAAATCCGCCCACGTCTTTGCATTCAAAGGAAATTCCAAGTTTGTTTCTGCAATTACCGCATATCTTTTGTCCAGGAATAGCCTTTACAGAGTCAATGTTTTTATTAATTTCATTACCAAAATCAACACTTACTTTTCGCAAAGCCTTAGTGATTGGTTTTTTGTGGCAATTAAATGGATCAAAACAACTTGTCTGATATGTTTATACTTCTTCAAGTACTATGTTTTATGATGTTCACAAACCCTAGTTAACAAATCATAACTGATTACACTCCTTTGGGATAACAATTCTTTCTCGGATGCACTGATAATACAATGCAATTTGACCACCCGTGTATAGCTGTTTTTGTGCCATTCACTTTTAGTTTCCTTTCCTACATTCCACTGTTCTAATTCACTTCGCGTCATCGTTGTAGGTCAAATTATCACTTGACAGGATGAACAACACCGACAGGATCTTGCAGCAACCCCAATAAGTATTCAGTTTTAAGCACTCAATACGACATAAACATCTGCACAGAAACACAGCTGAAACCGAAATGAACAAGTTTATGTACGGCCACAATGCAGAATCAGGCAAGATTAGACATGTTCCTACTTGCATTGCGCAGACAAGATTTTGCACGTCAGCTTGGTAGGGTAGTTCAAGACACAACTTGCATGTTCGCGTTAACTAAATGATTTTCAATCCGTAACTAGTCCTATATTAGATGTGATAGTTTATTATTCATTGTGTACATTCACAGCTAAAAGTTCTGAGATGAAGAAAAAATTGCAAATTCGGTCAATCTCAGTTCGTCTCAAATACTGAAAGCTACACAATAACTCTAAAAATAACAGTGAGTTTAGAACTTCAGATGGAGAAAGTATTTTATTCGGGTGCTCATGAAACGAACATTTGTCCTTGTGTACAGGATGTCTCAAAAGTCCCCTGATATAGGGTAACTCGGTTATTATCAGAGTTATAACAAAATGTAAGAGGGAAAATCGTCTCCAAATATGATGTTTTCAATCTAAAGTGAAGGAATATTTTAAATCGAACTGGCTGTTTGGGCTGTACACTCTTTATGTACCCATTGTTAAATGAAAATGCAACATTGCCATTTACCTGGACCCACAGCATAAGTAAATGTAGTTATTGTCTTTTAACCCCCTATTCACCATAATTTTACAAAATTGATCCACCTCCGATAGCCCCTCCATTAATGGCAACGTTGCATTTTCGTTTAACATTCGGCGCATAAAGAGTGCACAGCCCAAACGGCAAGTCCGATTTAAAAAAAAAAAAAATCCTTCACTTTAGATTGAAAACATCATATTTGGAAACTGTTTTTCCTCTTACATTTTGTTGTAACTATAATAAAAACAGTTACCCTATGTCAGGGGACTTTTGAGACACCCTGTATACTTAACAACTACGAACGTAAGATCTTTGACACTATAGGTACATATATCACCAAATATATTAAATAAATGTATACTCTTCAAGTCATACAAAACTTTGCATTATGACTAAAAACTTGTACTTTAGTTTGTGCGGTTAGGTTAAGTTGGGTTGGCAGGACTTTTATCAGGCACTGGCTTCCCCTTGACTGTTATATAACCGTCATTTCTACTTTATTTGAAAGATAATGAACTATAGATTTGGAAAATTAGTTCAATTTTAACATTAAATTAACTTTGATTATATTAATAGTTCGGCAAACAGAAAAAAAAAAAAACTATAAAATTTCGAAAGTGAATGTTTTTACCCTGTTTATCCCGCTTCTCTGAACCCCCACATACTTCAACACAAACAACACGTATATTTAGTGATTACTTGAGACCTGTATGAGTGAATCGAGCAATAATGTGCCAATACATTGCTTGCATCAATGGCAGTAACACTTTACAGATGACACGAAAAGCTGACGCGTTGGCCTTGAAGGGTTAAACGAGAATTACTAACCGAAGCATTCAAAAAACCACTAATTTTATTTTACAGTCTCTTAGAACATACCTTAAGGTTTAATTTTAAAAAAAGAGCGGCAAGGTAATTGGTCCGCCTCACAGCGATAATGCGCATTATGTGAAATTAGAAATTTACATAAAAAGTTAATTATTTTGAAGTGCAAGGGTGCATTTTTCACCTTTAATGTACAGCAATCTTAATGGTGCATTTTTTTAATTAGCTCTACAGACTTACATAAACCTCGGGTAGAAATTTCCAAGTGATACATTGCGTAGATACTGAGATATGAATTTTTGTATTAAGCTCTACGAAATATTAGATGGCCTCGAGAACGACCGGGATCTCACAAACTATTAGGATTTCGGAAGAAACATTTTACAGGTGTTCATACCTTAGTAATGTTGACAAGTACACGAAGTTTCATTAAAATCTGAATTAGCGGGTGAGATGGCCTGGCTGATTTGACGTGGAATGAGCCCTATTTCTTTTTATTTTCTTCAAATACTATTCTCAACGATATTCCTTTATTTTAAATTTAATAACTATTTTTCTAACTGTAAAATAATATTCATAATCTATTCTGTAAATTCCAGTAGATTGTTTTGTTTATCATGTGCATTTTTATATAATGAAAAGTACAAACATGTCTCCAACATCACCTACGTGATATACTGTTTTTCTGACAATCTCTCTCTCTCTCTTCTTTTTTTTTTTTTTTTTTTTTTTTTTAATTCATACTTTAGTTCGGTTGATAAATTACTTTTAATATGCGAAATAATTTTAAAATTTTCCTATATCTTTAAAGTCTTAGAATAAGTGACTATTACTAATCCATGCTTACGTGGTAATCCTACTTTCGGTCTATATATTGCTTCAACGCTTGCTTTGTCTATTCGTATTCTTTGGACTTTCACTTCGACAGGTCCATACACAGCAGCCATCATAGCAGTCTCACCTGAAAACAATAATAATAATAATTAAAAACTTACGTAAATCCTTTCTTTTACATAACCAACTACATAAGTTCTCGAAAACCAAAGTTGGAGCGAGGATTACACTATATTTAAAGAGCTTCCCTTCAAAAACCAAAGACGACAATAAATGTACACATAAACAATTGTGTGTATTTGGGCGTCCACCTACTTCTATAGAAGTTGTTTTTCGATGATTATTCCACTGTTGCCCTGATACTACTTTCCTTTCAATGATCTTGGCCATCCATAATTTGATCAGAACTTGTCGAAGACTTCAAACGCAGTTCGACGTAATCAAGACACCTTGTTAATGCTTACTGAACTCACAGGATGCATATCTACTAAGAAACAATTCACAACTCATTCAAGCATACAACCCTTATATAAATCTATATACAAGGTGAAGCATTTACAATGTGCAACCATGATAACGGAAACGAAACTTTCCACGAATTAACTATAAAGAGAGAGAAAAACTTCGCACGCATTAAGCAGTAACACCCAATGAACACTGTTACCAACCCAATAAAATATTGTTTTTTTTAATGGCACTACGTCAGATTATTACATATTTCCAATGAACATGTTAAACGAAAAGTTAAAACAACACATTTATTACTCAGTGTTGCAAACTAAGAGGCTATAGTATCACAAACATTCACAATCTGGAAGCCTCTACAGGGTTGGACATCATGGGCGGGACATTACATATTACGGATAGACAGGAATGACGTTAGAAGTGCAATGTTTTGCCGTTTACAACACTTCGATATTCCAAACCGTTCCGGAGATACGATAGGCATTGATGAAATTTGACACTGGTTAAAATAGCGTACTTATGGAAAATATTTAAAATTATTGTTGTTTTGCCTTCCGTTTTTAACATTCTAGTAATAGTTCTAGGTAGCTATAATTACCATACTCGTAACTTCAGAACTTAAGCAGTGCTGCAAACTTCACTAATGTTTATCATAGTTCCGAAACGGTTTGAGATATCGAAGAGCGGTAAACGGAAAAATGATTTGTTCGTCCATTGCAAAACACAGAAGTATTTAGATATTATACTCATCTAAGATTTTTTTTTCTTTGAAATAAAGCCTTTCGAAGAAAAAAATCAACTTTTAAACTTCTTGTAACTCTGTTCCTATTTACTCGAAACACGCCATATCTTAGAAATCCGATGAACCATTTATATTGCTTTGAAGAAATTTATTACTGATGAAGTTTGCTTGTAAAACTCTTCTCTACTGATAACCTTTTCTTCACCAAAAAAAGATTTTATTTTACATTTCTTCATATTAACAAACAGTTGTTTATATAACTAACGGATTAGGTTTAATGAAGCATTGCCCTTAATATTTCTTACTCATGTATATGTGCTTGCTTATCATTACCGGTGCTTACAATAGAATTCGTGCCAAAAAAAAAAAAAATCTGTACTCACAAACTATGACTCCACTACACTGTGTCCTGCAGGGCATTACTGCTTAACACTTAAAGACCGATGGACGATCCTGAGCGTCCAACCCTTTACTAACGTTGAATCCGCTGGACGCTCACGAGCGTCCTGGCATTTAAACATTTAAAAGGAAAGGGTATTTACACTTAATTTCACACTTTTTAAAAATTAGTTGATTTCCTACTCTATTCTGTGTTGCAGGATGGCAACACTAAAATTTTGCTCGTGATATTTAGTCATATGCAAAACATTTGTCCTTGGTGTCCAGACATTCGTGCTCCATTCATATTTTTGTTTCTTGCCCTTTACGTGGGTGTCGCAGAGGTAACATGTTTCTTCTTCGTTGTGATAAGGAACCACAGCAAAGAAAGCACAGCTCATTGCAGCATGCATATAGTCTGGCCTTAGCATGTGGTGTGTGTGTGTTTTGCTTTTGTCTCTGTATTTTCTCGGTTACTCCGTTTCTATAGGCAGTGATGGAACGTCCGAGTACAAGTACGGGAATAACCGCGGTACGTGGTTCGACTCGTAAAGAACATCTAAGTGATGAGGTAATCGCGGAAATAATGAATGATTCAGATTCGGACGGTTTTAACACAGATACCGAAAATGAATGGGAAGAATCTGAAGAAGAATTGTCTTCCGGCAGTGGTGACGAACTTACAACTGAAATGCCGGTTGGAAGAAAAAGGAAGAGAAGCGTTTTTGTTCCCAGGGGTGATGAAGCGTTGGGTTGGGTTGATCAAATTCAAAGAAAAACTAAACCCCCTTTCTGTGGTGCACCTAGCGTAAATCCAAACGTGAATCTTGCTCCCGAAAATTCCCCTTTTGATATATTTTCATACTTTTTTGGGCAAAACTTTTTTGATACTTTGGAAAATGAAACAAATAGGTATGCGCAGCAACAAATTGACAAGAAAAAACAGGAGGGACCCCTGAAACCGAAATCACTTTTTGCGTTGTGGAAAAATGTTTCCTCTTTAGAACTAAGGAAATTCTTTGCCGTCGTAATACACATGTGTCTTGTGCGTAAGCGTAATATTCGGGATTACTGGAGCACCAACCCCATTCTGAAAACAAGTTACGCTACTGCTATTGGGATGAGCAGGGATAGGTTCCTGCAAATTCTTGCAATGCTGCATCTCAATAATAATGAAATGCAAAAAGGAAAAGGTGACCCAGGATATGATGCACTGTACAAAATTTGTCCAATACTCGAAATCCTTACTCCCAAATTTCGTGAAGCATACATTCCCGCGGAATCCCTTACTGTTGATGAGGCGATTTGCGCATTTCGTGGCAGAATTTCATTCCGCGTGTATATGAAATCAAAACCTCACAAATATGGAATGAAAATTTTTATGCTTTGCGAATCTTCAAGTGGTTACGTTTGTAATCCTGAGGTGTATACCGGTGCAAACGCGCATGAACCAGACTATAATACAGCTGTACAAGTTGTGGATCGACTTTGCCAACATTACAAACATAAATGGCATGTTGTGTATATGGACAGATGGTTTTCTAGTCCTGCACTCTTTGAACATTTGTGGATGTGCGAGATAAAAGCTGTAGGTACAGTCATGGCTACAAGAAAAGATATGCCAAAACAAGCATTTGCTGGAAAACTAAAAAGGGGGGAACATATTGTAAGACAAAAAGGCCATCTTCTTGCTATCAAATGGAGGGATGTGAGAGATGTCTATATGCTTTCAACTCATCATAACGACGATTTCATTGAAATATCAACATCTAGAGGTAAGCACGAAAAAAGAAAGCCATGTGCAGTAATAGACTATAACAAACACAAAATTGGAGTTGATAAATCTGATCAGCTCTTATCATACAACGCTTTCCAGAGAAAAACAGTAAAATGGTGGAAAAAATTATTTTTTCATTTCTTTGATCTAGTTCTTGTGAATTCACATATACTGTACAGCAAAATATCCCAGAAGAAGATCACGCTTCGTCAGTTTCTAATTTGCGTAGCTGAAGGATTAGTCAGCAGTGCAGGGCTGGAAATTACTGAAGAATCGGAGAGCCTGACCGCGGGCAGGTTACTGACCAAGGATCATTATCCGTTTGAAATACCAAAATCACAATCCGATCCAACACGTAAGGGAAAAAGGAAATGTAAAGTGTGCTATGATAGTGGGAAATTTCGCACAGGGAAGGCCGGAAGAAAGGATACAACTTACTATTGCCCAAAGTGTGATGTCGGGCTGTGTGTCGGAAGATGTTTTCAGTTGTATCACACAAAAGAAAAATACTGGGAAGGTTAGTGAGACTTAGAAAGCACCAGTGTAATTTGTTCTAGAAAAACATTCAGTTTGTTCAATGTATCATAGCTCTATATGCAAATAGTTGTGTTATTTATGTGCTTCTGTGAATATTTATTGGAGTGACTGAGGTGAATTTTTTGTGCTAAATTCAAATTGTGAAAGCAGGAGAAGAAAGAAAGGTAAGTTAATGAATATGTTTATCTTGATGCACCAGTATGTTAGCAAACATTTCACAAAATTTCTGTGTCCAACTACTAAAAATAAGCAAGATATGATGTATTAAAATAACCCTTGATTTCTGCCGGACAGAACAGTTTTGAAATTTAAATCCCCATCGGCCTTTAAGTGTTAATCGCAGAACCATACGAAAATCGAAGAAAAAGAAAGATTATTAATTAGTTTCTCCTCCAAAATACTACGTTGTGACCCTAGTTCACTTCGAAATACAATGTGAACGTATGGCATTAAAATTAGTGCATAAAGCACGAACCAACTTGTGCTAAGTGGTCACTAAAAATCAGGAATGCTACCTAACCCAGTCAGAAAGAATCGCAGCACGGGGGCCCGAGCATTAGCGAGGGGGTGCGTCCGTACGGAATTTGTTTCCGATAAATTGCTCGCCTGTTTAGTAGACCATGCCTTTCACACAATTTCAACACCTGACACTCCTTATTTTTGCATAACTCACACACGGTATGTCACAATCTTGTTACCACTGCCTTTACCATAAATCATAACAAATGTACCTCTCCACCAAATACTTTCTTCTGCCTCCATATACAATGCCGCTTAACTCAAAAACAACTACAACATGTATTTTCTTAACTCAACCATTCCCCTCACCTGACTTTCACTCACCCGCGAATTGAAACTACAGAAAAAAACCTACCCTACCGAAACCTAATCTAATGTAATTTAAAACATTTTGCTAGTTTTGGAATGGATTTAGTATCTCCATCAATGCTCTGCATTTTATGACAAAATGAATTCCATTATCCTCGTTTATGCATATAGCCACCGCCGCTGACGCGCCTGCTTCGTACTGACGCACCCCCTCGCTGTTGCTCGGGACCCCATGCTGCGCTCCTGCCCTGACTCAGTTAAATAGTATTCGTGTGTTTTAGTGGTCACGTTGGTTTGTATCTTGTGGACTGGTTTTTAGTCCACTCTACCTCTATTTCGAACAATAAACAGTACCAAGTCAGCCAGGGTCACAAATTAGTATTTGAGGAAGAAGCTAAATATTTTTTTTCTTAAATCACATTTCGTCTGATTCTTTTTTCTCCGTAAATTTTGTATTTGTATTTTTGGGACGCCATCACTGGCAGTTAATCCTTTACTTTTTATTTTATTTATTTATTTTCATGTGGTCCAGCGATAAAGTAGTAATGCCCAATTCGTTTTTACACTTACGACAAACTGCTCGCCTGGGATATAGTATACATGAAGCTGCATCAGTTCCCGAAGTAGCAGGACGCTCATACTTTTAGGGATTATTCATTGAGTATGTACGAACTTACAAAGGGGGTAACAAAGCGACTTTTATTTAGGCCTACTTAGAAACTGATACGAAAATAAAAAAGAACGTACCTGTACTTTATATCTGCATACGTAGTGCCCTTGTACTTTATCTATGATTCTGTGTGGAGAATTTAACGCATATCGCAAGTCTTGTGCAGATATACAGATGTGCAGATTCTTACTATTGCACTACGTAGAAAATGTATGGTATTTCATGTAGAAGTGGTAATAGAACACAGAAGAAACTCAGATCAGGGGGTTCTGATGTATAATATTATCATTTTGGGATTTGTATTTCGGGGACGCCATCAGCGGCAGTTAATCCTTTACCTTTTATTTTATTTATTTATTTTCGTGTGGTCCGGCGATACAGCAGTAATGCCAAATTCGTTTCTACACTTACGACAAACTCCTCGCCTGTTTAGTAGACCATGCCTTTCACACAATTTCAACAATTGACACTTTTTATTTTTATTCTCCTCACCTTAATTTTAATCACTTTTCCTCATAAACTAAAATAAATTCTGCTATTCATCTGGTAATTTTCTAAAATTGGTCCGGCGATGCGGCAACCTAGTTTTTGGCAAAAGAGACTAAATATTTATCTTTTTCTATTACTAATTACTTTCATGTAGTCCGGCGATACAGATTTTGCCCACAACAGCGTTAGAAATACAGAAATACGAACATATATGATTGAATTATTCGGTAAGAGTGCATTTTGAGCAGACCAAGGGATTTTGTCACACGATGTGGCATTGTTCACGAAAGTTAGGATAGGGATAAGTAGGATAGGTCGCGTTAGCTTAGTTAGGATTAGGATAGTTTGAAACCAATTTTGTTAAAATTGACAGTGTGTAATTTCTTGTATTGCTATTTATTGTGAATCAGTTGCTATGAATGTTCTGCTCAAAGTGCACTTCTGTCAATTATTATTTCTCTCCCCACAAATAGTAAAGCTGAATACAAACTTAAGTGGATACTAGATAATAGAGAAATTCCATATAGTACAAACCCAAAGTGAACAGCGCTGATCCATCGGGTCTTGATAGAACATCTAATTCACAGTGAACGGGACGAAGCCGCTGCTCTTCCATATTTTAAATTATATTTTCATTTAATGCAAGAAGTGCCGCAAACCAAATCAAATCATGCTTCTCAATTTTTCTTCTTTCTTTTCTTTTATTTCTTCTTTCTTTTTTTTTTGTAATAAATGAATTCAAACTACGGTCGGAGCTTCGAGCTATGTCGACAAAATCACTGAAATTGTTTCTAAAAATAGAAAGTAATTAACAATCTACAGTACAACTGCAAAAATAAGAAAACATAGATGACACGAACCAAATTGCGTGCAGTTTTATTATATGGATCCATTGTATAAGTAGCAGTAGTAGTAGAAGAAGTAATAGGAACGGGTTAGAACCAGTATTAGTAGGTTTCCTTCTGAAAATTTCCCTTGGCGGAACAAAATTTTCCATTTCCTTATGAAAATTTCCCTAGTTTGTTGAATGTCCAATTCCTGATAAAATAAATGGGCCTTATTCAGAGTCGTTTTGAAGTCTGATTAAAGGCATACTACGAGATTGACTAACGGATGGTTTTCAAAATTGTATTTAGAGTCTCTCATTAGGACGTAGTATTTGACGAAGTTAATCACATGTGACTAATTAATCTAGAGTAGAGGCTAATCTTTTACCCACGGTTTAGCGTGCGACACAACTTTTCGTATTTCGTAATTCATGTGTTTTCATTTTTACAGACTACGCATGCGTTCATCTACTTTTCCGTACTTGCCACATTTATTTTACTCACCGATACATTGGGGTTCTATAAGTTAATCATACTCAAATCATCATTGTATTTGTACTCAAAGTAGACTCTGAATACCAAAAAATGCACCTTCCTTAGTAAAGATTTAGTATGCTGTCTAGCTACTCTATGACTAACCTACGATTAACGAATTCTCTCTGAATACCGCCCAATATCACTTTGATTTAAGCTGTATATTGTAGCGGTCGGATGTTTCAATATTTATTCAAAAATTTTCCATTCTTCTGCATTTTTATCACTACACTTTCATTAAAATTAATATCCTAAAGAAGAAAGGGATTCAAATATTTCCCATAGACCTATTCAACCCATACGAAAAATCAGTGGCGTCAAAATGGCCTTTCGCGCCCCTAGGCAAAATTCTCAGTGACTCCACCCTCACTCATCGAATAACTATCTATAACTTACGCATACGCACAAAAACCGAAAATTATCAGTGGGATTGTATTGACCACTTATATATATAAGTGGCATGTCTTTTAAAAGTAATCTGGGACAGGGTGCCCTGCTCATTACATGCATTCTAATATTGCAATCGGTATTTAAAAAGATCAGCTAATTATTAGTCTTCAATAATGTTCAGATTAAAGTCCAAATAGGTGAGTATTCTCCTTGTAACGCCCCTATACAACTTGTCTACAATTGTATTACTAGTACAATTTACAATGTACTTCTTGTAAATATATGCATTTGGCAACCCTGTTGAAACATCATGTTCGCGGGTTGGCGCAAAGGCTTCTGGGCACTCAATCAGGGACATGAAGACGCAATGGTGATAGTAATCTTTGCCTACTAACATAATTTTGTTAAATCTCACTCGTTAGTGATCATCGTAGTATTCAAGAATGGTTTTAGTTTACCCTGCAACCTGGTGAACAATTTCTCACATATTTCTCGTGTGCAATTAGTTTGGATAGCATCAAATTTCAAATGGTGTTGGGAAACGGCCATCCGCCTTAGCTCACCACGTGAGCCGTTCTTGTGTGTGTGCATATTTCAAGCTTGCTTTCATAGTGTTGTACTATCATATTCGCATATCCAGTGTGCATTCTTTTGGAGTGGTTTAGTCATCATGTTAGTATCAGTACACAATTTTAACTTGCGGCTTGAATCAAGTGACGTTATGTGCAGCTAAACTTTTAGTAGCGGGGCCCCCAACCCATCCACACTGTCCATGAAGCAAGGCAAAAATTAAGCTTTCTATCCGTCTGTTTTATCTAGTTATATCAGTGCAGTTATTTACTATGGAAGGACCAGAAGCGTATAGTAAACTCACCAGTGACAACATAACTTTCTGTGAATGGAGTCCAGAAAGCAGCCACCGCAGCAAGCTAGGTGAACAGCACGCATGGCTGCAGGACTACCGTATTTTCATAATAATCTTGTATGAATTGCTCAGACACGCAACCTTATGTAACCCTTTAGTCAATGTGAGCAATCATCGTTGTTGGCTACTCAAGAGGTTGAAAATGCAGCATCAAGTCAAGCAGTTAAAGTGGAATTTTGTATATATTAGTATGTAGAGTTTTAGCCAATGAGAGTTACTTTCATATACTTTTATTAATCATCTCTTTGAAAAGTCAACAAGGCGTCCAGTCTCCAGTTCATCGTTATAACCCTATGTTCGTGCTATTTAACAGTTGGATTCAGGTTTATAATCTTAAATAGATGTATCATCATCATCATCTAGACTGCCTAGTGATCTCCAGGAAGTGGATGCACACCAGCTCCTCCCTGCCTGGGCTGGATCGTGTAAAATAAAGATGTCTCTTTTTACGCTTAATCTCCTATGCCAAATAATTTAGAGGACCAACCCAACAGCAGTGATTGTTTAATTTATCCAAGCCTCAGTGTCTTGTGTGGGATTAAAGCAGTAGTTTGCGTGCATATCGTGTAATTTGTTTCCTGTTGGAAATGTGTTTCGTTTGTGTCGAAAGTGCATTTGTGAAAATTATAGTAATTTCAGTTTAGCCTATACCTGCCATAAGGGTAAGTACCTTGTGTTATAAGAGCCCGCCTTCGTAGCCGGCTAATAATTCTGCCTCGTACAGAATTTTTGTCCTCACTATTGGTGATTTGTTGAATTACGTGTACATATTGCACCCTCATGTGGATTTGCTGGTGCACGTTTAAAGAATGTTGGTTTGCAGGTATTTATTTGCACTTATCAAAGTTTCAGCTATGTTGGAAGCAATCTACAAGTAATATAAAGTGCATAGTTCATTACTATCCTTCGAGATTATCTCCGTTTAAGCCACGAGCACGTCTCTCCCGTTTAAAAGTTGCTTGGCTATCTAGCACGAGTTGGTCAAGAATGTTGTCCCTTTAGTTATTATGTTCATGTTACCATTGAGTTAACTTTAACAAGTTCATGTTGGTCTCTCTCTAGTTCTTTCCTCTTAATCTCTGCCGAAGTGTGTCTAAGCCACAGCAGTGTTCTACTGTGAATTGATTACATGGGTTTTATTAAGCATGTCTCTATGTCTATATTACTATGGCAATCCACTATGTCTAGCATCAGGATCGGAGTGTTGTTTTTAGCAACCTATTGTCGGAACTGGTTATAAAGTCTTATGGCTATATCTGTCCAATTTGTCTACATCTTGTCCACTTTAACAGCCTTATTCAATTAGGGTAGTTCATTCGTTTTATGACGACGTATAATTAAAGATCGATCTAGCATGATGTTTCCTTGGGGTTTATTAGTATTCTAATAATTACTTACTGTTATATAATGGTTAAATTTAAGCATCACTTAGTTTTGTGTACACCCGACTAGTCGTGGTCAGTAAAGATTACCTCGCTCGAGCTATTTGTCCTAATACTTGTCAAGACCATGGTGAACTCCTTAGCATAACTGTTTTCTTATAAACTATATTGTTTGTGTGTATGTTTAATCGCTTATCGTATGTTTATTTTACCACCAGCATATGGTTGTATCTAGTATGATTCTATTTAGTCATGTATCTGTATAGGTTATAAAGGAAAATATTGCAGAAAATTCTCAGAACTGGTTTCAGTCTTGTGAGCGTGTGGCCCCCCTCACTCCCATTCCATTTTAAATTCTCCCAGTTTTCCTTGGCTGAATTGGAATGAGGCTGCATGGATTATACGTCGACGCAAACTTTGTGTTAGTTTTATCCTTTTTTATGAGTTGGCAGTGCTGTGAGCAGTAACTTGTATTTCCGGTTGACCGAACAAAAAGGATGTGATATGGTGATGTTCCAAAAAATAGTGCCGCAGTTTCAAAAGCCATCCTAAGTTGTTTTTATTGATTTCAGAATTTTAAGTATAATATGTTAATGGCAAGATTATTTAACATCCGTGATCCATATTTTTGTTAACAATACTGCTTATGGATATTTTTTTTTAAAATAATCCTTTGGTGTGATTGGAGTAAGCTAACCGACGCTAGAGGAAGAAGGCGGGAACCGTGTGCGCGAAAATGGATGCAGTAATGAATAGAAGAGGTACATGGCACGGCATCAAAATCCTAAGTCAATTTACTAATCCTTAGTGAAATAGCACCAATATAAGTCGGAGTGAACTGCAGAAATTGTGTTATTTTATAATTCACGTAAGTGACAGTGAAGTTCGACGAAAATAATACAAAATGCCTCAAATCAGCTCAAACTAAGTACGAGCACGCCTTTTCGATTTTGTGACAGCGTTGTTGTTCAGACCTACATAACAAGTCTAACGTTGAGTTTCACTCGTGTTATGATAAAGGAACATGGGTAAAACGAGAGATCAATATATTTTGTAAATTGTCGATCAGTGGAAACATAAGCAAGTACATTGCCAACTACGAAGCTGAATAATGAAAATAGAAACTAACTTGGAAAACAGGACATCCCTTCGAATAAAAATGGGAAGAAGATTCTAGAAAACAGCCTCTCAATACATCTATTGGCCTCCCCCTCCTTTTTTTCAAAATCTCCAAAACCCCAGTGCGTGTGTGAATTGGTGATTTGTTAAGTAATTTGCCGGCTTCGTCGATATAGTTTAAAATTCAAATTCAAGTGTTCTAAATACCCTTTTTATTTTTTTTTAATTTGCCAATAAAATTCATGGGCTTGCATTCAATATGGTAAATGACAAATGAAAATCCTAAAATATAAAAATTATAGAGGTATCAAACTAAAACGTTGAAGTAAGTATGTATGTTGTATGTATAATACTTGTGTTTAAGTAAATCAATATCATACATGCATTATGTTTCAGTTGCTCCATACCAGTTTCTCACACAAATCACTACTGGAACGGTAAGAATATTTGGTTGGTGTAGAAATTGTACGGATGTGTATTGGGCGTGTCACTGAGCGTGGGTACGCGCATAAACTGATTTGGATCGAACCCATCTTAGTTAATAACTACATGCAATATATCCCACAATCTCTAACCACTACTGCACAAAAGAGAATCTTATACTCCGTTCCATCATTCACATTCATTACAAATGGAAATTCTCAGTGTCTAAATAAAATAATTATACTTAGTGAAATCATAATTCAGGCACACCGATCAAGACACGAGCCCCACAGGTCGTAAGTATACCTGCCCCGAACTGGAACCGAACCCAACACAATCCAATTGTGTTACAGTCTTAATTTCAGAATAACTACGTTGTTCTACTTACTAGTGTATAATGAATAATCCTAATTGTGAGAATACTCTTAGCCAAATAAATATCACAATACTTTAATTACAAGTGTTATATTCCATGAAACCAAACATTACAGGTTTATCTTTTAGCGGCTGAGTTTTCTTGGAGTACTTATAGGTAAGGAAATCACTACGCGAGGAAAGGGCTGTTTTCTGTGCACTCGTAGAGCGTACAGGGTGCAGTCTCGCACATGTTGGATTCGTTTACCGTTGTATAGTTGTTTTTTTTCTTTTTTCTTTCTTTTAGATAATTAAAAATGCAGGTTTATTCTGTTTTTGGAGTTTGTCTACTCCTTTCCTGTGTTCCGAGCAGATCACAGGTGGCGACCCCTTTTCTTATATCTATCAACTCAGTGCTCCGGCACTGAACATCAAACTTAGCCGTAGCCTGCCAGGGATTAGGGCCCTCTGGGGCGCTACAGCGGGTTTGTTTATTTTTGGCGACCTGATCGCCAGGATATCAGCTGGTACCTTTTGATTTTTCTTGTGTTTTAGTGATTCCTATTTTATCTCTCTATGTAGGATCTTGTCGGTATCGTATTACAATTCTTGTTTATCAGTATCTTGTATATCTAGCATGTTTCTTAACTTCCGAAGACGGATACCGTCATCTTTGAATGCTTCCTAAAAAAAAAAAACTGTATTCTTAAGTCAACTTTCATTCTAGGTGAGGTGCATTGCTCTTTGTTGACAATGTCGGATTGGGTTGGGGACCCGCATCATATGTCAGTGAAGTAAAAGTTAATTGAGTGTTTAACGTCAGATAAACTATTTTTTCAGTGTATTCTTTTAATCTTAGTGCATGTGTTAAACTGTTAGTGCCAGAATGAACAAGTCTAAGAGGAAAGCTCGTCATTGTGGCCATTCAGGCACTTTATTAGAGTGTACATCCTGTAATACTTGGTACTGTAAACAGTGTTCAGGATTAAGTGAGGAAGCTTTTGCCGAGAAAGGCAAGCCCAATGTTTCGTGGGATTGTAATTCATGTTTGGTACAATCTCCTGATTTGGCAGATAATACTATTGAATTAGAAGACGTAAACACTGGACCTCTGGTAGAGAAGAGTCAAAGTGGAAGTAGTAGTAGTGAAGTTGGTGTTGCTTCTAATTTTTCTGAACTCTTAGCGCAGCTTACCACCCAAATAAACTCTATAAAAGTGGTTGTGACAGAGGAAGCCGTGCAGCTGAAGTCAAAGGTGATTGAAGAAACCACGCAGTTAAGATCAGACGTAGTTAATGAAACTTCCCAGTTGAAAGGAGAGGTTTCGCAAGTCCAGTCCACTGTAATTAGTGTGGGAAAAGAAATGTCGGAGCTGAAGGACACTGTAGACCGTCACATCAAAGAGCAGGATGCTCGTATTGCAGCCTTGAGCAACCAATTGGAGAATAATACGGCGGAATTGAATCATCAGTTGGAAGTGGTGAACGAGAATTTAGCCTCTCAGGAAGAAACCCTGCTTAATTGTTTAGGAGACAATAGTATGTGTAAGCGTCAATTGGAAGCGTTGTCTACCCAAGTGAAAGAAATCCATCAGACCAGTAACTCTTGTCTAGGACTACGGGACGAACTTGAAGTCTTGAAGGAGAAGGTTGGTAGCCTTTTTGATCAAGATTACGACGAAGAAGTGGAAGAACAAAGTAACCAGTTCAATTCCGATGTTGTTAATGTGGAGCGTAGACACTTCACAGACTTTGAAAGATTTTTAGGTCTTGTTAATCCTAGTACTTGTGAGGGCAGTAGTCAGTCTGAAATCCCAGTGGTTGTTTCTAGTCCCTTGCTTGGAACTACTTCAGTAACCACTACCTCTTGTCTTCGCCCTGCCAAAGTCAATCTGTCCCAGGTACAGCATTTCTTTAACAATGCTAGTTGTGTTTCCACTGCTTCTGCTCATGGTATGCCGCATAGTCATTGTACTCATTCTCAGCCTGCCCATGACAAAGGTTTGGATGGTCGGAAAGCTGATGGTTTTCCTAGTTATGAACGAAATAATTTATTCAACCCTTTTCTTTCTCAGTATGTTAAAGATAGGAATGACTTGCCATGTGTTTCGTCTGTCAATGTTGGTCGAGGCGACTCTGCCTACCCAAGAACTTCCACCTTGGAGCCAGATGTCCCCTCTTTCCTGTCCAATGGTTGTCCACTGTCCAACATTAACGGTAATAATAATAATGTTCACGGTTTAAAGTCGTTACGTTTGTCAGACTTGAGTCATTTCCCTGAGTTTACAGGTAATGTGTTGGAGATTTCCCCACTTGATTTCTTGCAACAATTACAACAGAATTTTAAGTTGTTGAATCTTGATCCCGAATACCAAGTATTAGTTGCTATGAGAGCTATGAAAGATTCTGCTGCTTGTTGGATCTCGCAGGTCTCAGATTAAATTCATTCATATCATGACTTTAAACGTCTTTTCTTGTCGCAGTATCTCAATCCAAAGGTTTGTAGGGCTCAGTGGAGATATTTGCTGTCTACTAAGTATAACCCCAGCATTCACGGAAAAGCTTCTGAGTTTGTATGGAAACTTTCTAAAGGTTTAAGAATGCTTAAGAATAATATGTCACAAATAGAGTTAGTGGATTATCTAATTGATACATTACCTCCAGAATATCAATTTACTTTAAGTCAAGTAGAAATCACTTCTGTTTCTGAGCTCGCTGAGCGCTTAATGAGACTAGAAGTACCTGACAAAACTAAGTTACTAAACAGTCCTCTAGTGTCTTTAGAGTCATTTAGTTTTAAACGTAAAGCAGGTAATGATAATGACACTCCCAGTAAGAGTAAGAAACGCAATGTGCATTTTGATGTTAACCTTGCCACTACCATGATCAATGAAAACAATAATGAACAAGGTAGCTCTAGCGTTAATTCTAATTCTCAAAATAAGGTAACTACTAAAGAAAAATTGGCTCAAGTAGGATATGCCAATGTAAAGGATTATTTAGGCAATAATCCACCTGGTAATAACAATAGCAATAGTAATAACAATAATGTCAATTTTAGGCGCAACAACCGAAGAAGGTTTGGTTTTGGTAATCGTAATAATAACAATAGTAGTAATAATTTCAGTAATAGACAAGGTAATAATGGTTTTCAAGCTAGGCAAAATAATCGCAATGTCAGAAGGGTTAACGTTAGAAATCGTAACATTAATAATGGCTTTACTAGAAACACTAATAATCAGTCAGGAAATTCTTGTGAACAGGCTGAACCTATTTCATCTTGTTGTAATTGTAACCATTGTCCCAACTTTAGAAACAACCATGAGAGCATGGGTGTAAATTCACAAACTGTTTCTGAGCCTTATGCTCAATGTAATACAGCTTTAAATGAACAGGGCAGACTCCTGATCGGTCGCCTGGAGCCCGCCAAGATTGTAGTCAGCGACCAGAAGTGATATTATCTAACAGAACTAATGGTACCTGGTTTACTCAATCTCCTCTCCAAGTTTTCTTTATCTTAAATGAAAATTCACATGACAGTGTTAGTGAAAATAGTGCTTTCATAAAGTCACCTTATTTGTCAGGCCAGATAGCCGGTTTATCACTATCTTGCATAATCGATAGTGGGTGTGAAGCTAACCTTTTGAGTTATGATAAGTGGAAAAGAATTGTGGAAGTGTTGCCTACCGCTAAGCTAGTTCCAGCTAAGCATGTAACTTTGCAAGCTTTTGTGGGTGATAATAAGCACCGAGTTAAAGGCCAAAAAACTTTATATCTGGAATTCTCCGGTCATGTTCTTGAAGTTTCTTTCTTTATTGTGGAAGGCATGAAGTCAGATGTCCTTCTAGGAACTCCTTTCTTGAATAAATACAGTTGTGTTGTAGATTTTTTTAACCGCATCCTTACATTCAAAGATCTCGATGGTAAGCCAGCGAAATTGAATCTGAATTCCTTATGGATAAGTTCAGTGGAACCAGAACCTTTAATACAAGAAGTGAACCAAGAAGACGATTATCTGGTACCAGTGAGCGAAATTCGAGATACCATTTTGTCCAGAACTGATTTAGCAGAGGATGTTAAGTCCAGATTAGTAGATTTACTAATTCGTTACAGGGAGTTATTCTTCGAGCGGCCTAGACCAGTGAAGATAAAGCCTCTGAAGATTGAGCTCACTGATAACCAGCCAGTGGTGTGCAAGCCGTACCCGATAGCCTACTCAATGCGACAGCCATTTCGAAAACTCTTGCAGAAATGGCTGGAGTGGGGAGTAATTGAAGAAAGATTGTCACCGTACTTAAACCCTGTGCACTGCGTCTACAAGGCAGATAAGCAGTCTATTAGGCCCACATTGGATTTAAGACATCTAAATAGGAAGGTGATATCTGCTAATGTGCGTGTGGAGCCTATACAAGATATTTTAGCTCGCCTCAAAGGTTCTATGGTGTTTTCCTCATTTGATTGTAAAGATGGATATTATTGTCTACCCTTAGAAGAGGAGTCCTACGAGAAGACAGCTTTCTTGTTTGAAGGAAGGCAATATTGTTTTCGTTATCTAGTGATGGGACTGAAATCCGCTACAAGTTTGTTTCAGTTCGTTATGAACAGTATCTTTGACCTGTCCACAAAACATTTCGTCTCCTGTTATTTGGACGACCTTCTTTGTTTTTCCCCCTCTATAGATCAGCACTTCGAGCACCTGGAGTTTATTCTGTACACGTTAAACAAATTGAACTTTTCGCTGAACTTTCGCAAATGTAAATTTTTGTTCCCGGAGCTGTTATTCTTAGGACATATTATATCTGGTCGAGAAGTTAAAGTTAACTCCAAGCTGAATGAAACTATCAGAAATTTTCCGGTGCCGAGAACTCGTAAACAGCTACGTCAATTTCTGGGCATAGCCAATTGGCGCCGCAAATTCATCAACAATTACGCCGAGTTAACCGAAGATTTGGTGCATCTTCTGCGCAAGGAAGTGAAATTTCAATTTGGTCCAAAGCAACTCGAAGCTTTTGAATCATTAAAGCGAGATTTAATTTCTCCTCCCGCCTTAGCACTGCCTGACATGGGTAAAACTTTTCATATTTTCTCAGATTCCTCTGCCATAGCCATTGGCGGATATATTGGTCAGTACGAAGGTGACGAGTTTAGAGTAATTTCTTATGCTAGTAGGCGTATCAAGCCCACTGAAATGTCATTGTCTATTTTTCAGGCACAGTTATTAGCGGTAGTATTTCTCTGTGAGAGGTTTGCAGATTATATTCTTGGTAGAGAAACTGTTGTCCATACGGATAACAAGGCTATAACCCATCTTAAGACTATTCGCAATCTAGACTCCAGAACCACTAGATTATTGTTAAAACTTCAGGATTTTAATCTACAATTCGAACATCTGTCCTCTGGTGAAAATTATATTGCTGATGTCATTTCACGTAATCCTCCTGATGAGGATGAGTCTGTTAATACTATGTACATGATAAATGTTGTGTTTAGAAATTTAACTCAATCTTCTTTCTTACAGCTTATATTTAAGGAACAGCAGAATGATGCTTTTGTCAGTAAATGTTTAACTAAATTGGAAGAAGGTAATCCAAATTATTGTAAACATTTAAATCTAATATATGTGAAGCAATCTAATGTCTGGAAATTAATTATTCCCAAAAGTCTAGTGCATGTAGTAATTGACGAAATTCATAAAGAAGCACATTTTGGTTCCAGGAAATGTTACTTGCATTGTAAAAAACTTTTTTATTGGCCGAATATGAAGCGTGACATTGCTAAATTTATAAATGATTGTGAGATTTGTGCAACAACTAAACCATGTTCTCAGGCCAAGGTACATCAAATTTGTCATGTAGAGGCAGATCGCCCACATTGTAAATTGAGTGTAGATCTTATAGGGCGTTTACCAAAAAGTAACTCTTATTCGTACATATTGTCTATCTTAGATGTTTACAGTAAATTTCTTGTATCATATCCAGTAAGGAATGCTAATGCTAAAGAGATTATCTCTATCTTTACTAAAAGATACTTCTATCATTATCCTATTCCCCAGGAACTCATTACTGATAGGGGAGCACAGTTTGTTTGTAGTTTGTGGCGTCGTTTTTGTCGCAGGAATGGCATCCAGCATTTGTTATTGAGTCCGTATAATCCTAAATCTAACCCTGTGGAAAGATATCATTCAGAAGTCTCTCGTTTGTTAAGAGTATTTATTAATAAGGATCATACTCAATGGAGTCAAAATTGTCAGAGGTGCAGTCATTGTTAAATAACTCAGTGTCTCTTACTACTGGTTATGCTCCTTCAGAGCTTTTTCTCAATTTTTCAGCGCTAGATAATTTCAAGAAAGAATTAGATTGGCCTTCAGAGTTTGGTGAAGTAGACCATAAGTTTAAACATCAGTCAGTATTGTTAAATACAAGGAAAAGTCTTAGGAAAAATAATTCCAAAGTTAAAACCAAAGGTATCGAAATTAAAATTGGTGATCTTGTTTTTGTAAAAAATCAGAAACATAGCTCTATGATAGATAAGACTATTAGCAAATTTTTCTTGAAATATTTAGGTCCATTTTTAGTCATAGGTGTGGAAAATAATGCAGTGAGTCTGATAAATTTAAATAATGAATGGATTGGTACTCATAATTTGGACAACGTCAAACTGTTCAACTGTTCCCTGGAAAAGCGCCAGGAACTTTTAACGAATACTTAATTATTAAAAAAAAACATTTAGGCAAAGTTTTTTTTCTTCAACCTGGGCGAGGTTGTAACGCCCCTATACAACTTGTCTACAATTGTATTACTAGTACAATTTACAATGTACTTCTTGTAAATATATGCATTTGGCAACCCTGTTGAAACATCATGTTCGCGGGTTGGCGCAAAGGCTTCTGGGCACTCAATCAGGGACATGAAGACGCAATGGTGATAGTAATCTTTGCCTACTAACATAATTTTGTTAAATCTCACTCGTTAGTGATCATCGTAGTATTCAAGAATGGTTTTAGTTTACCCTGCAACCTGGTGAACAATTTCTCACATATTTCTCGTGTGCAATTAGTTTGGATAGCATCAAATTTCAAATGGTGTTGGGAAACGGCCATCCGCCTTAGCTCACCACGTGAGCCGTTCTTGTGTGTGTGCATATTTCAAGCTTGCTTTCATAGTGTTGTACTATCATATTCGCATATCCAGTGTGCATTCTTTTGGAGTGGTTTAGTCATCATGTTAGTATCAGTACACAATTTTAACTTGCGGCTTGAATCAAGTGACGTTATGTGCAGCTAAACTTTTAGTAGCAGGGCCCCCAACCCATCCACACTGTCCATGAAGCAAGGCAAAAATTAAGCTTTCTATCCGTCTGTTTTATCTAGTTATATCAGTGCAGTTATTTACTATGGAAGGACCAGAAGCGTATAGTAAACTCACCAGTGACAACATAACTTTCTGTGAATGGAGTCCAGAAAGCAGCCACCGCAGCAAGCTAGGTGAACAGCACGCATGGCTGCAGGACTACCGTATTTTCATAATAATCTTGTATGAACTGCTCAGCCACGCAACCTTATGTAACCCTTTAGTCAATGTGAGCAATCATCGTTGTTGGCTACTCAAGAGGTTGAAAATGCAGCATCAAGTCAAGCAGTTAAAGTGGAATTTTGTATATATTAGTATGTAGAGTTTTAGCCAATGAGAGTTACTTTCATATACTTTTATTAATCATCTCTTTGAAAAGTCAACAAGGCGTCCAGTCTCCAGTTCATCGTTATAACCCTATGTTCGTGCTATTTAACAGTTGGATTCAGGTTTATAATCTTAAATAGATGTATCATCATCATCATCTAGACTGCCTAGTGATCTCCAGGAAGTGGATGCACACCAGCTCCTCCCTGCCTGGGCTGGATCGTGTAAAATAAAGATGTCTCTTTTTACGCTTAATCTCCTATGCCAAATAATTTAGAGGACCAACCCAACAGCAGTGATTGTTTAATTTATCCAAGCCTCAGTGTCTTGTGTGGGATTAAAGCAGTAGTTTGCGTGCATATCGTGTAATTTGTTTCCTGTTGGAAATGTGTTTCGTTTGTGTCGAAAGTGCATTTGTGAAAATTATAGTAATTTCAGTTTAGCCTATACCTGCCATAAGGGTAAGTACCTTGTGTTATAAGAGCCCGCCTTCGTAGCCGGCTAATAATTCTGCCTCGTACAGAATTTTTGTCCTCACTATTGGTGATTTGTTGAATTACGTGTACATATTGCACCCTCATGTGGATTTGCTGGTGCACGTTTAAAGAATGTTGGTTTGCAGGTATTTATTTGCACTTATCAAAGTTTCAGCTATGTTGGAAGCAATCTACAAGTAATATAAAGTGCATAGTTCATTACTATCCTTCGAGATTATCTCCGTTTAAGCCACGAGCACGTCTCTCCCGTTTAAAAGTTGCTTGGCTATCTAGCACAAGTTGGTCAAGAATGTTGTCCCTTTAGTTATTATGTTCATGTTACCATTGAGTTAACTTTAACAAGTTCATGTTGGTCTCTCTCTAGTTCTTTCCTCTTAATCTCTGCCGAAGTGTGTCTAAGCCACAGCAGTGTTCTACTGTGAATTGATTACATGGGTTTTATTAAGCATGTCTCTATGTCTATATTACTATGGAAATCCACTATGTCTAGCATCAGGATCGGAGTGTTGTTTTTAGCAACCTATTGTCGGAACTGGTTATAAAGTCTTATGGCTATATCTGTCCAATTTGTCTACATCTTGTCCACTTTAACAGCCTTATTCAATTAGGGTAGTTCATTCGTTTTATGACGACGTATAATTAAAGATCGATCTAGCATGATGTTTCCTTGGGGTTTATTAGTATTCTAATAATTACTTACTGTTATATAATGGTTAAATTTAAGCATCACTTAGTTTTGTGTACACCCGACTAGTCGTGGTCAGTAAAGATTACCTCGCTCGAGCTATTTGTCCTAATACTTGTCAAGACCATGGTGAACTCCTTAGCATAACTGTTTTCTTATAAACTATATTGTTTGTGTGTATGTTTAATCGCTTATCGTATGTTTATTTTACCACCAGCATATGGTTGTATCTAGTATGATTCTATTTAGTCATGTATCTGTATAGGTTATAAAGGGAAATATTGCAGAAAATTCTCAAAACTGGTTTAAGTCTTAATTTCAGAATAACTACGTTGTTCTACTTACTAGTGTATAATGAATAATCCTAATTGTGAGAATACTCTTAGCCAAATAAATATCACAATACTTTAATTACAAGTGTTATATTCCATGAAACCAAACATTACAGGTTTATCTTTTAGCGGCTGAGTTTTCTTGGAGTACTTATAGGTAAGGAAATCGCTACACGAGGAAAGGGCTGTTTTCTGTGCACTCGTAGAGCGTACAGGGTGCAGTCTCGCACATGTTGGATTCGTTTACCGTTGTATAGTTGTTTTTTTTTCTTTTTTTCTTTCTTTTAGATAATTAAAAATGCAGGTTTATTCTGTTTTTGGAGTTTGTCTACTCCTTTCCTGTGTTCCGAGCAGATCACAGGTGGCGACCCCTTTTCTTATATCTATCAACTCAGTGCTCCGGCACTGAACATCAAACTTAGCCGTAGCCTGCCAGGGATTAGGGCCCTCTGGAGCGCTACATCCTCATGCGTTTAACATTACGTCATGTAAACGTTAGTCAGTATTAAGAGCGGACGAAGGCAAAATTTTCACCCGGCGAAAGTGTCTTTTTGGTGACCTCCCTCCAAATAGCGTAGCCTATATTTTGCATTTTATTAAAGTGATATTAGAAAATACGTTCGAAAATTTAATATGGGGTGCTAGTTTGAGCGCCCCCAGACGTTGGCAATCTAGACAGTTACACTGTTTCGGTTTGCCCGATCCTTGGTGCTTGTACTTGGTTCTGTGTAGCCGCGGTACATAGCAATTGTGCTGAGCCTCATAATCATGGCAGTAGGAATAATGTACTTGGGTCGGGCGTGGGAAAATTTTCAAAAATTTTCCCATGGGAACGTTCCCTGGACGCGGTTGCTAAGCTGGAATACGTATGGTCATAGTCTTGGATGCCTACCAGATGTAGAAACAAGATGAAACATGCCTTTTCGTGTTCTTGTCGTGTATTGGCTAATAATTTGAATCCCCAAACCCCCACCCCTCCTACAAAGAGCGTAAGCGGTACGTATGTGCTTGTGTAGGTCATTCTGTTAGCAGCTGTTGCAAAGGAAGAAACGTCAAAATTTAAAGATGTCATCGTCAATGAGTTTATTAGATAAGCTTAATAAGCCATCAATGGTACCCTTTACAAAAATGCGAGATTTGGGGATTGGAGTACCATTTCGTATTGTAAACTGTGAGATAGTTACAACGGTATATGGTAGGAAGGCATGTGTGACATTTGAAGGAGGCGAAAAACTGATTTTACTAGGACGTTGTACTGAAAAATTGGAAGCAGATAATAGTGCATTATTAACGTATTTACAAAGTGGGAATGTCTGTTTAATATATAAAGGAATGAAGATTAATGTATCTGGACGTAACATGCACGATCTTGAATTTACTGAACTGGTTTACTCATCGTAAGTGTATGGTAGCATGTACAAACAAGATAAAACATGAATTTTCCTCTTCGTCCCCTTCCTCTTCATGCATGCGCAGTCATCTGTATGCATAGTGTCGTTATTCTGTGCTGGGCAGCGACTGGAGTAACATGTCTTTGAGTGCTTGTGCATCAACTATGGACACCAAGAAAGAGTACTTGTTAAATGTTGAATATGGACTTAATTCAATGAAAACGAAATTAATTTGTATTGGACTGGATAGTGATACATTTGAACCAGTGATTCGTGTTGGCAAAGGACTTGTGTTTGGAGTGGAGTTAAATTTGTCAGAGTGGGAGAAACTTGTACATTTGACTCCATTTGTTACGGACTATTTAAATTCTCAAGTGGAAATTACATTTATAAAATCTCTTGGTCGAAAAAACGAACTGGTGGTGCGAAAACTAATAGGTGAAAAATTAGTGATGTTAGAGAAGAAAGGAACACGTCATGCTCCTCGAAACACTGTGTACTTAACTTCAAGTGATTGGCTTTATTTCTTGGAAATATTACCATGTATTGAACATGCTGTGGAAAACAGTAAAGTTTGTAGTGTTGTGCTACGTGAATATTTTGACTTGTGTACAGATACTATTCGTAATCATGTACAATTGCAGTGTCTTACATGCAGAGGACTTGCCGGAATCCATACCTGTGTAGACGAACAGAGTATTATTAATGGTATGAACATCAGTTTTCCAAGTGTCTCTCTTGATAAGAACAGTGATGTGAACATTGATGGTGAACGATTAAAATTGGAAATGAAAGTATTTTGCAAACAAAAACTCATAGATTCAATTATGGCTGATTTATTTGATAGTGTATCGACACAGCCATGGTGGGGGGAAACCGATACTCAACCTTCGGAGGGTATCAATGAAGTGAACGTCTCTTCATAAAGAAGAAGAAGAAAATTGATATGTTTTTACATGTATACTAAACAACGTAATATCAAATGTAATAAAAATATATATAGTGAAAAGTGAAATGTTTTATTTGTGTGTGTGTTTTGTGTTCGTTTCATACACCTCAATATGACAGATTTTTAATTTTTTTATAAGAAAAAAATCCTAACATATTTTTTCCTCGTATATTATAAGTGATACGTATAATAATAATAATAATAATAATAATCATAATGAATTCAAATTCTTGAAATGAATGTTAAAATAAAAATTAGTATATGAAATTATTATTATTATTATTATTATACAACTTTGTCTTAAGTATGACAGGACTTTTTTATTTTTTTAAAAAAGGAACTAAAATAATTAATAATAAAATTTTAAAAACAAAAGTCCTATCATCATAATATTGAATTCACATACTTGATTTAATTTACGAAAGAATAACTGATTAAGTATTTGAATTCATTATTATTATGTAGTTATGTGATTACATCATTGAATTAAAAATCAGCTTTAGAATCTTTTTTTTTAAAAAAAACTATGAAATTCTTGAATTCAATGACTTAAAAATATTTTTTATGATATGTGTATTTAATTACATAATTGATCATAAAACATATTTATTTATAAGGAAACTAAGAAAATAAGAAGTAAAACATTTGTTTTCAAAGAGAAAAAAATACAAAGTGTTTATTGCTGATGAAACTATTTACACAATTAAAACGACGGTAAGTATAGTACATTTTTGAAAGAACGTTAGATTTTTTTCATTGTTCATGTGATGATAACTTCACAACTGCCATATACTGTTCACTGACGATGACTATACACAGTTCAATTAATGATACTACTGCTGTTGATGATGGTGATGAAACGTAGATAGAAGTCAATCTGTACAATGATGATGTCCATACACACGATAACGATCTTTTACTCTCTGAAATGAAAAAAAATGAAAAACAAACTTAAAATTTATTTTATCTATAATCATGAACAAATAAAACAACAAATAATAATACATACAAACCCATTATAGTAAAGAAGAAGAAGAAGAAGAAATGACTACCTGCAATAATATGAAAAAAGTAATCAAAACAAACGAAGAAGAAGAAGAATGAAGACATGATTACCTGTAAAAGTAAATACAGCAAGCGACGATCATTTTTTCTGGAGTTGATGAGAAAGTGTAATGAAATTCATTTAGGGACTTTCCTTTAGCTTCGAAGCATAGGAAAAGATATGAATAATGTCCACATAAGGACGATTTCACACTTTGAATTTGTTTATTATTAAATGTATAAGAAGTGGAATTTCTACGTAGAAATTGAATATGTTGCATTACATATGGAGGAAATCCAAATGTATCGAAGTAGTGGGCACGTCCGTCAGTATGAATATATAAGGAAATCCAGTGTGTGCCAAGTTTGTTCGAGGGACCTGTATTTATGATGATAGCTGCAGGTAGTGGAACATGTGTTGGTAATTCATTAGCTGCATATACGCCAAAGAAATGATTGTGAAATAAAGAATTTGTTAGCAAAGCATTCAATAAATCTAGTGTAGAGGACATCATGTATAAAAATGCAGACATGTACATATATGATATTATATTTAAATAAGGTACCTTGAAAAATCCATGATGATGTTTCTCTGATGATCCACTTCTAAGAGAGATTGGAATTCTCCATACACAATGCAGGAGATAGGTGCTGGTAGAGGCTTCGTAAAATGAACTTCCAGACGAACACAGCCGTGACGTATAAGGTTCCAATGCTGCACAGCGCTGGCTTCTCCATCTTGAGTAATGTTGAAAACAAAGAGAGTGTATCCTTGAGGAAAGTCAAGGCGAGGAATATTGTTGCCATGATTGGAAAAGTGAATACCTGATCCACAGAATAAGGTATGATATGAGGAAACATAGAGGTTGTTTTCGAAATTTGGTTGTAATGGTCTTGAAGGTACAGGTTCTCCATCAATGTATAGAGAGAAGAAATTGATGTCAAAATGTTTGAAATGAGATGGATTTGAAGTTATTGTTCCTGTATAGGCAACATTTTGTGTAAACGCCACAATCACTCGAGTTGGTAATACTCCCATAAATAAATTATCAATTGTTATTGATTGAACATCCTTTGGAATGACGAATGACTTCATTTGCACTCTTGTAAGAGGATATTTGGCTGTTGTTGATTGTAGAAGCTTGTTATGTGCTAGTTTTATTGTAGGACTAACATTAATCTTTTTAATATGTAAAGCAGCGTCTAAAATATTCACTTTAGCCTCAACAGACGAATCACTAGCGATGAGACAAAAGTTTGGCTTTGCAGGAATTAACTTGAGACGTAATTCTACTCCTTGGATTAAAAATTTATCTTGATTAAAAATATCACAATGAAGATGTCCAAGCATGTCAAATTTTGCACTTTGTTTTGTTAATTCATAACGTTGTTGAAATCCTCTATTACCACTAGATGTTGCGTCCATATGTCCAGCAGTATCTTGAAACCAGAATGCACATTGAAGCTGAGTATTTTTAGCAGAATCATCATAATTTAACAGTTTTTCAATATATGATCGATATGGATGATTATGAGATGGAAATGAAATCAGTTTGTTATTTAAATACACTTCCACTTCACTGAACATAGAATTTAAAAAGTCATTAATAGGAGCCACAGCTTTATCACTTTCACCAAATGCTGATCCATCAGGCTTAACGATTTGAGCTTCCATGTAAAGAAGAGTATGTGGTAGATCTATGTATTCATCACTTGTTCCTGGGATGACAAATTCTATAGGAGCATTATCAGCTAGTGAACTGATTGGTTTGTATGTAACAACATGATTATCCAATATACTGGTTTGCGTTGGTTTGTAGGAAAAAATATCTAGTTCACTTTTTACACACTCGCAGGATTGATGATGTAAGAAAGCCATAATGGTGATGATTTAATCAAAGATATCGTGTGATAACTTCCTCTTCTTATAAGACTGATTTTTCTTTGTTTTCTGTGTACGTTTCCTCTTGCCCTTCTTCTTCTGGCGCTTGATGAGGTATAATGATGAAGGGTTAAAGATGGAATGATGTGTAAATCTTCTTTTCCTTCGTTGATATCCAGATTCTAGCATAGGTTTCAGTTTATTTTTTGCTTTGTCTTGCAAGACGAATCTCGCTTCACCCATTCGTTGATGAAAGGATTCGTTAATAGGTTGATTATCGATGATGACATCAGTAATAACGTTTGCTCCAGATTTTAATAATTCCTTTCCTACTGTTTTAGCTCCTTGTTTTACTAGTGGCATGACAGAACGAAATAATCCTCCAAGGAAACTTCCAATACCATGTCCAACTTGATAAGGGGATCCAACATAAACTTTTCCAGTTCCAGAAAGAGCTGGTTTTTGATAATATTGTAAATATGGATTATTCATATTTGTCGATGTTGACGCACTGGTCGAAAATGTAGTTTAACGCACACAGTTCCGAAAGTGAATGCCAGTGGAGAGTCTGTACTATCTCTTATATCTATTTTGATGTGTTCAAAATGCATCTTCTCTATAGGCACATAATGTGGAGGATTAAAAATTTCTATAACACTACTTCCAAATGTATGATTCACAGGATTCATATTTATGATACGTAATAATGGTGCTACTGTATCTACAACAAATACAGATTGAATTATATCACAATACACATACATTGTAGATGGAACTCCTAAACGTAAATTTGGAATGCTTTGGCCTTGTTGCATATCCTTTAAATCAACGTTTGGATCAAACCCCAACATCGCACTAACACTTAGTGATAATGCAACGTCTACATCTATGTCTTTATGAAGACGTCGTATAAAACAGGTATTACTCTCACGAGTATAAGGAATATATAAATTTGTGAATCTGTTGTATGTGTTTATTATCTTTATCAATTCTGATATGTCAGTGTAATAACGTACAGGAATAGTTATAAATTTCCATTCATCACTTTTTGCAGGTTTGTAAAAAAATTTATTATTTTCTTCATTAATATTTAATATTGAATGAGGATAATGAATTTCAACAATAGCCACTTCCCACTTTTCATGGAATTCCATTCTTTGATGAAGTTTCGTAGTGTATGATGTTAAGGTGTTGTCAGGAAAATATTCCATAGAACTATTACTGGGAAGCGTAACGTAAAAATCTCCATCAGGTTCCATTGTACTTCTCGATCTTCTTTACGGATGAGGCAGGTATCCAGGAATCGAAAGAAGAAGGATATCCTTTCCAATGAGCAAGATATTCTTTTCTGCTGCCTTTTCTTCTTGTACGTATGATTTTATCTATGTAAAATGTCTTTGATAACGTCACAGGTTTTAATTCCTCTTTGTAAAATAATCCATCCAGTGGTTCCTTGTTTAAATCTTCAATTTCATAAACAGGTGGATCTCTTGGTATTATCTTCTTCACTTTAAATATTTCCCAAGTCCAATTTTGCATATATCCTTTATCAAATGTACGTTTAGTTTTACTAATTCGTACTGTATCACCAATCTTAAGATGATTTGAGAAATTTGGATTCTTCTTCTTCTTTATTTTATTATCATATTGATTATGCCATACTTGTAATAGGTTATTTTGAGAAACATTTGCAGGTGACATCTTTATGCTTGAATGATAACCTTCATTGTATGATTTCACAAGAAGAGGTAATACATTTAAATAATTATACGTTTGATACTTTGTAAAATACTTCCACATTTTTTCTTTTAGAGTTCTGTTAAAACGTTCTACAATACTAGCTTTTATATCAGGATTTTTAGTTGTAATATGTTTTATTTTGTTGTCCTCTAAATATTTCTGTATAGTTTTATTAGTAAACTCACTTCCTTTATCTGTTCGGAATGTAATTGGTTTTCTGTCTTTGAACACAAGTTTCAATGCTTTTAAGACATCATTTGTACTTTTAGATTTTAATGGAACAGCCCATGCATATCGACTGAACACATCTATCACTGTAAGAATATAACGATATCCATCATTAAATTTATGAAGAGATTGAAGATCATTAATATCACTTTCCCACTTATCATCAATGTTATTCACGACATAGAAATCTCTTTTAAAACGACGACGCACAGGTTTGTGTAACGTATATGTTGTTTGTTGCAGTAACCATCTTCTTATACAATGTATAGGAATTTTCTTCTTTGTAGCTATCCACAATTTTTTAACAGTTGAAAACGATGCAGGATGTGAAGGGTTGTAGTATATCTTGCATAACTGTTTGTTTACGGTTTCCACCTTGACCATACTGGACGTTTACAGGCACGTTTCCTTTTCCTTATAGGAGATACTACTTTTTCCTTTTCTTCTGCTTCTTCTTCGTCGTCTTCTGGAAACGATTTCAGAGGTATTTTTTCCCTTGACGATGATGCTGTTGGTGATGCTTTAGTTCGTCGTAAAATATATGACAAACGTTTTGGATTTCCAATAAGTTCTTGAGGTGTTATTAGAACATAAATAATTACAAAATTTCTCCCATCCCGGTGGATTTGTGTGTTTCCGGGTTCGCGACACATCAGAAATTAAATCTACAATGTGAGATCCTTCTAGTTTATCACCTCTGATGTAAACAGTTCCTTTATTATCCCACGTGATATTATCATCATGTTTCATTTTATGTAGTAGTAATTCAGCTCTTTTACGAAACATTTTGGGTATAGATAATAATATTTCTTCTTCTACTTCAGGCTTCTCTGATTTAGTTGACGTAATTGAAAGTGTCACAGGTTCTTCTTGTTTTCGTATTAAATGTAAATATTTTTGAAGAATATTGTTATACTGATTCCACTTTTCTTCATCACTAAGCGATGATAACTGTAAAATCTCTTGCATTTCTTAATCCAAATTAGATTCACGTTTCTCCAGGGATGATGATGATGATGATGGTGTTTGTATACGATTCAGAACTTCACGTGGAACTAAAATCATCTTCTTTGCGTGTTCCATTGTACTAACGGAATAGTAAACTTGATTATGCACCAGTTAAAATAGGAGCTAATAATGCCGGTAGGAATCCACCCTGCTGCTGCACTAATAAATGCTTCTTCTTCTTTTGGATGGAGTTTCCTTTCTTCACAAGATATCGAAGCGTCCTCTTGTATCGCTTTAATCTTGCTTTCTGTGTCTTTGTAAGAGGTACATTCCCTTTTAATACATTATAACAACATTCGCAAATACTTCGAATCACTGAAGAGTCTGCATTGGCCAGTATAGCTTTACGTAATTTAGGATTTGCTTTGCTCAGCGTACGAAGAAGATCTCCGTGTTTTACTCTTGGAGACATATTGTCAGAATGAAGAAACACAGTTTAAAACAAACATTATAAGCACATCTTCTATTTCGTTGGAACATAAACGTAATGATAAATATCATCAGGAAAGATATTTGTTTGAAAACGAAGTTCATCTGACGTATCCTGTTTTAAATCAATAAACAAATAGCCATATGGTAACTTTGTTGCGTCGTTAAAACTTTCTTGAAGAAATTTTGGATTCTCAGGAGTTAGTTGATAACTCAAATGTTTAATTTGTGACTTATCTCTTGGATTTTTAAATAATACGAGATAAGAACAATGCAAGCTCATATCTCTGCTTCCTTTTCCCTGATGAAATATGTTTTGTGTAATAAATAGTACACTAAGATTTCTATGATGAGAACCCTTTGTAAAGAAATCAACTATATTGCGGTTCACTTCACACATTTGATCACCAATAATAATAAGATGTGGTCCAGTTTCAGGTAAAAAGTCTTTTGTTCGAGGTAATCCTTCAATAAATTGTACTTTTGTCTAAATTTCTCTGTATGCATTTTGCCATTCTGCATAGTACCAATAAATATGACGAAACGATGTATTAACCATGCGTGATAAATTGGCCAGGAATCGTATTAAAAAGGAAGTTTTTCCACATCCACTTGGTCCGGCAACAATACATGAAAAAGGGATGTTTCCACGTCGTGTTCATGTTAAAGAGTATGATCATTCTTTCTTCATACGTATATTTATAAAGGGCCTTATTACACATCTCTTCTTCTTTTGTTGGAAGTAGTGTAGCCATATGGAAGAGTATCATATGAATTTGGTATTCTACGTCGTTTTATATAATTTATCTTATAAATTTTTCTTTCGGGCATGCTGACGATAGTATGGTCTTTCTTGCGGCAAATTTTTTTCTCATTGGTAATTTTGACTTCAGTGGGACGAGATTCTTGTCTTCTTCGGCGTCCTCTTCACTATCTACTATCCTTTTCTTCATTACATCAAAATGTAGGTGTTTTGAAGAATCACAGTTTAATGAAAAGCCCCGTATCTTGCATACTTGAAACTCCTTCTTCGTACTGGGATCGAAAAAACGTAACCCATAGTTCTTGGGTCCAGCCGAAACGTATTCTGAAATATAGGCCTCTTTACCATACTCGAGTACTTCATTTGTTAAATCGCCTAAAAAGTCACCAGTTGGGATTGTAGTTTCACCAGGTTTTTGCGTATAAATGACTGAATCTGTATCGAAATACAATACTCTTTCTTGCAGTTGATCTAAATACTTGTACAATTCTAATCTTGCTTGTGCTGTTGTGTACGCGGCTATGACGACATTTACTGTTGGTAGTGAAACAGGAACTTCATCTGTGTATTGCCAATATACATATATCATGTCATCATTTACTGGAAATATTTGATGAAGGTCTATATCATGAGATGTTAATTTCTCATATAATTCCTTTGGATCATTAATAATGCTTACATGACCCATGTTCTCACGTTGTCCAAATTTTCCCCAAAATGAATTTAACATTAATTTAGCTAAACTTCTAAGTGCTGGATTATGTTGAATTTTATTTTCATCGAGACGTATTCCTTCCTTTTCATAAACTTGCTGAATGTACTTCTGCTTTAGCTCATCTGTTTCACACCATGCTGGCCATCCACTAGCTTCCGTTTTTGCTTTCAGGAAGGTGTTTATGTACTCTGCAAATAAGCCGCCACTTTTTGTTTCTTCATCATATTGAACAACATCATATGCCCAAATTTCATGAATATCTATTATTTTGTATCCTTTTTCTAATGCTTTTCTTACTTCATCTGCTACCCATGTACCATGTAGAACTCGGTCATTATCGCTGTGATTACAAGATGACTGGTTTAATTCATCACAACATGTACGACAAAGTGGAAACATCAATCTATCATTTGACTTGTAAGGAAGAACTGGGTGTAAGAGATTTTTTTGAGGCAGAATACTTAGTTTAACTAATCCTTCAACTTCTTCAATGGTGGGAGTATTTGAATCTCCAGGCAGATAGATAGTAGGATGACGAATTGGAAACTTCTTAGTCTTACAAATATGGGGATAAAGCGAAATAACATCTTTGTATTAGATGGTTTCTCCTTCAGATTCTTGTGCTTTATGATACAAACGTATGGCAATCACACGTCCTCCATAAAAAGCATTACGAGGATTTAATGGTGTTTTCTTTATATACGGATGCTTTATAACATACTTCTTCATCTCTTCATTTCCTGCCAATTGTTTTTTAAATTCACAGCCCCATATTTCATTCACTTCACAGCCAAAATCTTTTAATTTTTGAATTTTCTTCTTTGTTGCTTCATATCGATATTCCATGGTATCTGTAGCATTGTTGGGTTTATGGGTTTATCTCTGTCGTTAGGGAAAAAGTAGATACATCCATGTGTAAAGTAGCCTTCATACTCCCACACGTGTATTCTTCCTGTATTGGGATCTGTTCATACACCATCTACTTTCATTGATGCAATTCGTTTTTCCTTACTACGTGCAACATTGGTAATTTGAATGTTTCTTGTTTTTTTCTTCCCAAGCTATCCATTGTACTGCTTCAATTGACTGGACATCTCTCCATCGATACCCGTTCTTTGGTATGATACCAATCGTATTTTCCTTTAAGAAATTTCGACGATACACCAAATTACATGCACTGGCGATTGTAATGCATTCAAGTAAGGGATTTACATTTGTTTCAGATTCAAATGTATTCATAAAGGAAATACATGCTTGACGTAATACTTCAACATCCTGTACACAATATTTAATGAGTTCTTCTTTCATTTTAAAGGTATCATTTCGATGTTCAGTATACCATTGGAGAAACTTACGTCTTTCGTCTACTTTCATGGTATCTGCTCCATAATATTTAATGTCTGGAAGTGTACATTCATATGTTTGGTTCTCACGTCTATTGAAAAAGTGTGGGAAATATCCTTTGCACGATTGAAGACCAAATGCACCACTTAATTTACTTAAGCGCATAAGAAGAAAGCTTAGTGAATCAATGAATGTTACGTTCCCTATTTTAAGAGATAGAATTTTTGCCCCATTCATGATTACTTCTGGAGTCCAATTCATCTTCTCAACCATGGTCTTAATGATGAAATGTGCATCATAGCCCTTAGAATTATGGGCTACACATGTTATTGATTTAATGTTTGGACGTCGCTGTTGAAGATGTTTTAGAAAGTCTTCTATTACATTTTCTCCGTCAAATATATTTTCTCGTTTTTCACAAACGATACAATTATTTTTGATGTCATTGTCTTCATAACATCTGTAACATGTATGCTGACTAACCAAGACATTAGGTATATGTTCATATATGGTTGCGTCCTCATCTTCTATTTTCGTGTCTTGTGTGCACTCAATATCATAAAACACAATCATAGATTTCTTCTCCATGATAATTTTTTCATTGGCTTTTTTTTATTTTCTTCTTTCATTCACTTTCATGTAACATTCATGATTGGGTGGTACTATAGCATAACAAATGTTGCAATAAGTTTCTCCACATACGTGAGAACCTTTTTCTTTTACTACATAAATTTTCAAACACTGGACACAACATTTCACAGTTGAACATAAAGTCTTTCCATTTTGATACGGCGCTGACTTGTGATAGTCATAGCATGACTGGCCATAAAATTCTCGATTGCATTCATTGCAAGTAATATGGGTTTCTTTAAAGTCACATGGTGGCTTCTGATGACAACGATAACATACAGCTGTACAATGTTTCAAATGTTCATGTTTGTTTTCATATTTCTTATGACAGCTTTCGCAATAATATCCACAGCTAAAACATGCTGTCAAGCTTTCTATGACGTAGTGATTATCTATGAACAGTAAATTTAAAGCAGTTCTCTCGTTATCACCTGGTGGTGCTTCAAACATAACATCACTTCCTGAAAATCCCCTATACACTGTAATTTTATAATCCTTTAAATATTCCTGAAATTTACGAATTTCAGGAATTCCACCACCATGACTAAGATCTACACCGGCAGCTTCACACAGGTCTTCTGCTTCTTGCTGAATTAAATATTTATTTTGATGTTTAACATATCTATTATATTGAGTTTGATTTCTTCCCTTGTATTTTTTCAGTCCTATGGCAACGACGATCGCATGTGCTAAACATTTTGTATCTGTATTCTTAACTGTGATAATATTACGTTTTGCCTTTACGTATTCCTCGGTATTCATAATATGTTGTTTCAAACGACCTTGTCCTCTCGGCATACGTACATGATGAAAATTCACGATGCAATCTTCATTTATAAAAAAAGCCGCATTACTTTGCAGTACTTTTTCATAACTTGTCCATAGAACTTCTGCTGAGAGATTTCTTGCTTCTCTGAACGATAACCAAAAAGGGCGATGTCCTTCTCTTTCATTTGCGATTGTTATTCCTACGTAATCATGCTGGTCCACATTACGTAGCAAATAATCTATTAAATCTCGTAGACTTGTTTCAATTGCAGTAAAAGGATTTTCACCGGCACGCACGGGGGCTAGGCGGAATCTTAACATTGTACCCTCCATATTGTATCTTCTGTATTGTCTTCTGCGTTCTTCTATTATATGAAATCTATTGTTTTCATCATTACGTCTGTTATTTCCAAATCTTACTTGCACATTTGAGTTTCGTTCTGCTGCAAATACGGATAGCAACTCGTCCATTCTTTTTTCTATTTCGTCTAATTCAATTTCTATTTCTGTATGTTCTGTATTAGCCTCAGCTAATATTTCCATAATTGATGGATATATTACTTCTTGCTAATCATCATCTTCTTTTCCAGTATTGGGAAATAAATTGGTAATCCATTTTTCTAGCTCAGTTTCGTTGAACTCATCTTCTTCTGTCTTCTCTTCCTCATTGTAAGTCTCTCCTATTATTTGGGAGAACGTTAAATTTAGCAATTCTTCTTCTTCTTCTTCTTTTGTTCTTTCTTCGACGTTTTCTTCTTCTTCTTCTTCTTTTGATCCTTCTTGTAACCATTTTTTAATTTGGGCAATACGTTCGGATACTTCCTTTTCTTCTTCTTCTGTTATCATTCTATTACCTGCACTTTCCAATATTTCTAATAGTTCTTCTTCTTCTTCTGTTTCTTCTGCAAATTGAATTTCACTAGCTGCATCTATTTCTTCTTCGTTTTCTTCGGTATTGATGATCTTCTCTTCTTCTTTTTCTTCTTATTCTTTTTATTCTTCTTCTTCTTCTATGAGTTCTTCCTCCTTTTGTGTACCTTTCTTCATTGCATCATCTTCTTCCTTCCTTCCCTGATGATCTACATCTTCTTCTTCTATTCTAATTACGGCATCTATTTCTCTTAGAAGAACTTGCGTCTCTAAATTTACTTCGATTACCTCTTCTTCTTCTTCTTCTATGTCATTAATAAATGCGGTAATCTCTTTTAATAACTCTTGCGTACACTTCTTTTCCATTTTTACTCCCCCGGATGTATATACGTAATGCAAAACAAAAATTTACCGATATGTATATGTAAATAGTGGATATAAGTATTATTTCAAATAGAATATTAAAAAAGCGCTTTAAAAGAATATATGAATAAATAAAAAAGGCTATATATATAAGTTATTAACAATGGGATAATAATGTCGATAAGGATAAGGAAAGTCTGATACACTTATCTTTATTTGTATTCAACCTAAAATAAAAAGAAATGAACTGGTTACTGATAAGCATATTCCAAATAAATATAAACAGTATATATACACATAAATTTCAAATCGTTATACGGAAAAAGCAGAAGTTTCAAGGGAAAAAATAGCATACCTTTTAAGTAGTTAAAATGAATTGTAACTTTTTTCATATTCTCTGGGAGTGAAACAAATGTATGTTCACAGTTTGCTTCAAGTGTATTATCTAATGTATAAACAATCTGTACGTGAATTTTATACTTATTCCCCTGGAGACCCACCAACTTTAACCCCCTTAGATGATGTGTTATTAAGTTCAGAGTATCATCATTGAACACAGCGACTCCGAAAACTATGTATTTGACACTAATATCGTTCATTTTAAATTAGTTTTACGTGTCTCGATATCATCCCTGGAGACCCCTCCCCTCCACAACTTTAACCCCTTAGATGATGTGTTATTGAGTTCAGAGTATCATCATCATTGAACTCAGCGACCCCGAGAACTATGTATTTGACACTACTATTGTTCATTTTAAATTATTTTTACGTGTCTCGATATCAACCCTGAAGACCCCCAACATCAACCCCCTTAGATGATGTGTTATTAAGTTCAGAGTATCATCATTGAACACTGCGACCCCGAAAACTATGGGGACAAACATCGTGTACGTGAATTTAATTCAACTATCTCCTTTCCAACATTTCATTCATTTCTCATTATCACCGTCTCCATTAGCATAGCCGACATAACTGTGGGACGTAAAACTTAAAGATTTTCCATTAGCCTAATCGTCATAAGAGTGGGACGTAAAACTCAGATTTCATTTCATTGTTTCTCTCGTTAGATCTTAGCTCGGGGGATTTGGGGGTGACGGTGGTTCACTGGTAGAGCGTTCACCGCTGGTGTATGGGGTCACAGGTTCAATATCCTGTTCCCATCAAGTGAACTTTGTGGTGGACAAATACCGTATACATGAAAGGTCGTAGGTTCATAATCCTGTTCCAATCAAAATGAACTTTGTGGTGGACAAACACCATGTACGTGAATTTAATCCAATTATCTCCTTTCCAACATTTCATTCATTTCTCATCACCACCGTCCCGGCGGAAGCTCATGTGGTTCGGATTCCACGTTAATCAGTAGGTCCACGTCTCATATAGCCTCGCTGCTGAAAGGGACGCTACACTAAAATCAACTCAACTCATCACCACCGTCTCCATTAGCATAGCCGACATATCTGTGAGACGTAAAACTTAAATATTTCCCATTAGCCTAATCGTCATAAGAGTGGGACGGAAAACTCAGATTTCATTTCATTTTTTCTCTCGTTAGATCTTAGCTCGGGGGGGGGGGTTGGAGGTGACGGTGGTTCACTGGTAGAGCGTTCACCTCTGGTGTATGGGGTCACAGGTTCAATATCCTGTTCCCATCAAGTGAACTTTGTGGTGGACAAACACCGTATACATGAAAGGTCGTAGGTTCAAAATCCTATTCCAATCAGAATGAACTTTGTGGTGGACAAACACCGTGTGCGTGAATTTAATCCAACTATCTCCTTTCGAACATTTCATTCATTTCTCATCACAACCGTCCCGGCGGAAGCTCATGTGGTTCGGATTGCATGTTAATCAGTAGGTCCATGTCTCATATAGCCTCGCTGCTGAAAGGGACGCTAAACCAAAATCAACTCAACTCAACAATTCATCACCATCGTCTCCATTAGCATAGCCGACATAATTGTGGGACGTAAACTTAAAGATTTCCAACCGTGGAACGTAAAACTCAAAGATTTCCCATTAACCTTGTTGGCATAATAGTAGGACGTAAAACTCAAAGATTTCATTTCAATGTTCAAAGATTTCATTTACAGACAGAAAGGCAGACAGACCTTTTTGGCTTTATTGTGGGACGTAAAACTCTTCATTGTTCAAAGATTTCATTTACAGACAGAAAGACAGACAGGTATGCATCATATTATCAAAATTAAAACACCAAGTCTACAGACACTTCTTGCGTCAGCTGATATGTAATTGCAATGCGAGCCAGAAAACATTCAAGAATTCCATCTTATCATTTTCTTAGAAATCAACGTGCAGCGAACAGAAGCATCATACATTATACAAATTCGCTTATATGTATGTGTTTTTAACGTTAGAATTACATCTCTATCGAACACGGAAACGCGAAGTAAATACATTGTCTGAAGTACATTTATAGTTAAATGAAAACCTAACATATTGTTTTATTCTTTCAGAAATAATCATAGACCGTAATATATTTTTAATAATATATTTTTTTACTTACCTATTTTAATAAAATCGTCTGATGATAACACTTATTCTCAGCTTTAGGCATCCAACGGATCAACCATGCACAAAGACACACACACACACACTCACTATTACAAATATGAAGTGAAAGTTTTTACGCGGAAGAGGATCGACACACACTTTAGTCTTCTAACTCTGAATCACAAATGTTCTCTGTATACACACACACACACACATACACACACACACACACGTGTTTGCCTTAGAGAAACATGTTTCAACAAGTTCGTTCATGTCGACCATAATCGAAAACATATCTCGTTACGATTTCAATACATAAGATAATATCTTTCACATCAAGACTTGGGAAAAGTCATGTTTCATTTTGTTTACACAGGTATCTATATGGGACTGTATTTCAATTCTTAATTTCATTGACGTAGTTTTTTGTGTTATGGGAATATGTTATATTGCAATATCTCACCACGGCTTAGCAGCAAATTCATTTGGCATAATCTGATCTTTAATTTCTCTACATAAGTGATTTTAATTACTTGTCATAACAGACATCATCATGTGAATATCCATATAACACATTTCACATCCTACGTTTTTAAACAATATGATATGCTATGAGAAGCTTCCGCTATTAGAATATGCTCAATCATTGGAATCCATTCGCAGGAGGTCTGGGGGGAGGAGTGTATAGGTATGTGTTTCGTTATGAGACTCATATATTGTTTCTTGTCCCACGTCTTAAAAAAATCGTGAAATACAATATTTACCTTAGCAACTACAGGCGTGTGCAAATTATTAGACTAAATGTCGATTCTTTAGGATTTTCGATAAATTTTTGTTTTTTCTCCGTTTGTATTGTGTACAGTTGATATCTTTTAAACCTAAAGTATGTTCTGGACTTTATATATACCTTGTCAATAGAAAATAATAACCCTTTTTATTCCTTACTGTCAACAGTGGTAAGAAACTAGTAACAATGGTAAACAACTGCATCATTGTATACTTATATTAGCACATGTTGGCTCTTTCTTTATACGTCGTATTAAATTTGCTTTCAATGTTATTATGCTTTTAATATTCCAAATAATATTTTAATGTCTATTAGGTGTAAAACACATGCATTTTTGCTTTCTCAAGTGTTATTTTTAGCTGAAGACCTGTGAGGGAAAAAGTATTGAAATTTCTTTCGTTCTGTATTTTGAGCTTTAGAGAAAGTGACAATTATGGGCAAAACCAAAGACGTATCACCACGTAAAATTGCATTAAATGAATGTCTTGTGCAAGAAAAACGTTAAATAAACACGAAATAGCTAGGAAACTGTCTATTTCTCTTAACACAGTCAGTCGAATAAGTCGGGCATTGAAGCTCGGTGCACCATATACACAAAACCGTTCAGGTAAATGTTGACATAAACCGAAAATCAGTCCTCGTGTTCAAAGGGAACTACTACAGATGGCCAAATCGAATAGAAGAGCTACTAGCAAGAATTTGTCAAATCAGTAAAAGGCGTAGGGATGTGACATATCTTCATCTACAGCGAGAAGACAATTATGTGCAGCGGGCTTACCAGCGCGAAGGCCCTGCACAAAGGTGAAGTTAACCCCAGCAATGGCAAGAAGAGGTTGGAATGGGCAAAGGAAATGAAAAATAGATTCAAGGATGACTGGAGCAAGGTAAAGTACCAAACTTTACATATTTATCCTGTATATTTTGTCAATTGGAGCATCTTCGAGAGGTTGTAGTACACTTGAATATTTTTAAACTTTATTGTGCAAGGATTTATGAGAGGAGTTGCTCCTCCGAAAATGATGTTTGGTTTATAATATTGTAATAAAATTTAAAATCAATATACTGATATACATTACTATTTCCAGGCATGTTTCTCTGATGAATAAATATTTTCCATAAGTGAGGAAAGTACCCAATATGTACGCAGGACGTCAAATGAAACATTTTCACCAAACTCTGTTTCCCAAATAGTAAAGCACCCAACGTCAATCATAGTCTGGAGCTGTATGTCAGTGTATGCTGCTGGTAGACTGTATCTCGTGAAAGTAATGATGAATCAAAATCAATATCTAAAGGTGCTAGAACCACAAATAATGGAATGGTTTCCGGATGGGAACCTTATTTATATGCATGATGGAGCCCCATACCATAAAGGAATGACTGTAAATAATTTTATGAGGGAAAATAGTGTTGAGGTTCTCCCATGGCCAGGAAATTGTCCCGACTTAAACCCTATCGAAAACTTGTGGGCCATTGTTAAGAAAAAAGTGAAGAGAGAAAGTGTAACTACCAAGATTGGTCTCATCGCAGCACTTATCAGTATATGGCATCGCGATGAGGAAGTGAAATATACTTGTGTAAAGTTAATGAAAAGTATGCCAAAGTTTATAGAAATGGTAATAAAATCGAAAGGAATGCGTACAAAATACTAACAGGTTGTAACAAAGTGAAAGAACGCAGCAATTCAGGATTTATTTAAAATTATGTTTAAGATTCTTCATATTTTCAACTTTAGTCTAATAACTTGCACACGTCTGTAAGTCAATTTCGTGAGAAGCTTTGATCATTTGAATATCACGTCTTCTACAGACACTTTGTGGGAATAGGGCCAAGGGGCTAAGCAACACGATTTTGCATGGGTATGTTTCGTTATGAGCAGTGGCGTATTTAGGGGGGTGGCTTCCGGGCTTAAGCCCCCCCGAAATCTTACTTAGTATAGTAAAGTAAATGAAATATCTTGCAGAATTTTCACATTTCCAGGCAAAGCCCCCCCCCCCGAAAGTTAGCAAAGCCCCTCACGAAACAAAATCGTAAATACGCCACTGGTTATGAGACTCATATATTGTGTCTAATCCCACATTTAAAAAAAAATCATGAAATATAATATTTACTTTAGCAACTAAGACCAATTTCATACAATCTGCTAAGAAGCTTCGATCAATTGAATATCATGCTTTCAGTTCATAATCTACAGACATTTTCGTGGGAATAGGACCAAGGGGCTAAATCGCTTATGCTCTTTGGCTTTCCTGGAGGAGTAGGGGGTGACGGGGGTTCAAATAACTAGACAATATAAGATGAGGAGACGAAAAAAGTCATGTTTCATCTTGTTTCTACATCTGGTAGGCATCCAAGACTATGCCCATACGTATATCAGCTTAGCAACAGCGTCCAGGGACCGTTCCCATGGTAAAATTTTGAAAATTTTCCCACGCCCGATCCAAGTACATTATTCCTACTATGGCAACACTTCTTAACTCGTTTTTATCGAGATCTTATAGGCCATACAATTTGTCATTATTGTTGAAAGGCTGTTACGCCCGGGAATTTTATTTAAAGTTTGTAAGCTCAGTAGGCCTACACGTAATATGGGACTGATATCATATTTATACAGGAGGATTAATTTCTTAATCATACAGTGTTATAACCTCGATGAGTTTACAGTAATGCCAATAATTTGATACGCAAATGTAATAAACTGCGAGCGAAGTGAATAGGAATTTTTATTCTTACTGTGTTTCGTAATGAAGACCGCGAAAACTTGGGACTCCATTTATATAATTTACCTCTTTTTTTTAATTAAAAACCTGGGGCGCTCTCTAATATACCGAAACGCCCTGCGCCCGTAGGCAATGTCTACCCTATTGCTACGTCACTGCCAAATTCATTTCAGTTACCTATAAATATAAAATTCAGTAATGATGTAAAACTGAGGCCAATCATAGAAATCTCTCTGTATATTAGAGAATTTCGCCTGTCTTTTATTGGCTGTATAACAAGTGATAACAAAAGACATAAGGATTCCGTAATGTAAACAAACATGGCAATTGTTAAGGTGGAGCACAACTTGTCTGATGAAGAGTATTTAGTTATTCGTGCTAAAGAAGCCCTGAAAACTGATGCATATGCAGCCAAAGCGTGGATGATAACAGCGAAAACGTTGTTCCCAAATAATTTTGGAATACAGGTATTTTAAAATATGTTTACACGGTCTATCACTGGATAAGGACGCATGTCTTGTTTATCATTCTATTTTGATAATGTTTTAGTTTCAAACTTAGTGGAGATTAGTGCCGGCACTACTTCGGAAACTTTACACTTAATTTACTATTCGAACATAAGATAATTATAATTTTATAGTTTAAACATTTTCAACTGCTTATGGCATGTTCAAGGAAGTCTTTCAGAAAACAAGTTACGATTTCGCGTATTTCTCTTAATATTAGCTTACATTAGCGCTAACTACTTGTATCAATGTATTCATAGTGCAGATTTTTGGGTTTAGAGTTGACCCTCCGTTTTTTAAAATAGAAATTAAGAAAATTTACAGGAGAAATGAGGTAGGAAATGATGTTCTTGGGTTTCTTATGTGATGTTTAGGTGTGGAAGTTTGTCAATCGAGTTATGTCTAATACAAGAAACGATATGTAGAAGTGGGTACTATTTGCAAGACGCGAAACGTTTCGATGATTCAGCAGCATGGTAGTCGCATAGGATGGCGAATTAGTGCATTGAATGTGATATTTCTGCATTGAGTTTTACAGAATTATATAAAAAGAATGAAGAGAATGTCTTAAACTTTTATTCGAACCACGGATTACTGGACTAAAGTGATAATTGGAGCTTTTGTGAGAACCGATTCCAGTCACTATTTTAGTCTAACTAAAGATTTCCGGGTAACCTAATTTAGCCTAACGTAACAATTTTAATGTTTTAACAGTTTTTTTTTTGGGGGGGATAAGTTTAGAGTTACCCCTCCGCTTTTTATAAAAATCAGGAAAATTTACAGGAGAAATGAGGTAAGAAATGATAATTTGAAGTTTTTATTTGATATTTAGTAATGTAAGTTTGGCAGGAGAGTTATGTTTAATACGAGAAAAGATATGTAGAAGTTAGTACTATTTGCCGGATGCGGAAGGTTTCCGCAGCATAGTAGTTGTAAAATATGGCGAACAGGTGTAACGGATGCGCAAAAATAATGAAGAAAACCTTTTAAATTTTTGTGAAGCACACGGAGTACTGAAGTTAAGTGAAATGTAACAATTTTTATATATTAAGCACTGTTTTTGTATGTTGCAAAGTCCAAGGGCGCCTTCAGACTGGAGGGGCAACTCTAAACTTAAGCCAGATTTTTTTCTAGGCATCCATACATAAATTCATTACATATAATCGTCTTTTTCGGTTAATCAACTCTGTATCGTGCATATACGTGTAAGATAACAACTACTATGCAAAAGACGCTAAGCAACTTGTTGTAGATGCCCCTAAAAAGCACGAACTCTACCTAACCAAGTCAGAGCAGGAGCGCAACAGAGGGGCTGAGTAATAGTGAAAGGGTGCGTCCGTAGGGAATAGGGGCGTCAGCGACGGTGGGTACATACATAAACGAGGCTTGAGCAAAATTGTAGTCCTATATGGCATAAAAGCATGCACATTAAGTGTTGAATTATGTATTTATACGTTACTAAGGACTTTATAGGTAATATTCTGGTATGTTTTTACTGCCTGCACATTTGTGTTCCAAAATAACAGAACACATCACTATCGTAAATTTCACAAATATATGACTCTCCTAACTCTCGGACGCTTCTATGGTTGTGCGTTATAATTTGCATACTGACTTCAGGTAATTCACTTCACTGCGTAGTGTGATTAATGGCTTCCTTTCGGGTGAATTAATTGTTAATAGGTTAACTTCCATCAGGCACGTAGCCAAGGGGGGTCCGGACCCACTTCAAAACTAGAAATTTAAAAAAAAAAAAAAATCAGGAAGGATGATACAAAATGAAACAAGGGAAAAAAAGAATGAGCGTTAAAAATAAAAAGCTACAGCAAGCTTATCATTAATCTTTCTTGCGAGGGTTTGTATTACTTGCAATACATGGTGGCGAATGAGCGGCATATACCTATCCTGGAAAAGTCAGGGAATTTGAAATTTCTAGAAAAGTTACGGAATTCTCAGAATTTCTGCTACTATTCAGGGAAATTTTAAGCTTTCGAAAGCATACTGTTCCTTTGTCACAGTGTAGGCATTTTTTATCATAATGTTTCCTCATTGCTTCTTTGCAGTATCGAACATGCAATTTCAGAAACAGTTTTCTATTTCTCCTTTAACCTGTCATTTGGAACAGACAGTAGTTTTCGGAATAATAAAAACAAAACGAAAAATAAAATAAAAATTATAATAAAAAATAAATAATAAAGCTATGTGGAAGGAAGGCTCTCTTGACATTTGATTCATCAAAGAAAGGAACGGAGATATTTTAAAATATTTTACAAGACATTATTGGATAAGTACTTTTTATAACGGTGAATATGTGTTTTTTATAATAGTTGAGGTCATAATGAAAGGAAAATTGTTGTATTTGAATGAACAGAGGAAGGGACGTAAATATTGTAAAATCTTTTCCAATACTTTTTATATTCTTTTACTCGAGATTTCTTCATAGCTTGTTATAAAAATACTTGCTAACATATACTCATTTTATTGTTCCAACAAACCAATATCTATTGCCAGTAAAGTAGTTTAGATTGATCCAGCATCTGGGCCTTCATTATTTTATGTCACCCCCTTTCCCTTCCATTACGAAACGCTGGCTAAACGAACTAATATATGTTGCCAGTAAAATAGTTTAGAATGATCGAGCCCCTGGTGTGATGACCACAGTGTTTTATGTCACGGAACCTCCCTTCCCCTCATTACGAAATCGTAGCTACGTGCCTGCTTCCATTATTGCATTTTTATGTAGAAACGGACGTACAGGTTTACTTTTGGAGCATCACTAGAAAAAATTGTTTAAAAAATGTTAATTAATTGTTTCTCTAATTTCCTTCTTATTGTCCCCTAAAAGATTTTCTCAAGGCGACATAAAAATATCTCATGTGTATAGATAAAATTCAAGATGGGCCACCAGATGTAATTGTTGAAAAATTAAAATTCTTTTAAGATTTGCGTATAACTATGGCTTCCGGATGTGTAGCATAATAACTACAGTACAGAAAAAACCTGTGCTAGGTGGCGACTAAACAGCACGGATGCTATATAACCAAGTCCGGGCAGGCGCGTTAGTGACGGTGGGTGTATGTAAAAACGAGGATAGTGGAAAAACACTTTATATGGGACAAAAACAAATGCTTTGCGATACTTCTGTGATTCGTAATCTTGGCTTGTGGCAACAGACGGGAGCACAACACTAGTTTCCAAAATAGCGTCAATACAACACAGAACATTCTTTGTTTTGGAATATATATATATATAAAAAATCTGTTGTTACCGTACAGCGTGGATTCCGTAGACAGTTGACAACTGCGTGTGGGGGAATCTGGAAGATAGTTTATGTGCCTCCACTAGCAACAACTCCAGGATCGTATTATGACCTTTAGTAGGGGTAAATAGGCTAGAGCGCGTGTAGGCGAACTAACTATAGCATAGATGTGTCAAATGATGAAAGGAAGCTACACAGAACACTTGTAACAGTCTGCCTGAAACTTCTGTGTCATTCGTTATTTTATAAACAACCCTTTTAAACCCGATGAATCATTTATAGTTTGTGATATTAAAGAGTCACACTTAATTATTCCTCTATGTTGAAAGACTTCACCTCTCAACATAATGAACACACCTCTGAGAATATGTTTGTAATTCATAAGATAAGAATTCTTTGTGTAAGTTCCAAACTAAAGGACTTTCCTTTGAGACATAGATTTCCGAAATTTCAGTCTTCCTACTCACACAGACTGAGTTATTTTCGAGACATTCAAATTAATCTTTTCTTTTCTTTTGCAGTTTGAAGCGTACAACATAGAGAAGGCTGCTAGACATGTTAAGGAATCGGCGAAATGTTTTAGTGCCATGTAAGTATCATCGTAGAATAAAAACTAGTCTTATTCATTTAAATAAAGTTAAAATAAACTGCGTTTCTAATTTGAAACTGCTATTCAGAAACATAAAATTAATTTAAGTGAAAAGAGAAACACAAAAGGTTCTATTGCAGTATTTCACATATTTACATTGTGACTACCTGTGTAACGCAACACACTTGGAGGGTCAGTGATCGTAAAGGTGGCTGGTGAGCTCTGCAGACAAAACATCCCAATATGATCTATTAGTCCTCCTGTCTTAACAGCGTCAGCTACAGTACTGTTTACCTGTGATAAACCAACATTTATTGCTTGACACAGAAAATTGTAATGCGCCGCTATTATATAGCTGACCGATGCATTACAAAATATTCCTGAGGATGTTTTAAAGGGACATCGGTCCGTATCGGATGATTTAGAAATTGCCAGATTTAAAAGCAGTTGCAATTTTTTTCGAATCGAAATTGAAAATCAAATTGGTATATTTATAGTGAAAAAACCATTTTGTGAATTAATTGGGAATATGTATTTTAGAAATATGTGTCTTTAGAAATAGTGAGCCTCAGATCGATACCAACTGTAGTTTGTATTTTATATTTTGAGTTAAAGTAATCGGTCTGTGCATTTTCATGAAACAGACTAACCGATAAATTTTTGGATGATGCCTCCATGTATATGTATTAAAGAGATGATTCTGGTGTCTCTTTTTAAAACAGCCCTTTACGGAAATATAATGGAATAAATATTATTTTAATAATATAGAAAGTGAATACAGGTATAAGTAATATAAGGATATGTTAATTATAATGAAGAGGCTGTTAAGAGAATTGATCTTCAATTAAACTATATATATTAATACGTTGTTTTATTGAGAATGCATCATCAAGCTGACATTACAAGGAATCGCAGGCTGCCATGGTTAGAAGAGGGGATAGTATTCTTTACTGTGGGAGTCTCCATCCACACAACGAACCTAATATACGAAAATTCCACTCTTACTATACTATGGTGAAAGTGGGATTTTACAAAATATGGATGCCAATTATCACATCTGTACTGATTTCTTCTCTATTCTAATATCATTTGTCGCTGTCGAATTTGTGATATATTTTTAAAAAAATGTATTTTTACATTTTTACTCAAATGACTTTGACACAGATCACTCGCCACAAGTTTAGGAACAGTCCTGTGCTCCTTTCTTTCCGTGCGAGCTATTCTGATCAAAGGAAGGATAATTTTGTGTTTTCCTCATACAGGAGTGGATTCTTTTATATGCATGTAGCTATTCATACTGTTCTGAAAATTAGTACAAAAGTATTGGCACGTCAGTCGTAGAAAAGTTGGGGATAACTGAAAACAGACGAATAGCAATTGTAATTAACAATACCTTTCGAACTACTGGATTAGTAAATAGGTCTCAGTTACCCCAAAGTTATGAACTACGAATACAATCTTACTCAATTACATTACCTGTCACGCGGTAATAATATATGGCATCATGTGTTGAAATGATGGTAGCAAGAATAACGTTGTTTTATTTTATTTTTTAAAGAGGGGCTGCCAGGATTTTACAGCAAAAAGGTAGAACTTCCTCTGATGTAATATTTTATGATTACAAAGTTTATAGTTGTTTTATGTAATAGTATATACAGAACTGAACTGTCAGAGTTTCGTGTTAAAGATATTTATAATATGTAGAAGAGACGACTTTCACATTGATCAACGTAGAAGCAAAATGTGTCAACAAAACAGTGTGTAACATATACGGACATGTAATAAAAAGCGAGAGAAATATTGTTAAACTTAAGACACGCCTTCTAAAGAACTAGCCACTTTGATAACTTTTGTAATGATGACTGTACTAACTTTAATTATGCCTACAACTTGACAAGTCCAAGGATACAATAAATTGAATAAAATATCATGTCTAGCAGCTTTCATTTAAATACTGCAGTTTAGCCTTTTCTGTTTTATGCTGCGAGGCCAAGGCAGACAACGATGATGATATGGATAAAAATGGTAGAACGGTGAAAGCCTGCTTGGCGAGAGATGGGATCGAACCAGTATTCCCACACTTCAGAGGTGAGCTACTGCGGCCCCTATTTTTATCCATGTAATTACTGCAGAAGATTATACCCTTGTTCTTTGTTATGAAAACGAAGACAATTCTTGATGACTGGCATCAGTTCTCTCGCTGTGAGGAAAACCACTGTAACGTTCTCTTCTCACACGAACGTTAGCAGAATCGGCAGATGCGAGTATTTCCTGCCTGGATTGAGGTTGATGGACTCTACTTAGAAAGCCTTTTATGCAATTGTACGAGGTATGTTTTTAAGTGGTTTTGAAATTTTTCAAAAAAAAGTTTTCGTAATAATTTTATTGCTACATGAAAGCCTGTATCTTAATCTTTCTACATAGTTTCCACAAATATTAAGAAACTTATCGTATCGTACAACAAGCTTTTGAATACCTTGTTCATAGACATTTCTCGCCTGATTTGACAGCCACTGCAAGATAGCCGTTCTGACCTCATCATCGTCGTCGTTTTCATTTCATAGAGAACACTTGAAACTTAAGGAAACTTATCAGACAACGACGAAATCATAAAGCGTCTGTTCTCTTTCACGTTTTCATAAACTTTCTGCACCAAGTCTCCAGTGATGACAGAAGGTCGCCCCTTCGTTCCTCATCATGAATATTCTGCAACCATCTTTAAAAAGATCTAACCCATTTTCGTACCATTCCATCGATCATAATGTTTTCTTCATACACTTCACTAATCTGGCGATGCACATCTTTAGCATTAAGAAAACTTATGACAGCGCGTATTTCACAGCCATTTTAACTACTCACACACAAGCGTAAATACGGTCGAATGTTCCCATAATGACATCTATAGTTTGTCAACAGGTGTAGGTACACACCGCGCATGCGCGAGATGCCGATCGTAGTGACCGAATTTCAAAATGGTACAAACTTTAAAAACACGTCTCATATTACATTATTATGCCATTCCTTCTCCCTGAAGAGTTGTGTTTGTTACTACCATTCGTTTCACGAATAATAATAATAATAATAATAATGGAAAAGAGAAGCGCTGCCTAGTTTTCCTTTTTTTCATTGCTAATTTAACAGACTCACCTTTAAAGTTTTACTAAGTATTATTTCTCCCTGATTACCTCGATTGTAAGTTGATTGTTTTGAATGTAAGTCTATTACTTTGTCCCTGATACAATTTATTATCCTGTTAGCTGTGAAGATAATTAGTAAATAACGGTCTCAACATTTTTTTTTTTTTTTTTTTTTTTTTTTTTTTTTTTTTTTTTTTTTTGTATTTTATTGTAAGATTCAGGAACGTGTTTCAGAGTCTGTAAATATCATCCCACCACAATCGCGTGAAACAGCCTTTGGTGACAACCTCACGTATCATTTCCTTTGAGTACCGGTTTGTTTGATCATGACAGATTTTCTGGACTTACAGTTCAGCGTACCAGTACACATTTATAATATTTAAGAAGTTGTATCATTTGACAATTAGAGTTGAGAGTCTGGAGTCTTCTGTAATACATGTAAACGTCTTTTTCTTTTTTATTGTTATGGTCACCTTTTGTTGTATGCGCATTTAAATATCTAGAAATGATAATTTTTTTCTTTTTTCAGCTTCAAGAAATTCCAGAATGAGTCTGAGCTATGGAAAGAAGTTCAGAATGTGACAGTTGCCCTTCGAACCGAAGGCGGAGACTCAGACGCTGCATTCCTTCGCGAGATGTTCCTTAATTTACCCTTAGGTAAGTTGAAGTTATTTAGACAAGAAATAACCTTGTTATAAGCTCAGCTCTAGATAATTAATTAAAGCGAAAGAAAGTAGAAAATAGAAACGAAATTTTTTAGCTTTTGTCTCACATCGAGGACTTTGAAGAGGTTTTTTTTTTTTTTTTTTTTTTTTTTTTTTTTTTTTTTTTTTTTTTTACCGTCCTATAGTAACCCTGCAATTTCGTGAGACTTCCCTTTATCCAGAAAATAAGCCGAGAACAAATGTAAGTTTAGCCGCTGATAAGGTTGTAATGGATTATTTTGCCATCTGTGTACTGGAGAACTTTAAATGCAACGAGTTCAAAAATCCAACGAACTTTAAGAATATATATATATATATATATATATATATATATATATATATATATATATATATATATATATATATATATATATATATATATGTGTGTGTGTGTGTGTTGTAACGTTGCATGCATACACATACAACCGTGGTCCCGTGATTAACTTGTCTACAGGTAAAAGCCAAACCTTGCCTAACCACTAGACACAATTCCTCTACCTTTACCCGCATACAAATCAAGCACACTTTGATGGATAATAGTTTCCCCGATTCTTGTTTTGGCATGCAGAGTAAATTCACTGAAATTAAACCTCCTTTATTTTCTGGTAGCAATCAAGCTTAATTTTGTATTCAGGAAATACAGGTAAAACTCAAATTTCAACTGGAACAATTTATTATAAACTAAATATATATTCAACGATAACAGTAAATGCTCAAAACTCGAAGTAAATCGTTTCAAATTTCCAACTTCTTCAAAACACATGAACAAGAAATTCTAAAAAGGTTAACATTAATTCTTCCAGTATTTAATAAATTTCCAAAATAGTAAAGCATTTAATTCCCCGAAAAGTATTTTAACTTCCAAAGGTCCAAATTTATACGGTACACATTGACTTGCTGTTCCCAAATACTGAAAGTAACTTTTTTCTTTCCAAAATTTACAATATTTCTTTCCGGTAGGTTAGGAATTACTAGTAATACATCTACTCTAGCGTATACTCGTACGCTCATTCCTGTGAAATCCCAACATTAATAAGGCGCTCAAAAACAATAAAACTCTACCATATTCATAATTATTGGGATCCGAACCTGTATGGGAATCCGAACCAATATTGGGATCCAAACCAAGAGAATTGGGATGCTCATGCACTACGAAGGAAAATAATGAGAGGGCGAATAAATTTCAAATCTCCTTCCACACCCAAAAGAGGTTAAATAATTCGACCTCCCTTCATTCCCCAACACAGTACTAAGTTCAAGCCCAATTCTTCCAATAGATAGAAAATGCACTCTACTTACCAAAACGAGTATTGAAAAACACACATAAAAATATTCATTAAATATTCAGTCAACACAATATTCAAAACCACTGAATTCTCATAACATCATGCTAATCTGCAAGTAATTCCCAAACGCGTCTCCAAACGTAATTTTTAAGGTTTATCCTACCAAACATAATTTCGCATAATTTCCATATTACTCTCCTACAACTATCCCTTACCAATTCGGGTCTTCAAGTGGCCGAGCTTCCGATCGCTCCCACCTAGCAAGCTACCGCTTGCAACCCATCTCTTGACATTCGAGGGAACTCCTCGTAACTAGCACTTATAACTGAATTGGAAGGGCATCTAGCGAGTAGAAGTCGTATTACGTAACCCCTACCTTTACATCTTATATATAAAAGAGAACGCACAAATCCTTTGTTCCCTCATCACGCTAATACGGCTGAACCAATTTCTTTCATTTTTGGGGGGTTATTAGGATTTGGACCCTAGATGGTTTTTATCATATCACTTTAATTTTCAATTACCAGTGTCTTGAGATAATTGACCATTCAAGTGTCCATAACGTACAAATCCTTTGTTAGTTCATCATAGGTAAAAATAAACGTATTTATATGCAACCCGCATGACCGTGTCACTCGGCGGGTTAACATAAATGACAGGCGATATAATGTTAACATTTACTGCAATCTACTATGGTTTTTATCATATCACTTGAAAGCGAAAAAGTAAAAATTATCTAATTAACAAGGTTTATTGCGTTCCGGGGTGACCCCAGCGAAGCGGGGTGAACGCTGCTAGTATAATATACAACATTCAAATCCATCACAAATCATTTTTTTTTCTTCGACGAAAACGCTAATATACGTTACAGTGTTTGTTTAAGGACCTACTAGTAGCACTATTTTAAATTTTTATTATTATTATTATTATTATTATTATTATTATTATTATTATTATTATTATTATTATTATTATTATTATTATTATTATTATTATTGGTCCCTTTCATTTCAATTCAGGCAGAGCATGTACCATCACCATCTCAGATATTGTTGAAACTATTTTTATAGCAACTAGACATGTTTTTAAGAGACCTATATTTTTTTGTTTTGTCGAAAAAAATTTTCCCTCCAAGTAATGGGCCATCAAAGACGAGGAGTACAATTTATGAATTGTAGAAGACATGGAAAATGGTCAACTTCGGAGCCCCTTCATTCAGCTATGGAGACAGATAGAGTTATAATTCTTGTTGTGATATGTACATAGGTATATAAATAAACTATATTTTATTATAGTTTGGTTTGCGCATGCGCATCTTTTTATACATAAATTAACAAATGAACGTCAGTTTATCTGAAAAGTCGAAGTTTGCGATTTTTTTTCGAGCACTTCCGATTCGAATTTTAAAATTCTGTTTTCACGGTTGGTAAGACCTAGTTACCCACTTTCCGAAAAAAACATCGCAAAAAATCCGAGAAAGATGCATTTTCTCGAAAACACCATCTTTTAAAATTCTGAAATTTTGTCAGATGGTTCAACCTTACATGAATAATAAACACACCAAATACCATTCTCGACCAGTGTTTCATGAATTAACTACAGCCTTTTGAACTTAGCGAAGTTTCGTTAACTTTGATGTCACAGTTAGCAACACTGGAAACAATAAAAGTGCAATGATTTGATGATATTTGTGGTTCGCATTCATTAAATGAAGAATAAAAGGTTTTCTTGACTGGTTTTTATTATTTTGATCAAAAAGGCTCTCTGAAATAGTAAAACGATCCTCCCCCTACTCCGCTGTTTTCTTAAACCGAAGTAATCTGAGATGGAAATTACGATTACGAAACACACAAATTTTAAGTTAACTTGAAATGGCCATCCAATAAATTCTGATCGTTAAAAAGCGTGAACTATTACTTCAGTGATGGTTTGGAATGCTCCAGACAAAGTCTCAATTAAGTGCGATGTCATTACAGTGATCGAAAAAGGGAAAAAAGTTTAAAAAGTCGAAACGTTTTTTAACACGTTCCATCAAAGAAATTTACGGACTTCTTAAACTCAACAATCCCAGCATAAGAATGGGTCACTCGGAATTTTATAGTATTCGACTGAAGTGGGTCAGTCCGCAACCTGCGAGGGAAGTGTGTGTGTGTGTGTATTGTGCAAATTTTAAGTTAGCTGCTACTGCTTTGCAACAAATCAAAGGTGCAGCCTGTCATGAGTGACCTATTTCCTTTAGTAGTATGATCCGTAGAAAATGACAGTTGTCTTCTTCGATATGTGGTGCAGGCCTGCAACCAGAGGGGGGCTAGGGGGCCTGGCCTCCCCTAAACTTTTCGTGTCCCCTCCAGACCTTAATACAAAATGCTATTATTAATACAAAAAAACACAATTTAGCTATTTGTAAGAGAATTTTTAATCATTTGCCCCCCTAACATATTCATGCCCCCCCCCCCCCCCAAAAAAAAGACCTCTGTGGCGGGTTGCGGGCCTGATGTAGTGAATGTTCTGGAGTGGAAGGAATAAGTGTGGAGTCTAATTATTGATCCTGATGAAAATGAAAGTGTTACGTATGCCATATGGGAAAACAATGATCTTGTTAAAAAACTGTGCCACTTTCTGTTTTCGTATCGTACATTGCTGGTTCAACTGTAAGAATTGTAATTCATGACTACATCAAGAAAATCCAAAGAGAATTAATTCCTACCGAAAGCATCGTATAAAATTTCAAGATACAAATTCTAGTTTACTTCATGTGGACTTCGTTGAAAACTGGACGGTTATTCCGCAAAGTGAAATTCAGTTATCACCGGAATATGAAACAACTGACAGTTTTGTTGTAATAAGCGACGACAAAACACACGATTTGGCTCATGTACTCATAGCCATAGACAAGATTCTAAAAATACTCGGAAGAAAAGCGAAAATATAGGTTATAGAAAAAGGTTCGAATACGTGAAAATAAGTGTACAATTTCCCAAACCGTGTTAAGTGATTTCTAATGGTGTTGCATCCCATTTTAAAAATCGCTTTCAGATGATCAAGATGCAGACAGGTCCGATAAAGCAGGGTTTTTCCAGTGAAACTGGCCTTGAAAGGGTCTTTGCGGCGGTATTGGGGGCGGGGGTGTAAAGAATGAGGCAACGCGGCATAACCGTAGGCGAAAATAGATACACAGTATTAAAACCGCAGAAGAATTCGTGAGTATAGTGCAAGTACAAACTCCGGGTACCACTCGTTTTGTTGCTTGGAACTGAATTCGACAACTTCCGGAAGAAGAAAAAAAAAAAAGCAGGAATGGGAAAAGTGTGCGACCGGTAACTGGTATTCATCGAAGTCACCTTTGGCTTTTGGAAAATGGCGAAGTTTTTATGGCAGAAACGGGTCACTATGAACTAACTTCATGCTTCCCCGAAAATCGAGCTTCTGCAATTCAAAGTGTAAATTTAAGAAGTTTGGAAAAAGGAACTTTTGTTACATACATATACGTATGATAACCAGTGATACGTAGCAGAAATATTATGAATAAATCATGAATTACGTGAAGTTGAAGTGCTGTTTAGCCTTCCACATAGACCTTCAGCAGGGTACATGTTTCCAGAAGAGCATAAGAAAAGTGAAAACAAGTGTTTTGTGACTATCGACAATGTGCTACGCAGTGGCGAATCCAGGACGGACTTCTGAAGGCGGGGTTGTAATACTGCTACTTAGAGCTACTTTTAAGAGCTCCAAACTCTGGGATGGGTTTTATTTATATATAAAATAAAAAAGTTTCTTCTTCTGGGTGAAAGGGGGGAAACGTCCCCCTGGATACAACCCTGGACGAGTTGTCAGTGCACCAACACCTATTGGGCATCTGCACGGTTACATGCTATAAGCGAAGAAGACACCAAGCAAGCAAATTATTAGTCCATGTGAAAAAATATCAGTGAAATTTTGTTTCCGAAGACCATTTTTACGTTCCTCATGCAGGTGTACAGTGTAGCTTCAATCATTAAATAAATGAGAATTATTTGTCACATTATTGTTACTTGAGTCGAGTAATACTGAGTTTTACATAGTTTTACAGTAGACATGCAAATTAATTGTATCCATGGGGGGCGCGGTGGCTCAGTGTAGAGCGTTCACCTCCGGTGCTTGGGGTCCCTGGTTCGATCCCAGTTCGCGCCGTGTGGACTTTGTGATGGACAAACACCGTGCTCGTGGGTTTTCTCGGGGTACTCCCGTTTCCTCCCACTTTCTTCATTCCACCATTTCATTCATTTCTCATTATCACCGTCTGCTTTAGCCTAACCGGCATACACGTGGGACGTAAAACTCAAAGATTTCATTTCATTTTTTAATTGTATCCAAGTATTAAAGTTCATAGATGATAAGAAAGAGAAATCCAACATTTTCTTATATAAAGACGTATTTTTTATTTCGAAATTTACGTAGAAATTTAAGCTGTGATGTGAGGCAAACACTGGTATTTCATCAATGCTCATGCATAAGAAGTGATAGTTCTAGTAATTGCTATTTTTCAAGGCCATTTTTAGTCAAACAAGGTGATTCAAGGTATTGCCCACACTCAGGCAGTGACAGTTGTGCAATATATCGGTCAATCGAAATACTAGTATCAAAACAATTTTACTAATCAATATTTTGTGATTTAGATATTCAATATTTCAACGTATTTTGATATTTCAGTATTTGGATGTTCGATATTTTTCATATTTTGATATTTCGATGTATCGAACACGTTGTGATGTTCTATCAATATCGCAGATCCCTAACTGAGGGCCCAGAAGCAGAAAAGCTTAAATTGCAAATTAAATCAACTGATCACCAATATTTATGTGCATTTCTGAAGATTGTGTTTATATTGTGGAACTCTTTTATTTGATTGCATTCCTTGTATTTACAGAGATTCAGCACCAGATATTGCTAGTGACAGCGGACCGTAGCGAAGACACAATGGAGCATTGTCGTTTGCTGTTGCTATTGCTACAGAGGTTTCCTCAAACTGTTTCCCAGCATGGGGTATGTATTTTGTTTAAGCTTTATATTTTGTTCAATTAGACACAGAACTTTTCTATCAAATTTCTTTTATAAGCTTTTAATGGGACATACATGATAATCGTATTTGTGAGTCATGAGAATTTTTTTTTCCTGTCTCAAAAGAAGATTGTATTGGAAGGAATTTACATTATCGTGTTAACAAAGCAGGCAAGAGGAGATTATGAGAAGTGAGATGAGTGGCTCTGCTGAGGAGCACCGAAAGTCTACAGGTAATACTATATTGAATATTAGACACAGTCTATAAAAGAATACGTTCGTCTGATATTGAGATTGCGTTTAACAGGGAAAAATTTCCAATCGATAACTAGATCTCATTCAGTAGAAGAAAAAGGTTTTTGAAAAAATTAGAGAAACGATTCGTTTGGTAATCCTAAAAATGGATGCAGTACAACAACCACACAACCTATCAAGGTAAAACTAATGCTGAAGAGTATTCCTTCATCAAGGTTTTCATGATGAGGGGTTGCAATATGGTTGACAGACGAAAGATATGATCAACTTTTAAACGTTATTTTCCATTTAACCAAAATATGTCTTATCTAAAGATAAAACATAAATCAGTTGATAGATCGTATCGGGCTTAACAAAATGACATGCCTAAGGATAAACTCTGATGCGTAGTTTCCGAAAAAATAAACAGGCGCTAAAACTATGTCTTTATTACCAGTAATAATTGATAGTTCTTCTGGAAGAGATAGTTTATATAGTTTATAGCTATATTTACAGTATGTAAAAATACTCTGTTAACTATCAGATCATGTTTTCTTTTAATTGTTACAGACACGGTTACAGCTATACCACATCAGAATCTTGCAACTTCGGTTATAATAATTTCAGTTTTCACCAATTTTTATCTTTTCCAATACTAGAAAGCATGGATAAAAATTTACAGAGTAATCAGAATTCCGTAATGTACGTAGTTGGAATTCTATAATATCCACCATTTTGATTAGTTCAAAAGCACATAGTTTAAGATGCAATAGATATATGTATAACAGTATGCCCAAAGCAACAAATTATTAGATTCATCTGCAGAATAACACAATTGAACGGAAATAAATATATAACATGAAATATGTAAACTTTAAATGACATTAACAAAAAAGAATAATACATCACCTGGGAGGTAGCATCTAATGGAGAAAGCTTTTAGAACGGAACGGGCCGTTACATACAGAATTTTTAGATTTAATCTCGTTTAATAACCGACCATAAAAATTACTACCTTTTGTTTAAAAGTATGAAATAAGATGACTTTAGTGTATTGTCTGAGTTGTACTATAGAAATATAATTTTAAATTTTTAACTCTCGTTCATGTGGTAAGTTAATGATGAGGTAGGTTCTACGAAGCAAGTGTACTCTCTGGATAATAACAAAATGGTACTTAAGGCCAGTATTTATAATCTCCCCTAAATCACTTCCCTAGGTCTTACCCAACCAGGAACACCCGCGAGCTCTCCCCAAAATGGTCACTAACCAACCTTACCTAACACTCCCCTACCTGGCAACGACCTACGAGATTAATGAGCTGAGATGTGGCAACGTTATTTTGACGTATAAGCTGAGGCCAGCTCAATAATTGTGTCTTTTTAGTATTACGTAAATAATAAATGAAATAGACTATCATTCACTGTAAGGCCAGCTTTTAAAATACATTAGAGTATGAAATGTCCTTTCTCTTTTTCAGGCACGTCTTATGGATACCTTAATGACTGCAGAGAAACACTGCCACTATCAAAATGCTGTAAATTGCTACAGGAAACTTCTAGGTACATTCATGTGTATACTAAAATTTAGTATAAACCAAACCTGACGAAATATAAACCGAATGGAAAGTTAATCTTTTGCAATACATATTGATTTTGTCTCGTGCCAAATCAGCCTTCCGTTTTCATTAAAGAGTAGACACAAGAGAGATAGAAATAGTCTGTCTTAGAAGTGGCTGAATCTTTTCATAATTGAACGTGTGTCGTATTAAAACAACCAATGTAATGCTCCGTTTTCTTTTCAGGTCATCTCACCATTATACTTTGAGGCTAAGGGTAGGATAATAGTGGAATGAACGAAATAAGAGGAAACGGAAGGACCCCGATGAAATCCACGCACACGGTGTTTGAACACCGCAAAGCTCACTTGGCGGAAGCTGGGATCGAACAAGAGACCCGACGCCCCAGAAGTAAGGGCTCTACCACTGAGTCGCCGTAGCCTCATGATGTGGGGTCATTGGATTCCGTAGTTGTATGGTTTACCTTTGTTAGCCCTACCCACATGAGTTGATCAATGTTCTTGCTCTTAGTGCTAAGTCTAGAAAATAAGGCTTCTTCCAACTGTTGTAGATTGGCTGTTGCGTCGTTACGTATCCTTCATTTGTCGTTATTTACTCTTCCCTTTTAGCAGAATGCTTGTGAATTACTCACAGCTGCTACAGTACTTTGAGAGTTATTTCGCAACTACGCTCAAATACATTGATGCTAACACAAAAAGTATTTCAAAAATTCACTTAAGAAATTCAGTATTTCTCTGTTGTTTTTCTTCTGTGACAAAGTTACTCGTTATCATTTATAACAGTGAACTGTTTATTCTATTGGACCACAAGGAATCCATCTAGTTTTGGTAGATGCAACAGTCAAATGACGTCACATACCTCTCTCTGCGACGTGCTGTGGTGCATCGGAAGCCTAACAGAACATGTAGTGGCCACAAATATGTGAATAACTTATTCGACACAGAGAGGCATAGAGAAGAAGATGCTTGTGATAACAAAAGGCAAATCGATAAATGAAATATTATTAAAATTCATTTTTTTCTTCATTCAATGCATAATTTCATTTAGAAAGGTAACGAAACTGTTTATAGGACACGGTTACAGCTGAAGATTTTGGCGTACTCTTAAATAAATAAAAGAGCCTACTTACTACCATTTAATCTTAGAAGGCTTAGTCAAGAGCTTTAGAATTGTAAGCAAAAGAAATTATAAGTGTTGAAATAAATAAGAGTTCAGATGATAGGACAAAGCTTTAAAGAAAAACTACAACTTTAAAAGAAATGTTCTAAGAGGATTCAACTGAGTAGGCTTAATCAGTAGTCTTCCTTTTAAAAAGAAGAATTGAATCGTTAAAAAGAATCTTATAATCAAGTGGAAAAAAAAAAAGTGATCGTTCGCAAAGAATCATATTTAAATTTAACAATGTCTGAGTGTTCAATATGTCCCAATGTGAAAATGCCAAACGGTTTCGTAAAGGTCTCGTGCTTTCCTCTGTGGCTTTGAAAGTCCTCCTGTAACTTACTTCGCATCTCGTGACTGCAATATACCACTTTACACTATCATCCTTACTGCGCAGATAAAGAATGTAGTTTCACACTTTGAATTGTGTGTTTTAAAATTATCCATTGTTAATTCCTCAAAGTTAATGATTGAAGTCAGAGAATACATATCACATCTTCCAGGTCAGTATTATCCTTGAAATTACGTTAACTTCTTAACAAAACGAAATGTGTACTTTCTTAAGGAATTAGAGAGGTAGAATTTTACATAAAATTTTAAATGTGAAACTACATTCTTCGTCTGTGCAGTACGGATGATACTGTAAAATGGTATAATGGAAGTATGACATGAGAACTAAGTTTACAGTAGGAGTTTCAAACCCAGTGAGGCGTTGAAGCCTTTGGCATTTTAAAATTGAGGCATATTTAATAAGAAGTCGTTGTTGATCATTAAATATTAATATGCATCAATTCATTTTATTAAGTAATCAACACGTATTGTATGTTAAGTTGTTTTTGTGTTAAATTTTTCTCATAAGAAGTTTGAGGAACAAATGGTCTGCGTGTAATGTAATGTTCAGCTAACTGTGGTTACGCTTCCTAAATTTATCTGCTGCAGCATCAAACCCACTAAATGCACTGACACAATCAAATTTCTTGTTGCAAAACTATTAACACTAAAAGAGGGTCTCACAATTTCGTCATTATAATATGGCGTTTCAGTGTTGGTAAATCGTGAAACTAAATATTATGTCACTAGATAAACACATTGTATCCATTAGTTCTTTAAATTCCGTAACCCTTCGGTATTCTTTGCTCCATTGCGGGTTGTAGCATGAACAAACGAAATCGAAATTGAAACAGTAAAGGAAGAAGCTATATCGAAAGCAATTTATTTTTCATTTCGGAGAAACTAATGTTCTAAGTGCAATTCAATGCGACAGCAATTTTCTGTTTTAGCAAATAATGTTTCAATACAAATCAAATATGCCCTTCGTAGCCGTATGTACATTAAATGTTTACATAGGAGCCAGCTTTATAGAATATCGTTAATAGTACTAGTGAATTAGTGGAAAGCACTGAATCATTATTAGAACGTAGTAAATGCTTCTGGTTTCTTTGCTTATTTTTAATTGGGAAGCGTGATTTAAAATAGTAATACCACAATACAACTTAACAGAAAGTCCCCAAAACGCTATCACATATTGTAAGTCCACTCCACAGCCGACTCTGTATATAAAGAGGACAGATATTATTATTTCAAAAATCACCAAAGGGCACACCAAATGGGCACTAAATGCAGGTATATCATCTACCAATCGTTGAAATTCCTTTGAGGATTTAATCCCAAGAAACATGAGTCCACTTACTATTAGAGCTGAATACGTTGTATTTGGATACCTGTTGATACCATATCCCAGAAGCCACCCAGTACTGAGGCCTGTTGAGCAGCAGACTTCCATCAGACACAACGATTCGGAGAAGGAAGATGAAAAAAGGGATCCGGTCGATATCAGAGAAGTCGCGGCGTCCACATAAAGAGTTGATTTCATCTGTATGGAACGGTAATACAAGTAAGAGGCAGTCATGGAGCAATAGAAGATGATGCAATGGAAGCAATTCTGAAGTTGGGCTTCATTACTAGTTAGCATTTTACTAAGGTAGTTGTGTAGAAATTGTTTACTATACTTTGCCAATTTATTTCGGTTTTCTAAACTTCCAATTTAGCAGTTGTTATGGATATACCAATGGTGGTAGTAATGCCTTTGTTGCTTTGATTAACAATCAGAGTGATCTTTTCTGAAGAAACAGTACACTACATCCCAACGGTTACTTGGGGTTGAAGTTTGTTAGAAGGGAGGCGATCAATTCACTCCATTTTTTTGAACGATAATTCCAAATTTTACCCGATTTTCATGATCTTTTTTCAGTGAGGCTTACGGCTTGAGGTGGAAATCAACCAGAGACAAAGGATTCTTCGAAACAAAATAAATAAAATTAAATTAAAATAAATAATAGTAATAATAAAAAAGATAACGAGACTTAATGAGGGTCTCCAAAGTTTCATAAAGCTCTAAGAACACGTATCACTTTTTCTTTCGACTTTTCAAGCTTAAGAGCCGGTGGGAGTCAAGTGACCTTGACAAATCGAAGATATCGCAGAGCAAAGTGTTTCCTTATTTTGGCAACAGATGGGGTTGTCGCTGAAATGCCGTCAAAGCAAATGCACCCGTCCTTTTCCTTCATTTTCCCCTGCATGTGGTCAAAGTTGGACAGCGTAGGAGGGGGATGGTTACGGCTGTAAATGGGACAGAAGAGTGAAATTCTTTTCTTTTGGCTAAAAGAGAAACAGAACTGAAGAAACAAATAAATAAGAGGGACCAACATGATATCAGCCGTCAGCCCCCTGTCAGAGAGCCACTCAAATATCTACAACGGTCACAAACATACCATAGAGAACTAAAGCACTTGTCGCCTGTCTCTTTCTCAAAGGATTCTACCTATGGTAAATAACAGAATAGTGCGGGAAGAATCTGATATAAAATGAAGAACCATGCCAATATTAAAACACACACACACACACACACACACGGGAGAGTCGATATTCTAATTTATTTAGAGCCTTCGTGGTTTAAAAAAAAAAAAACTTGGAATTGAAAGGCAGAAAACCCAGACAAAGATTTGAAATGTATTGACAATGTGAATCATTTTTTTAGTGGAATCCATTTCCTTATTTTCTTTTCAAAATATGACCACCAGATTTACCCTCTCTCTCGCCTTCACATTCGAATGGTCCTGGGTTCGATACCAGTTGCTGACCATCCTGAGTTTTTCCTATTATAACAGGAAAAAGCCGCAATGTTACATTCAGCCTTGGGGGCCGGCTTAGAAGGTCAGGAGGGAGCACATGCCCTGCTTGATGTTGGTTTTTATTGGGGGAAATAGACCACTTCATTAACAATAGAATTAAAAGATGTGTCACTCATGTCCAAAATTATTGTCGCATGTCTATAAATATGTTATTGTAGGAATATAATTTGATAACGAATTCACCCGGTATTTCTTATAATGTTAGTATGCGTACAACCGGCAAAGACATGTATGTGGCAAATTTCATGTCAAAAGAGCAGTAAATAAGAACAATAAAACGAAAACAAAACTTTCGTGTCCATTTAGCAACATTTTATTTTACTCATTCTAATCTTCGTATTTATAATTACTGTATTTTCCTATGAAATTTACCACATATATTTCCCGATTGTACACATAGTATCAGTATTAAAAGTCACCTGCAAAATCATTATTACATGATATTTTTACAAGAAGACAGTTATAGAAATGCGACAATCATTTTTGACATGAGTGTACAAGGATGTAACAGGTGTTTGTTTCAAACATTAAATAAGTGTTCGTATAAATTGAACTTATTTCCTGACGTCATAGAACTAAGAACTGTTGCAGAGCGATGAAAGTCCGGTGACAATACAATATTCCGTTCTTACTTTCATACTTTGCAATATATCTATTTATTTTAAAAAGCAAATTTTAATATGTTTTTATTTTCAACTTCCTTATCCTAAAATAAATACTAGCCTTTAACCAGCCCTGGTATCCCTGGTTGCATATCACTTTAGGATTTGGAAAAGGTGTCCAACGAATTAAAAAAAATGATAAGACACCTTTTAAAGACATTCTTTTGTTAATAAATTCCCACTAAAAAGTTAAAAATAATTTTGTTTATGCAAGACTAAATAAAAAGAATGGAGTGCGTCATTTTAAGAATTTATAAAGTAACTGTAAGCCTATATGAGAGCGCATCCCTTTATTTTAGTCACGCATAAACATTTTTTTAAAACTTTTAAGTGCGACTTGATTAATGAAAGAATATCTTTAAAATGTTTATTATTATCTTTTTTTATTATTGTTAATGTTTGCGTCCTTGGCATAGGGTGTTTATTTTGGTAAGGTACCGTATGGTACGTTTCTATACTACTAGGGTATATTAAAATTTAGTTTCCTATGCGTTACTACATACATTAAAAAACATTTTTTTAAAAGAATTACTACCGAATATTACTACCGCTCCGCTAATAAGAGGGAGACAGATTGAGGATACCAAACACCCCTACCGTTGATTGAGAAATATTTAGGTGTCGACACTGATGAGCAACATCTACATATGAATTTGAATGTTTTATGGGCTTTAGACAATTGATTCAGACCGGGAAACATGGGTTACAGAATGTTGGAAGCAAGTAGTCCAGTCCCTAGTTTGAATGCCTGGAATGAGTAAGGACTCTTCCCCCCTTGGTAAAACCTGCCGAAATTGGAAGCAATATCAAAGAAGCACTGCTTCGAAAAAAGAGGGAGCAAACATGCATAAATAGTCAGAGTCGGATTTAGGTTTAGTGGGGCCCCAAGCTGTTGAAGGTAATGGGGTCCTTTATGTGTCCAGATGAACATACGCACCCTACATACAGCAATGAAGAAACTAGAGATAATTTAGGAAGCAGACTGGTAGAAGGAGCCCTATTAATTACACGAACGTAGGCTACACAGCAGGAAGCACTGTTGCTACGTATATATAAATTTTACTTTATTTTTTAAATTTTCTTATATTTTAGAAATCCAATTTTTCTTTAGATTTTGGGGCCCCCAAGAGAGCGGGGCCCTAAGCTATAGCTCGTTTCGCTTACACGTAACTCCGGCACTGTAAATAGTATACATATACAGGCGCGGATCCAAGGGTGGCTATAGAGGCTATAGCCCCCCCCCCCCCTTGACGCTCAGGTATGCACTGGATAAAATGGGCTTCAATCCTGTTTACTCTGGATAAAGAGGCAAACTATGGTTTACCTCCTCCCTTGATCATATCCTGGATCCGCCACTATATATATATGTGTGTGTGTGTGTGTGTACATGTATGTATGTATATAAATGTGTGTGTCTAGTATGTTGTACGATGGAAGCTGATGAAAGAGCTTTATACCATATTATCTTGATTTTTTGACAGGTAAACAAAGAATATTTCGGGAATTAATCTATCCTAAAGATTATAATAATGTATCTTATTTTTTCTCTTGCATGTATATTCTTAGCCTGAAGGAAGTTTTCATTTCTTTCTTGGAATAGATAAACGAAGACTTTGGTTCGGCTTCTCCTTCACAAATTTTTGTCGAAAGGTTGACTTTATCGCTACAAACACAAATTACTTCTTCTCACAGAAACCATCTACAAACACACTGTACTGCTGAAACAGAAACCATCAACCAAAGAGGTCATAAATTTTGCCATTCCTCGTGTTTGAAGTTTCCGTTCTTCACAATGATTTCCTTCCTCCCGCCCCTGTTAAGAAGTTCAAAGTAGATTTTCAAAAGGACTGGCTCCCGCTGAGAAGGAAAGGGGGATGAGGAATGACTATAGTGCCATCTAGCAGTTATACGGCCAAGTACGTGAACACGAAAAAATCTGATTTCTGATTTCTGTAGATTCAATTATGAAGGATATAATTTCTCATCGATTGTGAAATGGATGTCTTTGGAAACAGCGAAAAAATAGTACAGTAGCGCACAAATACAAAGATTGTACTACATTCTCTAAAAAGTCCGGAGTTTTTAGCTCTTTTCCTTACTGGAAAAAAACAGAAGACTTTTCCGTCTGATTTTGATCATTTTCTTATGGGAATTTGGATTATACTTATCTGTATTTATAAGAAGAAAATATCACGCACAGCGTTCAAATTGCACCTTTAAAATGAGATGCATCATATTTAGTGCGCTATTAAGACATTTTTGCGAAAGAACGAAATGAAACCGTGATTTGCCTAAAAAATGGTTGAGATCCCATGTTAAATTGAACACCAATATTCCGGCCGCTGTGGCGCACTCCTTCTCCCTCTTAAGAGATATTCCTATTGGTTCGATTTGATCGATAGAAACCAATAATAGTAATAATAAAAGGGAAACACCTCAGTCTGTGAGTAACGCTCATTCCTAATACTTAACACTCGCCGCCTGCCTCATGCCAATAGATGTCGCTAGGGCAGTCTGCAGAGTTTAAAATTGTTGTGACGATTTAATTGCAACGTAAAAACTATTGTGTGAATTTAATTATTTAAAAATGTATAGTAATGATGCTGAACGTAAACGTGCTCCGCGACCATTTCTAGATTTAACATTTGTGTAAGTTATTGCTTATCCAGACTTAAGAGTGAACTGTTGCTCTTATGAGAACAGCGATGCCAAGTTGAGCATTAAAAACAAATGCAAAACAGATCGCGGTTGTATTTTACTGCCGACTGATGTTGCCAACTCACGCATTAAAAAAAATAACATCCACCACCACGACGATTAATAAATAATAATAATAATAGCAACTTACCACTTTCAATCAATCTCTCTATATATAAGCATGGCCTTACGTTGTCTTTTCTCATAAATTCAAGCTCTTTTAGAAGTACGTAGAACGTGGATCTTTTAAAGTTCGACAAATCGGGATCTGAATTTACCTGTTTGAGAACAGAATTGAGTGTTGATGGCAAATTTCTAAAGAAGAACTCATAGACCTTGTCTGATCGTACCCCTAACAAATTCATTGTATTTTATAAATCTGTTGTTCTTTGTATTTTTCTTTCTTAATCGCTTCTTGTTCCGTGTCACTAAAGATCCATGTGATAACTTGCTTAGAATTTTGAAAATAATTGTTCTGGAAGCTTTCGTGGCTTTCGCGACCCAACTTATACTTTTACCCGGGTTTTTCTGCTTTAAGTAATTAAACACGTTCATGATAATAGTCCTTGCTCTTCAACACTCGATCACTCTTACGCTTCAAAGAGGTGTTGCCTGTAACTTCTTTCATTTTGATATATTAAAACACACTCACGCACTTACACACACACAGATACACGCGGTTTTGTTCCCACAACAGCACAGTACGTAAATAAACACAATCAACAAAATGCCGAATGCTCAGAGACCACACTCCGCCGCACTCTGTACAATAGCCAAGACACAACAGAGAAGAATTTTGTCTGGACTCTGACATGAGTCATCTAGCGCGACAATAGATTATACAGTACGTAAGCAATTGGTCCCACCCACCGCACCAGACCGTCTCCCTATTTCCTGGTGTAGTTTCTGAAACCAATGCGATTATGAAGCCCAACAAAATTCAGTCAGTTATGAACTCCCAAAGAAATTTCAACACACGAAAGATAAAAGAAGAAATATGAAATGTGTCCTACAGCAGTTCTCGCTGAAATTTCCTTCCCCGACGAGGGATATATCTTATTAATAATCGAACTCAAATGTACCGAAAAAAAAAAAAAAATTCATGAATCAGTGTTAGGCCTAGAAGAAGCGATTTCTTGAGAATGTATTACACACAATAGGAACTTTCGTTGCTTTTTGCAAATGCATTCTTAAGTTAGGATAGCCAAGACAAAAGACATATATATAGAAACCTTTTCACTTCTGTCGCAGTAAATTTTAATGGAAACGATGACAGTGATAGATGAGTTTGTTCTGTTTTTTCAACGATAAGATGAAATATTTCATCGTCGATGAACCTTGAGAAGTAAGTAATAGGATCATGTACTACTATCATCATCAGAGACGCATGTATCCGAGAGTTTTGTCTCAAACTTCATCTTCTTCCAAATCCGTCGCCTTCCGGTTGAGATATTCTGTGTATCTTCAGTTGCTGAAATATCTTCATCTTCTGTTGAACTAGAATATTCATCCGCAGCATCTTCACAAATCCAGTCCTCGTCATCAGATGTGTCTTCATCAAATACATCGGATCTATCCAGAGCATCTAAAATCTACTCCGGTGTCATACGTTTCCTTCCTGGCGGACTACCTACAAGAAATAGAAAATATTCAAATTAATTAAAATACTGTATGACAGTATGAAAAATCAACAGTAATACATGTTAAAAGACACGCAAGAAAACAAACAAAAAAAAAGTGTGCTCTAAGAATCTAGTAAGCAGTTCAGTGACCCGGATTGGAGTCGAACCATGGGGCTCTTGAACAAGTAACGGTGACGTTAACCAGTGCACCACTAGCTCCCCGATTATCAGTTTTCATTCTCTTCGTTATTTGAACCTATTTCAAAGCTATGAAACAAACTCTTATTATTCATTCACTTACAAACAATTCGGAAGCTGAAACAGGTGTCTTTATTAAAACCGTATCATAACCATACTGCGAATCAATAATGAATATATAACCACAATTCTGCATTACAATCACTCACATATCGTAACGGTACTGCATGTGATTACAGCAAAATCATTTTCCATACCGGAATGAAAAATGAATCATTTTTCGTCTTCAAAAATGAAATGAAATCTCAAGTTTTACGTCCCACAGTTATGCCGGTTAGGCTAAAGGAGACGGTGATGATAAGAAATGAATAAAATTGTGAAATGAAGAAAGTGGGAGGAAACGGGAGAACCCCGAGGAAACGCACGAGCACGTTGTTAGTCCACCACAACGTCCACACGGCGCGAGCTGGAATCGAACCAGGGACCCCAAGCACCGGAGGTGAACGCTCTACCACTGAGCCAGCGCGCCACCAAAAGTCTTCAATTTCACACTTAATTTGAAAATTATGACAGACAACTCTGATAGATTTCAGGAAGATAAAAAAAACTCGTGAGATTGGTATTGAGTTCCAAGGTTCCCCGCATTCATGTATAAACACTGTTTACCTTCTGAATGGATGATAATAATCCATAAGTAGCTGATGTAATTTTATTGACTCACATCAAAGATACAGCTCCTATATAAGTGTATACAGCAACAGGATCTTGTTTATACCTAAGTAGTTTATGCAATTATGACTTAATCATTTTAGTTTAATTTTTAAAAAAAAGACTTTTTTATTACACAACAAAAAAATCTGTTGTGTATTGAATTTTCAGATTGTTTAACCCGACGTCATATTCTTTTGATTGGTTAATATTGTAAGTAATTTCTTGGCCATTCTTTCTATTTCAAATTTGTTCTTAATTTCAGTTTGCGATCTTCTTCCTCTGATTGGTTCAAGTTCTTTGGAGCTGCCTGCAAAAACTCTGTTCCGACTCCTTCAGAAGTCCATTGAATTTTACCTCTGTTATCTTATGTCTCCAAACAAATCAATCCAGGTAACATTTTACAAAGAATAACTATCAGTTACAAGTACAACAGTAGATCGCTGGATTTCTATTTATTATTATTATTATTTTATGTAGTGATGATTTTGTGGATGAAACCAGATGTAATACATACGACATTTGATTAGTATGAACCAGAGTTTATACATACATATATATATATAAAGAAAGGGAAGTTTAATATTGTGTCCTCTTTTTGATGTTTTATATCTTCGCCTTTTATAAGTATTGTTAATTTTTCGTATATATATATTGTTGATGCTAGAGAAGCTGTTTCTGATATATTTTATATGAAACTGAAATTATATAGTAGTTGGAAGAAAGTACTATGAAGTTTTTAGAAAATAGTTCCTCCATATATTTGATGATGACGTGGTTTTTTGAAATATCTATCAATAACTTTGATATCTTCTAATCATAAAATAATAGTATTTGAATATTAACATTCCGCAGGACCTGCCAGAAGCTGAAAGTAAGATTGAAGATCCGTGGAAAAATCTATTCCAAATTCAGGAAGTAACTGGAAGTAAACTTGGGTGGGATCTCAGTGGCATCTACTCGATTAGTTGGTGAGTGTTGTTTAATGTTAGAAAAAAAAATCCTAGAACTGTTCTTCATGTTAAAGAATATTTCCTATTATCCTTTCTGAATTCACTATTAGCTAGAATGTTTTAGCACTTCATCACTTGATCTTGAACTATTTTAAGTCGCTCTCGTAGTTCCGCAACTGAAATTGGTTTCCATAACGTACTAAACTTGGTTTTTGTACACATAAATAAACACTAGAAACTAACGTAACGGACATGGGTTTACAAGTAAACGCAAAGAAAACTAAATAAATGGAAGGTCATCGTGATCGTAATGTGCAAATTATGCCTGCGTCAAAGAATCAAATAATACTTTCGATAAAGCGGATACTTTCAAATATCTAAGATCAATACTAGCAGACAAGAATCATATTTCACGAAGAAATTAATTGTCGACTGAAAGCAGGGAATTCGTGTTATCATTCAGTTCAAAACCTTTTGTCGTCGCGAATTCTGTCGAGGAATTTGAAACTTGAGATATATAAAACGATAATCATGCCTGTTGTTCTGTATGGTTGCGAAACATGGTCGCTTACTCTGAAGGAAGAATATAGACTGAAAGTATTTGAGAACAAGATCCTGAGACGAATATTCGGACAAAGAGGAACGGGAATGTGGAATGGCGGAAACTTCATAATGAGGAACTACATAATTTATACGGTTTCGCAACATTGTTATGGTCATCAAGTCTAGGAGGTTCAGGTGGGCAGCTCATATAGCTAGAATGGAAGAAAGTAGAAACGCTTTCAAAGTCTTGACTGGAAGATCAATTGGAAAATGGCCATTAGGAAGACCTAGGCGCAGATGGGAGGACAATATTAAGATGGATCTCGCAGAAATAGGAATGCAACGTAGAAACTGGATCCAGTTGGCTAAGGATAGAAGTCAGTGGAAAGCTTTTGCGAGCGCGGCATTGAGCCTCCGGGTTCATAGGCCATAGAGTTAGTTAGTCAGCTAGTTACTATTTTTAAAGAAGTATTCTTTTCTTCGTAAATTTAATGAGAATCTAACAGTAGTCTTCGAAGATAGACCATTATACTTTTCAATGGCTGACAGTGTTCATACCATAAGTGTGTGTATGATTGTAACCTCACTTCCACTTACAATTTACTGTTTAAACTGTATATGTGTTGATAGTAGTAAGAAAGGGTAATCATTATGTAAATGTTGTTGGCATTTTAGCAGCTGTTAGGAATCTCCTACAAATGCTAAAAACGAAATTTTACTGAAAGTGAAAAATTAACATTTATGATTGTTTGGCAACGGCAATCTGATTTATCATAAACCTGCCAAATTATAATTCAGAAGATATATTCCAAGTTGGTGTTTGAATACTTGAGAACCCTATTGATATTGCTAATTAAAAAGAAAAAAAAATATCATAATTGGAAATACACTGATGAAATGCAAAGAAATTATCTAGCTAACTACTGAAATGAAATTGTGTATTGATTATCTTAATCTTTATTCACAGCAAATTGTATAGGAATATTTTTAAAAGGAAAAAATCTCGTAACAGCTCATCTAAATTAATTCACAATTTTCTTAATAGCCGTCGCTGTAATACCTATGAAATCCTCAAATTTTAAATAAAAATGCATTTCACAGTTTCTTACATATTTGTGTTTACCTGCATTGTTTATGAAATACTAAATCGTTATTTTCCATACATGCAATATCAAGATACATATCAAATCCAAATTATAATAATAACCTTGCATGCTTTCTACACATTTTATAGCGCATATCACTAACTTATTCTAATATTGGCCCACACATAAACAAAAGCTACGAACCATTTGTATTCTATAATTCACATTTTATTACTTATGATTAAACTCAAATATTATCGGAACACAATTTAATCATCTTTTGTGAGCCAGTGAGCATACATCTGTACTACAATCAAAATAGTAAGTTAATCAGCGCTAAATATTTGTGATAATTAATTTTGTGAACACCAGCAAAGAATCATTTTAAATAAAAGTAGCCATTAAACTGTTCCATTGATATTAATATGCTGTGACTATATGTGCAATAATACGTAACATTCTAGGGAACAAATCTGGTTTGAAGAATTTTATCTATACTATAATTTTAAAGTCATTGAATTGGGAAAATCAAGGTACATTTTTATTCCTAAAAACTCTTTGATTCTGCTGAAATAATAATAATTTAAATACGTACTAAAATATTGTGTGGTGCTCAGAAATACAGTTATTTTGCTCTGTGGAAGAAGAGACTAAAACTAGTCATGTTAGTTGGCTTCAAAATTTCAACATTCTTTGCCGAACTCTAATGTTAAAACTTCCAAATCGTTATATTTAGTTCTAACTTAATTTTGAAAAAAGAAAACCTCTAAGCCAAAATAAGGGTTCAGCTTATGTTAATGCTCAAGATTTACAAATCCACAAGCAGATTAAACAAGTTGAATCACTGATGGAATAAAAGGTACTTTTTTCACTTCAGATATTTTCCCAAATTGTTTTATTTAATAGATTTTGCGTTATTAATTGCACTTCAGTTGTCAAACATACTTTATTTCTGATAAAATGAGCAAAATCGCGAATATGTTCCGGAACAAACATTAAGCACTCCCGGCTTCCATTTCCAGTCACATTCAACTACTTAGTTTCAACTCCAAACGTTCTCAAACGCCTATTTCCATGGCAACGTGTACATTAAACCATATGAGAATATAAATATATACAAGATGGTGAATATAATCCGCCTGTTTTCAGTAATCACCAGCAGTTGTGTGTCTGTCTGCTCTACTATAGCTTTCATAAAATACATCCGATTTTGATGAGCCTTGGCATGTGCCTTGCCCCAGCCTTAGGAAGTAAGCTTATTTGACGTTCAAATCTATCAATAATAGCAGTTATATATGTACCGTGTTATGCAAAAGTGAACTAAGCGCCAAATTTTGAAAATCCACGTAAATGCGACGATTGGTTCCTGATAAGCATTAGAACGTTTTGCACAATCGAAAAGAGAGGGAAACCAACACCTTTCCAAAAAAGAAACATAATTTCACTTTTGATTACGGCTACACTAATGCTGGACATCAACCTTTAAACCTAATTTTCTCAAAAGTACGAAAGTGGCGCTTAGTTCGTTTTCGCATGACACGGTACATATAATGTGATAACAATTTACCGCTTTAATTTTGCTAAAAATTATTGGATTTTGAAACACCACGACGTGTATTTTCTTTCATGCTTCGTCATCATCATCATTGCTTGGTGTTGAAATTAGTAGATTGACTCCTGTCCTTGCATAAATAATAATAATAATAATAATAATAATAAACTTTTCCACGTTAACGTGCGTGAAAGTATTTCAGTTTGATGCAATATTGGTTCCTTTTAGACTTGCCAATTACGCCTATCGCTTCGGGTTTTGAATTTGTTCAAAGATGAGGGGTGAGTTTACAATTTCATAGAAATCCTTATTTTTATGGTACATAGTGTGTGCATTGCTTGAAAACTAAGGGTTGTCTCTATTGCCTGAGCTTGAATTAATCACTGAGAAGGGATAAGAGTCCATTCTGTCTTTAAAGAAGAAATGTTTACTATATCTTTCCCAGGAATCATCAAATTTTCATGACGCATACAGCATGTACTTTATTCGAGAGGCCTCCCTTACTTGATTTTGGCATCAACAAGGGCAAGGAGTTGAATTGGTCTATTTGTTGGAGCTGAAATCGTTCAAATGTGAGGAAGTGAGTTCATTTTCCTTCCCAATTTTAAAGAATTATGTCCCACGATAAGTTTCCTTCAATTTTTATAGAGCAGCGTGTTTTTAGTTTAAGATTAGAGGCAAGCGGGTTACGTTAAATAAACTTCCCTAGAAATTGTCAGATTTGTATGTAACATAAAGTATATTTTCTTTTGAGGTTTCTGAGAAAATTCTATTTCTTATAGATTACATTAATCAAGGATAGGAGAATCAATCCACTTCCAAGTTTAAAAACGTGACTCACATCTTGTTTGCTTCTTTTTCGCTTGTTATTACGTAACGAAAAGAAGTAAAAAAAAAAAAAAAAAAAAAAAAAGGTTTATATCCTTTATATAGATATTGTGGATATCTTGACGCTTAACTTCGACATAGACATTTTTTTTTTTTTTCGTAAATAAGAGTATACTTGCCTGGTACTACCATATAAATTTCATACAGATAGAGGCATAGTTCTCAGTGCTAGACTATGAAAGTACTCATCGGGAGCAGTGTGAAATAGCATAATTGTGTGTGTGTTTGATCATATGTATGTTCGACGTTTGTGGAGCAATGTTATTGACTTGAAGTCGGTTATTTATTTATTTTTTTTTTCTTTAAATTCTTATTTCACTTCCTAAGTAACAAAATTCATTCATCACGTAATCTATTTTGATCTTCTTTCCGTGCGCATTTCATAATTTCTATTTTGTTCTTGTTGCTAAGCACCTATTGCATTCCATTTAGATCTGCTTCTAATTATTTGCTCATTTTCTGCCAACAGCTTCATATCGTCCGCAAATCTAAGCGTGTGTATGTTCTGTCTACGAACCCTTGTTCCTAGGCTATGGGTGCCCTTGATTTCTTCAACGTAGAGATCAAACAAAATTGGTTATAATGACTTTTGCCTGACCCCTTCCTGAATTGTTCCTTCTCTATAAAAACTAAATACAATCCACTTGTTTGCAGAATGTCTTTAGAGCACTTTTCAAACCAGAAGTATCCACTACGATATTTAACACAGTATTGCTGGATTGCGGAGTTGTCTTTCTCTTCCCACTTTTTCTGCATCTTACATTATGACAGACCAATTACAAAATAGTGGCGTATGCATGGCTTTCTGTACATACAATGAATACAAAAAGGAACATTAATACTACAATAAAAGGGCTTATTACAGATAATAGAAATGATTTCCATATTTCGTAGCTTTCCTATTGAAACATCATGTAGAAGATTTAGCTAATTTCAATGATGAATTCGAAAGTTTTTATTTCGACTATTAATGCCTTGTATTGTTGATTCTGTTGTAGGAACAAAGACGGTTATTGGCAGAAGATCCTCAACTTCTGTCGCTCCAAGCCACTTGGCAACGAAGAGCATCCAAATCACAAGCAACTGCTGTACTGTACAACCACCTTCTTTTTGCATTGTTTATATGAATACGTAGCGATGATTGATCAGACGCTTCTGCAAGGTAAAGAGTTATTTTTCAAAGGACTTAATTTTTCTAACCTTAATAAAAAGTTAGAGAAATTGATGAATATCTAGGAACGAGTCATTAAAGCACCATTTTCAATGTAAATATACAATACTTTACATGGGCTTATCTGTAGTTTCAGATTGGCGCGCTTTCTTTCAGTGCTCGTTGTCGCAAGTTCTAACCTTGCTAGTAGTAGACCGCCTCATAACCTCGGTGTTTCAACAGGTAAAACAGAAATAAAGAGTGTATTTTGCTCTACAACTAAAACACGCAACAGGCAACACAGCGTGTAACTTTTTGGTTGGCTTTCTATGTATCTTTATATTAAATTTATTATTTTCTATGTAAATATTTATACATATATACAAAGTGTTCTTTTTTTTTTGGGGGGGGGGTTCATTTAGCAGTTTTAATTTTCTTCATGTCCCATCTTTCGTTAAAGAGTCATGGTTAGATCTGAAATATAGTAACAACTTTGTTTTGAAGTTGTGTAGTGATGAGTATATCTAATATATTTGAGTACTTAAATAATTTAAAACATGAGATGTACAAAATACGATTCTGTAATGCACTGAAGAGAAAATGAGAAATTTAAATCTGAATTTAGTATTCATTAAAAACTGCTGTGAAACATCACGTAAATCGTTTTTATGGTATCATTGCCTCAGATTTCAATTTGGAGAGGAATAGCAAAAGATTTCATATTTCTTAGCTTGTCCAGAGCCATAGGTAAGAAAAAATGAATGAGATATCAGCTACTACTTTATTTTTGTGTTTGCAGGTCATACGAGTAATACGGACACTTCATTGGTGCTTGTAGAAGCTTTCTGTGGTCCCGAGGAATCTCCAATGGGAGAGCCAAAGTTAAAACGGAGGAAGACTGAAGATGAACAAACTGGACCATTGATCACAGCTAGCAAACACAGTCAGACATCCAGTTCTGCTCTTTGTCAAAATTTTCTCCTGGCCATTAGATGCTGGGACCTGCTTCATAGCACTGAAAGCCTAGAGCGCGGTGAGTAATCTAAACATTTCTATCTTCTCCGCAAATCATAGAATAGTTAGTAATAATACTGCATATCAAATATTTATTATTATTATTATTATTATTATTATTATTATTATTATTATTATTATTATTATTATTATTATTATTATTATTATTAACAACTGTTTGATGTGGAGTATTAGGACGTAGACAAGAAGCTACGCAAAAACGAGAAAAAGAACTATTTTTTAATGAGGGTGTGGAGAAGAATAGATAAAATTAATGGAAAGGAAAAGAAATTGACTAATGTATTCTTAGGAAAGAAATTGTATATAAGAGAATATGATGGAAAACATTGACTGTAATTTTTTTTTCTTTCTTTAACAATCCTTTTATACATGTACGGAAGAGGAGAAAATTGGCAGAAGCAATGGCGGCTCTTGCTAAACTCCAAACCCAGACACTTAAAATAACGGAACGAAACCTGCTAGAATATATAGTGCTGCCCAAAAATCCCGTCTCGGGGTTTTGTGCTATGATATCATCAACAAAGCGAACTCTTAAAATCCATACAACTTTTTACATACTAAAACCAGGGAGTTTATTTTAATGACAAAATGAAGGAAATAGATTGGAAATTTTGTGGAATACACTATAACATTTAAATTGAACGTTTGCTCTGAAATATTTCACATAAACTGCAAAAATTTACTTTTATATATATATGTTCTAAAGCTCAAACGTAAATATTTCCCTGATTATTGTGGCATATGTGTTTGTGCATTAATCTTCTACACCATTCTAGTCATTTAAAATAAAATGACATTATGCTCTATTTCTCTGTCAGAAACGATAAGAAAGCTTTATAATTTTATGTTGTGCATAATGCTGTTCGTAATGTATGCTTAATGAGACATCATTGTCGCCTACTTTTGATTTTGAGATAAAATCATGTGGAATTTATTACAATTGTTTCGGATTACAATGATTCAAAAATAATAAGAAAAACACTTAAACTGATAATAATATAAATTAGCGCAGATAAGGAAGCATCGAATACATATATCAGGTCTATTAAAAGCCATACACCAACTTTGTTACGTATAAAGACAGGAAAAAATGAAATGAAAAAGCAAGGTTCAAACGGAACGGAAGGGCATATTGTTATGTGAGAGAACCTAGAATGTCAGAAGGGGGGGGGGGCACTCAGTGGTGAGTGTGGTAGACAATATCGTGTCTGTGTGTTTTCTCGAGGTACTCCCGTTTCCTCCCACATTCTCATTCCACTAAATTTTCCATCATCATTCAGTCGTCTAAATCATCCGTCTCAGCCTAAAGGGCATAATCGTGGGACGTGAAACTAAAAGATTTCATTCCCAACAATGGATAATATCGTGAGGGCCCAAGGGAACAACCAATTATTGCTTTTTCATTTTCATTTAATATCGGCCGTGTGGAATCCGAACGGCTGGTGCAATTTGAAAAATGCCACCATTGTAAACCATCTATTTCCAACAGTTTTACTCTATTTTCGGATCTTTTTCATAGGGTTGGCCTCTATGACTCTCAATTTTTGATACATCCGACACACATACAAATATATGATCGTTGTACAATAAATTCTGTTGTTTCACACTTAGTTCAGACGCTTCCGTTGTGCAAGTGGTGAGCTTAGTTCACTGCTTTTGACAATACTTTTTTCATTAGCATGTATTGAGCGAATGTTGTGTCATGCTCGCATTCTTCAATTCGTCATTGGCCTATTACTACTGTGAAGTATCTGTCTATTGGAAATGAAGTGACTATGTATTGGATATAAAGCAACATGAACTTTTAAAAAACTTTGAAAGAAAACTTTGACTAGAAGTGTACATTCTCAGACACTTGTTGTAAATGCATATTTGTTAAATAAACTCGACTAGCTTCCTTCTTTCCTTTCCGCACACCTTCAAGCACAGCCTGATACTTCCCGATTAGGTCATCATTCTTGAATTGATCAAAACCACGAGGGACAGAACAACAAGGGGTATTCGACACGCGATCAAGAGAGGTGCAGGATCATCGGAGAGAAGCGGATCCCACCATTGGAGGACCACCGACTCCACAAGTCAAAGAGTACTATTCTGACGGTTCATCGCCGCAGACACCTTTAAGTTTGTCATTAGTCTAGTAGAATGAAGATGTAGAAGGACATTATCGTAAAGAAGCATCATCGACGCCCCTTGCAGTTCAACAGGATTAAGATCCAGATGTTGACTGTCTCCAGCTAATCCAGACTTCTCCAGAGAAAGATATTCATCATTCCAGATGACCAGGACGACGCCAGCCCTGTTGGATCTATCAGGCTAGTGCTCATCCTTTATCTTTTAGTCATAACCTTTCTCTTTCTCTCACCCTTTCCCCCAACTAGTCATTTTCTAAATTAGAAGCATTTGAATTTTATTTAAATTCAACCACAATTTTACAGCTAAGTACCGTGTTGTGCATCAGTTCCATCCCCATTTGATTGCATTTATTTATTACGTATTCTGAGCTATAACTGATGACACAGCACCGGCACATGGTGGAGATGTTGTGAGGCTTACGCCTTTGTTACGATCCTAAAATTTCGATAAATTACGATTCTAAATTTTCGGTAGATGCTTTAAGATCCCAAATTTTGAGTAATTTGTACTGTGTAATTTTAGTTTGTCGAGAGAAATTGAGTAGAGTTACTTTACGTATTCTGAGCTATAACTGATGACACAGCACCGGCACACTACTCCCACAGACTAAATGGTGATGAAACTATGACTAGGTATGTCATAGAGGTATACGTAACTTCTATATGACATTTTACAATTGCACATCACTATATTCAGATGGCTTTCAGAGCTGCTTTCAGTGTTCTAACTGGTATAAGTTTGTTGTTTCGAAGGCTGTAACCCTGTTTTGTGGGTGGTAGTTCACCGTGTCTTTCAAACTTGTCATCGCTGTGCCAAGTCACAGTGAGGAGTATGAGGCAGTCCTAGGGATCAAGGTTTCATAGATAGTGTGCCTCGTATTGAGCAGACAGATGTGAACAGTATCCGGCTGAAAAAAAAAAAAAGAAAGAAAAAGAAAGAAAGAAAGAAAAAAAAAAGAGAGAGAATTGCATTATGACGATTATGTGTCCCCTTCTTGTATAACTGCCTGTGGTGGAATTTGTCAAGCATTTTCAGAAAGAGAACTATATACCATCATAAAACACTATTTGAATTGCAAACTGACTTACAGTGACAGAGGAAACTAAAGAAACATGCAGAAAATCGTATTGTGACAAGTGGTTAGAAACTGCTGGAAAATTTCGTCTCGAAAATAACAATTGCTCGGAATTTGCAGAAAACGGGTGTGAAATATTTGAAGCGTCATAAACCGCCGAAGTATACAGAGAAGCAACTCTTTACAATAGCAGGCAAATATAGAAAACTTCGTTGTGACATTTTGTATCCTGACACAATGACGATTATCATGGGCGTTGAAAGTCATTTTTGATGTTCCGGAAATAAATTGTCAGGAAGCGGCAGACATTATACTTAAGATATTATGGGGATTCCAGCTACTGTACGCTACAAAAGCACGGACAAATTTCAGAACAAAGTACTGATATGAGTGGCCATTTCGCCAAAGGGTGTCACCCCCCCCCTTCCCCATTTATCAATACAGTTAATGGTCCAGCAATCACAGCCGACATATACACCCAAATGATGTCAACCTAAGTTGCTCCAATTCATTAGCATATATAATGATAGTGATAACTATGTATTTTGGCTAGACCTCGCAACCAGTCATTATGCCAGGAAAACAACTGTCTGGTTGGCGACCACTCAGTACCATTCGTGCCACGGGACGCCAGTTCATCAAATGTCCCACAGGCATTTCTGATCTCTGCTGGCTGCGGACGTCTACGATGGGAGATGAAAACAAAACTGCACCACAGCCCCTCCGTCGCATCACGACCAAGCTACGGAACTTGTACTTCAGGCCCGTCCAAGGTACGCTGAAGAGGGTACGCCACAAATTACGGCGAAATTGAAGACCACGGACCTTATGCATCATTGTAATAAGTAAAATGATTTGTCAGCAGTGTCTCTATCATTGCGTTGGTATTTTCAAAGAATGAACAAATTTGCCTGGTAGTAATGTCTTTTTTTTTTTTCTGTGTTAACTTTCGCCCATACCTTTAGTTCTTATCGCGTGCATCTTTGATGCATGTGATTACGGTCTGTATTTCCGGTGAGAGAGCATTACGTTGGTTTGGACACTACCTTAAACTGTAAGTCCATGTCTCATATAGCCTCGATGCTGAAGAGGGACATGAACTTCAACAAACAAATAATATGCATGCAATGAACGCTGACATACTTCAACTGAGTTTGGAGAAATTACTGCAAGGTTGAAGTTTCCACTGATTGTCTTCTTGGTAACAGTCTTCAAATAAATATATATCTTGCTAGTTTTTCTTTCGTGCAATACATAGTCAGGAATAATTTTTAACCGTAGCATCAATCACATCGGGGAAAATGAAAGCAGAATTGACATCCACTTGATGACGAAGCTTTATCTGTTGAAAGTATAAAGGTAACCAAGAAAGTTCTGTCGCTTTTTGTGGAAGTCTCTGTTCAATTGGCCCTCACACCGTGAGTTGAATGAGAATGGAGACAAGACGAAGGTCAGTTGTTGGTGTGGGTATATCCAACATACTACCTGGTTATGGCAGGTCAGTTACAACCTGAACTTGCGTTAAGGATAAATTGAACATGGGAATTCAGGCAGCAATTGAGGCGAACAGTGGCCAGACATGTGAGGAACTGGGTGGAATGGAATTCAGTGTGAGTGGAGAAACCATTCGGCAGTACCTCCATCAACTTGGGAAGCACTACAAGTTGGGTTGATTCGTCCCACATGATTTGACTCCGGGGCAGAAGGCAACGCGAGCAGACACCTGTGTTTCTTTGCTGTCTCGTCTGAGGAAGGAGCCTTTTCTGGACAGGGTGTTGACATGTGATGAGAAGTGGATCCTGTACGAAGCTCCACGACACCGTCATCATTGGTTAGCATCCCATGAGCCGGTTCCAAAACAGCAGCCGAAACCAGCAGTGCACCAGAAGAAGGTCCTCCTGTAAGTTTGATGGAGTGCTCGCGGCATCGTGCATCGGGAACTGCTACCAGTTGGTCAGAGCATCAATACAACTGTGTACTGCCAGCAGTTGAGCCATGTTCAAGAAAAACTCAAAACTCTGGAGCCAGCACTTCTGAATCGCAAAGGGGTCCTCCTGTTACACACAACCTAAGCCCCATGTGGCTAGGATGACCCGGAACATTATTCTTCGCCTTGAATGGGAAACATTATTGCATCCGCCATACCACCCGGACATTACACCGTCCGATTATAGCCTGTTCCATTCCTTGGACAATCACCTTTGAGGACGCCAGTTCAAATCTAGTAGAGGTGCAGAATGCATTTGATACACTGTTCGCTTCGCGACCCTGCAAGTACTACGGCGATGGAATCCATGGCCTTCCAGAACATTGGCAGAAGGTCGTCGATGCTGATGGGGACAATTTTTGATGTTCCAGATACGTCTTAGGTGACATGTTGATGTTCAAAGTTGGTGGGCGAAAAAGCGACAGAACTTTCTTGGTTACCTTTATAGTTCGTTATATTTTTTTCATTTCTGAAGCAAGGAGAAGGAGAATGAAAAGAGTTGGATACAATGCTAGTAAGATCTGGAGTATTGAGCGTCATTGAGAAGATCACCGGAAAATTAAAACACATAATCAGATAAATACGTCGATCTAAGATCGTCCAAACAGGAGCGAAACATATCAGGTGCACACAAGTTGTTAGAGTTTGTTTGTGTTCATCAGCCTCTCTAAGAAATCTTCAATTGGCCTTTTATTTCTTTCCAGTGGCGTTATTAGTGACAGGGGCCGCGGTGGCTCAGTGGTAGAGCGTTCACCTCTGATGCATGAGGTCCCTGGTTCGATCCCAGCTTGCGCCAAGTGAGCTTTTACGTGAGCTTTCTCGGGGTTCTTCCGTTTCCACCCATTTTCTCTATTCCACCATTTCATTCATTTCTCATCATCACCGTCTCTTTTAGACTAACTGGCATAACAGTGGACGTAAAACAAAGATTTTTTTATTTATTAATAACAACTCTGTAAATTGTAATCCAGCGTTAGAAATCGGACTTGCTTGTCTCAAAAACACTGTCGATAAACTTTTCAGTTAAGTTCATTTTCGGTGGAAGAACGTGATCAGATCTTTGACGACTGTTCAACTGACATCTCCATTATTACGTTTGACAGCATGTCATTAGAAAAGGCAGTACATAACTTTACTGTTGATATATTATGAAATTATTTTGCTTTTGTTGTTTCTTTTCCGCAATATATACAGTAAAGTTATTGGTAGTCATTTGTTGCGTAGTTATTTAACAACGTCCAGAAACCCCTACAGAAATATATTAACGCAATATGTGAAACATTACGGAAGATGCCACATAGTAGTTGATGAGTAAGAAGGAGAATCCAGCATAAAATGTATGGCTCACCCACAAACAATAAAGTTCCTTACTTTTATTAAAGTGAATGTGGAGGAGGATGTTGAAGACTATTTCCTTTCAAACTACATGAACAAAGCAAGCTTCATAAATCTTGTAAAGCGCCTCCTGGAAAAAGTTGTGGATGCATTTACTGACACGAACTCCTCTGTTGCAGCAAAAGCCATTGAAGTAACAGCAATAGAATCACAGGTACTGGTACTTGCTGAGAAAGATACAGATCTCCTGTTATTGTTGATCATTTATGCGACAGATCAAATATTCATGTTAATGGCCTGTTTGACTGGTGAAGAAGATCACATACAAAACATTCGACAGATATATGAATATATGAAAGTGTATGTGCTTTTTTCCATGCATTCGTCGGATGTAATTCAATTTTTGCTCCTTTCAGGAAAGCAAAAATAAAGCTTACAAACTACTTACTTCGTCATCAAATAGATATCTTCAGTTCTCTTTTATCTTCCCTGACATGATTGATAAAACGGATTAAAAATGCTTCGTAGTTGTGTATTGGACGAGAGAAGGAACAAATATTAACATAGCGTATCATGTTTATTTGAAGATTAATTCCAAGAAAATAATGGATGGAAACTTCAACCTTGTAATAATTGACGAAAGCAGTTTACTAAGTTCTCCACCTACATAACGTAAACGTTGGAACTAAATGTGAAACAACCGTAGTTATTGTGCAAGTATCGTATTTATTTGATATTTAATGTATTATTTTATTTGCGCTAATTTACATTATTATTTTTGTATTATTTTTGATTAACTATAATTCGAAACAGTTATAACAGTTTCTAAAGGATTTGATCTTAAATTAAAAGCAGGCGAGAATGATGCCTTTTTAAGCACACATAAAACCTTATTAAGAACCGGATTCTCAATAATATAAAATCAAATAGTTCTCTTATTTTTGTGATAAAGAAATAAAACATGTCGTTTTAAAGTGACAAAAATGGCCTACAATATGAATGCACAAATGGTTATTAGTCTTCTGTAATCAGGAAGATATTTACGTTTGACCTTTACAACATGTATTCAAAAAGGAAAATTTTTCAGTTTATGTAAATTTTTCAAAGGAGACGTTCGATTTAAGTTCCAGTTTATAGTTTATTCCACAAATTTTCCAATTCATTTCTTTCATTCCGTCATGAAAATAAACATTCTTGCTTCTGCATGTGAAAAGTTATATGTATTTAAAGATTTCAGTATGATTTCTTTTCGCTAGCTATGCTGATGACGTCATAGCTTTTTTTTTTTTTTTAAATTAAGAGTGCGACATATTCCAGCAGGTTTCATTTTGTTGTTTTAAATAACTGGGTTAATGTGTAATTTGGTTGGACTATAAAATTTTCCTTCATTAAAGTATTTGGCGTTCTTCCTAAAGTTAAAGTTTAAAGGTTTTATGGATTAAACTTTGAATGGGACGAAGACTAAAAGATAAAGAGTTTATGGATCGCTTTTAGTTTTAGTTCCATTTTTCAGTTTACTCGAACAAAAATATTTTCTCCCTTTTTATGCATACTATAAAATCAATGCTTTTAAATAATTATAATAATAAGTAGGGTGGATTGATTTAAATGTCTGATTTAAATCACGATTTTAATCAAGATTTAAATCACTTGATTTTTTAAATAAAAATCGTTGATTTAAATCAAAATCCGAAATAAATTAATTTAAAGTGAAAATAAGTAAAATCCCGTTTCTGTTCTGTTATTTCGATTATGGAAGATAATCATAATACAATGAGACTCAAATGTATGTAAGCACAGTATGAAAACGAGTATCATATAGAGAACAATCAGGGAAAATCCCGTTTTGAACGGATAACGGGTGAATCCTGCTTTCTTCTCTTCGTAACATACGGTTTTTAAATCGTTAACTATTCCAACGGGAAAATCACCATGGACATTTAAGGCGAAAATTCTCTTGTGTCCACGTCTATTTGTTTGTCTCCAGATAATAGGAGCGCATTTAGAAATTTATGTACTAAATACATAGAAGTTCCTCGGGATCATAATACGGCAAATTTTGGATGCGTTAAAATATCAAATAATACTTTTGATAAAGTGGATACTTTCAAATATCTAGGATCAATATTAACAGACTTAAACCATATTCACGAAGAACTTAAATGTCGACTAAAAGCAGGGAATTCTTGTTATTAATCAGTTCAAAATCTTTTGTCGAGAAATTTGAAGCTTAAAATATATAAAACGATAATCATGCCTGTTGCTCTGTATGGTTGCGAAATATGCTCGCTTACTATGAGGGAAGAGCATATACTGAAAGTATTTGAGAACAAGATCCTGATACGAATATTCGGACCCAAGAGGAACGGGAATGGGGAAGGGCGGGAACTTCATAACGAGGAACTACATAATTTATACGGTTTACCAAACATTGTTAAGGTCATCAAGTCTAGGAGATTCAGGTCAAGTAGCCAGGATGGAAGGAAGTAGGAACGCTTTCAAAGTCTTAATTGGAAAACCAATCGCAAAAAGATCATTAGGAAGACCTAGGCTCAGGTGGGAGGGAGGACAATATTAAGATGCATCTCTCAGAAATAGGAATACAAAGTAGAAACTGGATCCAATTGGCTAAGGATAGAAGTCAATGAAAAGCTTTTGCAAACGTGGCATTGGAGCTCCGGGTTCCATAGGCCATAGAGTTAGTTAATTTTAGGCAAAATTTATGTACTTTATATGCATTTCGTGCCGCTCTAGTTCCGATTTTTTTTAATATGCCCCTGCGAAATATCAATAACTTTCGTGAAAAGAAAAGTGTCATGTTGATAAATGTTACTGTACTTTTTCCTTAATGCTGAAGAAACATTGTTTGGGATTGAAATTGGTTAACGATTGGGGATTAATTCAAAATTCAACCCCAATACTTTCACTTAAATGGCATAATTAACATTTAATACTAATTTCTAATGTTTTTTCTTCAGTTCGCGACTTGTATTATACGAGGATAAAGATTTGATTTAAATAAAAAAAATCGATTTAAATAAAAAAAAAATCAACAAAAATAATTTTTTTAAAAAAATATGATTTTTTCCACCCTGATAATAAGTTTTATATATATATATATATATATATATATATATATATATATCATCTTTTTTGCTAAAAATAAAGGTGCCGTACCGTTGCGTAACACCAGAAATACATACATATATAAATAAATACCTTTCAAATTTTATTCAATATCATGAAATTAATTCTTCAGTTCAGAATTCTTAACTTAAAATGCTATTTACTTTGAATGAGTAAGCGTACATACTTTATTTTCTAAGAAGTATTTACAAGACTTCTTTTAATATGTTTGCAAAAGGACGTAGAAATATATATATATATATATTTACTCATCACTATATTATTCAGCTATAGCACAATTGTATGTTGGCTTCGAATAGTTAAAAGAGCACTTGTGGAAGCGTAAATTTTCCGAACCCGCATCCATTGAAGTAATGCTTAAATAAGTGACGTTTCCTACAGTTGAAATTCATTTGTTATGTCCTAATTAATTTTACAGTAAAACGACAACCTAGAACCCCTGAAAAATTCAGAGACCCTGACAAACAAACAAACAGAAGACAAAAGAGGAGGAGCCAAGAATGAAAGATAATTGATTGACTCCATTTCATTTATTTATTTATTTAGAAAGTGAAGATATGTTAATATAGTTAATAAATACTATTAATGTTATTACTTTGTTTATGCAGAGTTCGTGAAGTTGAGTCAGCATCTGAAGGTGGACACGTGGCCGTGGCTACAGGGCTTCCTCATAGACATGATGCTTTATACAGGGAAGTTCCAAGAGGCGCTCATCAAAATACACCAGGGCTTTGATTCACCATGCAAGAAGAATCTACGATTAACCACCGTTTATTTTTGTATGGGAAAATATTCAGTGAGTATTCAGAGCAGAGTACGTGATGTAGAGTCTACCTCAGGTATTGGGGGTCTTGGTTAGATCTCTGGTCTGCTGAGTTAGTGGTGGATAACATCAGGAATGACTTTCCTCCCAGATTGTCATTCCACCAATTATCTCATGATCATTCACTTCCATTAAGCATGTGGTTCCTTCAGCTAAAGGGATGTTATATAAAATATTTCATTTAATATTTTTGGACACTTCTCAGTGTGGCAGTTTTGTACTGGAGTCCATTAAAACCTCTGAATAACTCATGCTGATGGGACATGATTATTTTTCTGTAAATGAGAGGTGTTCGCACTTATAAAGATTACTCAAGTTCATGCGCTAATTGTGTATGTGAAATACATCGCATATAAATGTGAATATTGAAATCTGTACAATGTCGCAGAAACAGGAGGTAGATATGTTCAGGTAGGCTACAAAATATACTGCGTACGTGATCATTTTTATCTAAAGTACATGTCATCTCCTGTGAAAATCCCTTAATTGATCTATTGATTTTGCTAAAAGTAAAAATGACGTAATAATAACATGGGAAATGTATTATTATTAATTGTGGACAGCGAAAAGAATAATTTCATGATCAGGGTGCAACTATTCTCTGTAATCTTCTATCAGACCATTGACTTATGAAAAAGAAATTTTCTCTTTCCTGCTACATCACAGATTTATTTTCAAAATGCGGAATAATTATGAACTAAGAATATTTCCTGTCCATTATGAAGAGGTTACTAAAACGTTGAAAAAAAAAAAAACTGTCCGTTTCTGAGAATACTCGTAAAAGGGAGGGTACTATCGCGTAATATTACGTATTTTTCGAAACAAAAGAAAAAAGAAAAACAAAAGGTATCCATTATTAAAGGAGATTTCACTGTGGTAAGAGCCAGGAATAAGTTTGAGAGGAGCCCAATTTATTGCTTACTGTTAATTAATCCATCAATTTATATTCTATTCGTGCCATTTTGCAAGAAGTTTTGTCAAAGGGCGTGTCGAAAGGTGCAAAGCGCACACTTCGAGGATGCACGCTCGAAGTCTACAAATGGAGTGCATACTAAATAATGTGCACTTCGTCAAATTATCTTTGATTTGCACTTCGTTCTAGCGCCTCATCGTGGTGGAATATAGAACATTGATAACAAAAGAAGAGAAAATTGCGTTTTTTTTTTTTTTTTTTTTTTTTATCATCAATAACTTTCCGGTTATATTAAAGATAAATATATTGTACAGATTGACAATATGAGACAACCATAAAATGACTTAAATGTTTGTTTCATATATTCCAACAGTTTTACCGTACCTGCAAGTATTTGTCATCTCGGATCTCTCACGCACAGATTAACAAGAGCGGAGCGTAAAGGCAATAACTATATACATATTGTGTTATGTGCATAATAAAATCATAACAACATAAAAACTGCTAAACTATTGGCGATGTTGTATTTTATTAGACATGCTTGCGCGAGGGAATATTTAATCCACCAAGAGGAGAGTAGCATTGGTAATTAGGGCGCTGATGACACTGTTACAGGTGCTATTTACAAGTCCTTAAAAGTAACTTAAGAAATTCATTGCAGGCGATTCTGAAAATAGTCCATCACAAATAGCACTTAACATCACTTACACTCGAGGACAATTGAACTCACGTACACAGAACGAACATTTCGAATGTTATATCTCTGGATATTGAAATAGATGCTTTGTGATTTTATATTCATCCCGAAGGAGAGAGTTTTTTGTGAAAGAATCGGTATTATCAACCACATACACATATCAAATACCCGGCGGGAGATGATGTGGTTCGAATACGCTAAAACTGTAGGTTCATGTCTCATATAGCTTCAGTGCTGAAAGGGACGCTAAATTTCAATCCAATCCAAAACATATATGAGATCGTGCGTCTCTTCGCAACCAATGCCTAACGTGCACATAGCCTCAAGTGCAGTTCCCAGCGGAAATGCTTGCCGTGGCTACAAACGCGAGTATTTTTCTTGGATCGCACTTTAAGCTGTAGGCTTCATCTTATATAATATCGGTCCTCAAAAAGTACGTTAAGCTCCAATTAGCAGCAGTAAAAAGAATGATTACGTATTAAATTGATTTCTTAAAGCCCTTTTCGGTGTTGTGGTTGTACGAGAAGTGGACTATAGTTTAATATGGAGTCTGAAGCATTTCTAACTGCACTGGGAATCGAACCGAGTATTTCACACTGAAGATCGAAATGCTTACGAGGAAGCTAGAACGTCAGATATTTCTAGTAACTACCTCGTGGAAGGAACCTATTTACTATAGATCGTGTATGGCACAATATGCTTTTACTTTTACAAATCTTAGCGTCTCATATTAGATAGCAGTGTAGTAAATATTATTTAATGTATTGTTATTTTCGAGTTTAAGTAACATAAGATAAGAGAAGAGAGTAAGACATGTTTGTCTCCTTTCCCCAGGCTGCCTGTGAGCATGTGTTGGAAGTTGTATCTGCGTTACCTTCAGGATCTGGACAGCTTTCAACGTTATTAAAACAACCAACGAGAAACAGACATCTTCACTTTTTAGCCATGAATAAGACTGAAGTTCTGCAGTATTGCGTTAAGCTTCTTGTTACAGCATTTAAGGTAGGCAAATATTCAACTCAGTTAATACAATTTTCGTTTTCATAAGAACTCGAGAGTAGAGATTTAGGCAATCTTGTTTAGTTTAGTTGCGATACTAGGCAGTCCTCTTTATTGGTAAGTTTAGATTATCATTTTATGTAGACTTAGAATTTCAATAAAGCTGAAGGCTCACAATTGAAGAAGTGTTGAAGGTGAAGACGCTTTTCAACAGGAATAGGGCCAAATGGAGTAATTGTGAAACAAAAACCCATCCTTTTGAGTGTACAGCAAAAGCTGCTTGGATTAGAACATGAAAGAATACCATTATGTACGTTACACAAACATCTTTTAAAACAGCTCAGGTGCTTTTCGTTATTACGTTTAGTTTTGCTGGAAAAATTGAAAATATGTGTTTCAAAATAGCCTCAAATGCAGGGGCTATTTTGAAGCAGCAATGGGGCTATTGTGAAACACCCACATAACTTACAAGATTGAAGACTCTAAGACTGAAGGCTATAATAAAATGCTTTTGGTGTAATGTTTCACACGACAACATTTGGTTTAATTATGTCTGATAGTTACCCATTCATTTCCTGTCAAAAATTAAATGAATAATAACTCGAGTTTTTGGTACTTACTTTATCAGTAATAACTTTGCAAATGATGATGGAGTAAGAAAAATTACTTTCATATTCTGTCTTCACCATAAATCTCTCTGTTTCCATGAAAAGCTGCGTATCATGCAGAAAATATCAGTTATAAAATATCATGCCGTTGTCGTGATTAAACGCGGAAAAATAGAAAATAAGATGAACATTTCACAGCTTGTACTGAACAATAAACGTAGACACACACACCTGTTGCATAGCATGAAAAGTTCCAAGATTATGTTCTCATTGGAATACCTACAAACAGTCTTAGCTTCTACACTTTAAACACATCAACAATCTCTTCAAAACAGTATTTAATATCTATCAGCAGACATTACCATTGCGGGAGTAGGCAAAATGCCAATGATAGCCGACTCCTTAATGAATGAAATGTCAGTTTCGACTGGTTTAAATGATTTCTTGTTCACATTTAAGGCCCATAACATCAAATTCATCATGAGGTAGGACTCTTAAAACTGTCATAATATAACGATATGTGGTACTATTTCGGCGACATCCTTTAAAAGTTGCAAGAACAAAGTGTTCTGGTCTAATGCACTCTATTTTAGAGTCCTCTCTTTCGACAAAATCGTCAGGTCGTGGGTCATCCAAATTATTTATCATCAGAAGATGCTGTGAGACAAGCAATCATTCTTCAGCAAGCTTCAACAAGACATTCTTCGTCGCTGCTTGAAGAGTCACGAGCCTTCTATTGTTTTTCCTTGGATGTTCTACAACTTAGTGGCACTGAAACATCATAGTTAACACGCAGTCCTTCATATATTTCAATGTTATCATGTTTCATAATAGTCCCTTGACTTTTGACCCATGTGGCCCCTCCACCATGCATCATTTCACTCATTACTTACATGTTCTGTAAAGTCTAAAACATCCTCTACAAGAATATCTATTTAGTTAGTTAGAGAGGCATTTAAAAGTTTTGCGAGAAAAAATAAGTTTATTCGTTGAAATATGGATGCTTTCAAATTATATTTTTTCTCTCAAAAACTGTCATACTTCAGATATTTGACATATATGCAATAGATATAATAATACATTTTTATATTATATTTTTTGAGACTTCAAAGTCACAAAGTTCTGAAAAAAAAGGGGTCTTTCACAATAGCTCCACTTTTTGTTTCACAATTACCCCACTTACCTTACTTCAAGACTAAGAGTCATGAATTGTTTTAAAACGTCTCATATTATGGCGAAAGGGATATTAAATAAAGGTTTCCTGTGGTTTTAGATGACAGTTGTAAAACTCAAATGGTGGCTCAGATCTCGTTTTAAATAGTAAATCCCTTCTGAACATTCCAATAATATTGGCCCGTTGCCTTTTTTTATGTAAAGGAAGAGAGAAAACTTGTAATGGTGCTTTAACACGTATAGTCCAATGAACACTTTACTTGAAAGAATAGATGGAAAACATATATTAATTAATTTCTTTTTTAGACTATGTAGACTAGTTTCTACGACCGAAGATTTAAATCGTCAAATAGATTTAATTTTATTCTTTAGGTCAGAAAAGTAGTTATAATGTGCATATTTAAAAACAAATCACACTCAATAGTGCAGAGAATAAAACAAAACGTTCAAAATTGTCCCAAGACTAACCCTAAGATTACAACCAGATTTTATTTCTGCTAATGTCAGGCGTACAGCAGACTATATATTTAAGTTATAAATATACAAAGGTTGATTTGTTTCTATCTGAGAAGTTACATGCAGCAGCACCTGTCAAACCCAGTTTTACAGAACAACAAAACTGTAGCCACACGTATATCAGCCTCTCAGCTTTGGTGTAGCAGAGTCAAAGTGGTGTAGTGAATAAAATGCCACCGAAAAAATCAGTTTTGGAAAGGATATGTGATGACTCTTTTCCATGCAAACTCTAGCATTTCCCGCACATTAGAACAGTGTCAAAACAATTGTTTTGTGGCAGGACGGCCTAGTGTTAGTGTTATAGCTAAACATTGTGTACAGCAGCCTACTTCACCAACGAAATCGCATCCAAAGAGGACGTCACTGAAACTCACAAGCCTTGTGCTAAACAAGATCAGGAACATGGTGACCTATGAGAATCCCTTACACAACATATTATGGCCAAATTATTCGATGTGTCCCAATCAACAGTGACTCGTCCATTCCATTACTAATTGAGGCTAGTATATATGTGTTAACACCACAGCCTATCGTGGACCAAACAGAGTAATGGCATAAGGTTGTACGAGCACCATCTAGCTGGTGACTTCTGGAAATTTGTTTGTGATACTGGATGAGGCATGGATCTACCTAAATGAAGGTCATCACCTACGAAGGTGTTCATGAGAAAAACCGAGTAACTTTTTACATGACTGTAAAGGAAGTTTTTTGAAAGGTTGTTACTGGGTTTTGTTACAGAGGTAAGCTCAAGATTAATATCGGAAAAAGTCAAAATTAGTGCGTCTTGTTACCAATAATTAGGTATGTAATGGGGAGTATACCTATCTAATCTTCAACATATACTCACCTTAAATTCAGTGTATGCGAAGGGGGGGGGGGGGGATACAATATTGTTTCACGACACTCATCGTGTGGAACTGCACAGGACAAAGCTTCAAGTCAGTGGGCTTCTACCGACATATACAAGCTACAGCTGGTACCTATGCGATATTCTGGAGGCTTTACTATGCTCCTTGGATTACTGTGCTTTTGGACTTCTTAAAGGATGCCTTTCATCTCGTGAGTTTCGCTTCTAAAAAGCCTGCAAGCAAGAGTGGGACAATATACTCCGGTACAGCCACCGAGGTCTGCTACGGTGAAAGCTATGATTCGTGCAATAGTCCGTGCCGGTGGTCTTCACATCAAGTATAATCGATGATGGTGGGTTGGAATATTTTAGGTAATCAACATCTTAAATTTATTTTGAGGAAAGTTGATCAGCCTTCATAAAATAAATTCAGTTAAATGCAAGAGTTACTCTGTTAATAGTATTGTCGTACTCTCATTCTGGAGTCTGAGGCCAAATGTTCTTCTGAATTCCTATATAGGTATGAAGCTAAGCTTGGCATAAGAATTAAAGAACACTTTTGGAATTCTATTTAAAAAATGGTTTTATTAGATTTTTTGAAGCATTTGTACTGAATACAACAATACAGCTGTTAAAATTTTACACAGAATTTCTTTTCATATTGAAAGAAGTTTATCTGAAGTTTATCGTAGAACTAGAAATCCGCCGTTAATTAGCAGTCTATTCGCTAGGTAAATACAAGCATTGAAGGTTTTATGAGTTTTACGTTATATTTGTGTGAATTATGAATTCATAAACTAGAAGAAAACAGATTAAAACAACAACACCTGGCAGTGAACAGACAAAAGGAAATGTCATCAATACAAGAAATAAAATGTTAAAATAGCAACAGCTTTCAGTGCTTTAACTCCAAACAGAAAGTTAAGCACTATACGTTATTCTGTGACATATTTTGCTGTCAAATCCTTTTTACAGTCCGTTCCAAGCGTCTTTCAGTTCTTAAGGAAGTTCCTGAAAGACAATCATTACAATAGTGATGTTACATCATTACAGTAGAAGTTTGCGTTTCTCGATACAATGAAACGTTGATTCTTGATAAAATAATAGTAAATATAAAACTGAAGAATTATAAGAATGAAGATTAATTCATTTTTTTGTCCTTTGTTTCATTTTCCCCAGAGAAATAAAGGAAACTATGTATTATAGGAAGTGAACCAATCGGGTTTAAACTTGACCTGCTGTAGAAGCGTCTGAAATATTACGATGTTCAAGGTTTTGGTTACTAAGTCATAAACAATCAAAGTTCTTAAGCAGCTCATTGGGTAGAATAAAAACGTCAGTGTCAGATATAAATAAATTAAATAAATAAATAAAATAAAAACAAATGAATGAAGAGGATATTATCACCGAGAGAATTTCACTTGTTTTATTACTAAATAATACTATGGTATGCATATCTGTTAACAGGAAATAATAATTTCTCATACGTTAAAACATTCAAAAGACAGAAAACCTGGGAACGATTTCGAAGCACTTCTCTCCTTCTCCTTAGCGCATCTTAAAAAACAATGTTACTACATAAAACATATGACGCATTGTTCATTCTGTAGAGTGGAATAAGTTTGTAGTTCGTAGTAAGATTCCCTTCTTTTCCAAATTTATGGATAATGAAAAGTCCCTGATATGTACTTGTGCAAAAGATAAATAGAAAGTCAATTGACGATCTTGAACCGCGAGTCACTCAACAAACTGTTAAGTGACATAGTAATTGTCAATAGAGATTTTTTTCCACTTGAAACATTTAAATACATACTGAAGAAATACTTGCTGTGTAATAGCATTTGAGAAACCAACTTGGTGCTGTTTTGTGGAATGGAACATTTTCGTATTCTCTATTTTAGAATCCACTGCTGTATGCCAAGAAGATGAATTACCGCCGTAGATTACGCCGTCCTGACATTTTGAACTTGAAAATACTAAAAACATCTTCATGTTTTATTGAATTTGAAAATACGTAATTTATGCCGACTCGGGCTTAAAGTAAATCTTAAAAAATACCTATTATGGGATGGAATTATATTTCTTATAAAAACTTCTTTTAAAAAATATGAATCGAGTTTTAAAAAGGTACTAAAAGCCAAAAATAAATAAATAAGAATAATAAAAACACTAAAAAGCAGACGGTAATAATAATAATAATAATAATAATAATAATAATAATAATAATAATAATAATAATAATAATAGTAATAATAATAATAAAGTACTTCAAAATGGAAATTATTCCCTAATGTAGTATTATTTCGATGGCAATTTTATGAGTCCTTAATATGTTTCGCTTGGCATGATTAAAAAAAAAAAAAAAAACAGATAATGCTAATAAATTATTTTATGCTTTCACGCACTGTATTATTATCATCTGCTTTTTAGTGCTTGAATTATTTTTTTTACCTTTTAATGCCTTTTTTAAAGTCGATTCATTTTTTTAAAAAAGTTATTATTATTATTATTATTATTATTATTATTATTATTATTATTATTATTATTATTTTTTTTTTTTTTTTTTTTTTTTTCCGTTATCCAGTAATTTAGTTAGATACGTAGACTAAGGTTAGGAGAAACTCCCTATGAAATGGATCTTCCTACGAAACATACGTGAAGAAATGCGTAATAATCAGTTATCAAATTATTGAAATATTTTTTTTATTATTATTATAGGTAACTGCCTTCCTCGCGAATAGTGTATTACACTAGTAAAAACCGCAACAGAATGCCACGTAGTTTTAAATGTAGTTAGCCTTTTACACATGAGATGGCGTTAGTGTATCAGTTGCAGTGGGTTCGCCCTAACATCATTTAACAGCTGATAGTTGAGGGTGATGATGTTGAAATTCTTCGAATCAGACGAAAGGTATTGGGCCGTAAGGATGTATGAACTTTCCACAAAACAATTTTATTTCAGAAAAGATGCAAATTGTCTAAAGCAGCCACTGCTGCTGTGACGTAATATACTCCTTCCATTCAGAGATAAGTTCGCTGGACTCATTTACTTACAAATTACTGAAGGAAATAAATGTTCTTTAATGATTAATTTCCTTATATGCTAAAAAAGACGGATGTTTAATAAAAGTGAGTAATCGTGAAATTAAAATTTTATTCTCCCATGGGGAAACGAACCCGGGACCGTGTGAAACCAAAGATACACACGCTAACCACAAGACCAGCAAGGAGAGCTTGTAAAAGATTGAGACGAATGTGCAAATAAGATTCTTCATAGATTACAATGTTTCCTTTAGACCCTTTTATCAGATTTCGTGTTTTTACTAATGTAGAATGGTACTTTACCAATATATATATAATGTGTAGATCCCCGATTGTTTATTTGTGAGAGCTTGTAGTACATCTTAAACATCACCTGTTTGAACATTTGCCTTCGAAAGTGTTGATGTTCTTGAGATAAGCGAAAAACCGTGAATCGTCAAGTAGTATTCTCAATGGTTCAGTGGTCATTGCCGAAAGGTTCGAAACTTACCTCCTAAAACTCTGACTTTTTAATTTCTCATTCTCCCATTGTTAAGAGTTTTCTCTCCCTGCGCAGTCCTCTGATGCTTTAAAAAGAGTTCTTCACGTAAATTCGCAGGTTTTACTCAGAAGCTATGGTTCTTATTATGATTAAGAAAATCACAACTTTCCTCAGAATAAATGCTGTCCGATAATTTGTTTCTCCAATCCTAAGCTTGCATATGTAAATGTCCCCACATTTGAGTCTATTTTTGTCCCCTCTCTGTTTCAGTGTCGTCAATCACTAACTCACATGGCCTGGGATCAAACTCCGACTCTTGAAACCAGATGTAAGCCTTTAGCAATGGCCATCGTGACTTCCTATAGGCTCAAGATATCTTAGAAGGCTCAAGATATGTAGACAATTTAAACAGGAAACATAGACAGAAAAGTCAGTAAAACAGCCGCTGTCATTCTGGAAATTTCGACCTCCAAGATGCTTTCTCATTGGGCTACCAATCACAGAAGAAGTGCATAATAGTCTAGCAAAAGTTGAGCAAGACCGACATGTAAACAGTCATGACAATACCAATTATCTAAACATTCATTATTAGTGTTAAATCATCCGGAGAAAGCTGGCTGAAAAAGTTCTTAACTGTATGCAGTCCGAATTTATTGTTGAATTTCTGGTTGCAGCATGCTGTAGGATATGTTTTCTCATTAGGCGTTGCAGGAATAATTTTGTTTTTTACAAGTTAATTAATTAATTATTGCATTTTTCAATTTCTAAAATGTATAAACTTTCCTTGGGAGTAGCTAGCTTATTCGATTAGTTAAAACCGCATCGAATTATGACAACGATTCTCGAGATAATCGACTGCACACATACAAACATACAAATACACACAAAGTCAAACTGAGAATCTCCTTTTTTTCTTTTATTTTTTTTTTACAGGGCGGTTAAAAGAACACGGTAGCGTCGATGTGTATCTCATCGGATGTTTGAACAAGGGATGGCTAAAACCAGTTTTTATAACAAACCGAAACTGGTTTGTAGAAAAAAAGAGAAACATTTCACTTTTCTTCGATTTTTCACCAAAACCGTTTTCCGTTTTCTCGTAAAGAGTTCTGGGTTTTTACTGAAACCAATGTGATTTTCGCCGAAGCCGGTATTTTTTCTTCTTCTTGTAGTACTCACACCCAAATTAACACGGAAGCAAAAGGGCTTTTACAGAAAACCGAAACAGTTTCGAAAACACTTCCGTAATTTTCAAAATCCCGTTTCATTTTTCCAAAAACCTATTTTTTGTGCTCACAACTAATTGTTGTTTTTGTTTGTTGTACAGCAGCTGTGCATGAAACGTAGCCTGGAGACGGATATCGCGCTGGGCCACATGCTCGTTCTCCTGCAGTTTGACTGGCCTCTGGAGGAGGAGCTGTTTCTTCAGGTGATCGAGAAGATTCGACAGAAGGGGAGCTTCTCCTATCCATTGTTTTCCAGTTACATCATTAATGTGGACATGTTGGAGGAATTCATGTATTTGTCGACAGAGCTAGGTGGCAGCATTGCTCTCGATATTATGCCTCTTTCTGCAGCTCAACTCACCAGGTAAAGTATTTTCTAATCTATTTATAAGATTGATTTAGAAATTAGGGTTCCTGAAATCAGATTCACTGATAGGGAATCCCCAACATTAGAATAAGCTCATTTCAGTGTGTTTTACTATATCAAGTATGGCTGATATTTCATAAGTTGCAGGAATATCCTTGCACTTATTAATTTATTTTTTTTTTCTTATACAGATTACTGCGTTTCGATCAGTCAGTCAATGGACTATGTTTCGAACTTACTTAGTGCTTATCTTTAAGTTTTTTAATTAATTAAATTGAGAAATGAAATACAATTAAAAAGTGTACGTGAATCTATGCCCCGTCCTCAGATTAACATTACATAACTAGAGATACCAAGTCTTTGTGTAAGTTGACTTTTCATTTAAGAGTACTCATACATCGGGTGGATTCATGAAGGCTTCTTTTTTAATATTGATTCCCGGCGGGAGCACATGTGGTTCGGTTTCCACGCTAAGCAGTAGGTCGCATCTCATACAGTCTCGCTGCTGAAAAGGGTGTTAAACTCCAAATCAACAATCAATATTACAGTAATTCCAGGACTTATGCGTTTCATAAACCTTTACGTAACTTGCAGGTCGAATTTATAAATTGCTTAAGTGTAACTTCGTAACAAAGAACAATATTATATAAAGTAATATTATACAAATGAAACATCATGCAGAAGTATTTAGTAAGGAAATATATTATTATATTAACGAAATGTTTGACATAAAGCTGTATTTTAATTTGTGATATTTATAACGTAACTGCAAATTGACGTAAATCATAGGTTTACTGTATTTCGTTTTCCCCTTTTATTAAAAATCTTGAAGATGAACGCTGTGTAACTTCTAAACGTAGTTGTTTCTAAAAGAAGAGAAGAATGATAAGTGAAAGGATATTCCTATAATAGATTTCAACCTGTCTGAAGGTTTGCCATAAACTCATGGCAAGTGTGTAAGCTTGTTCGGAGCTTAGTATGACAAATCTTATACGTTCAACAAAATCAAGCAAGCAAGCGTTCAACTATTTTAACATACCAAGAGAATCACGTGAAAGTGTCTTATTATTACCATAATACTTTTGCCTCTGCGGTATAGACGTCATTAATAATGTAGTATTTAAAAAGAAATTATAAAGAAATTGGTAAATGAAAAAAATATATAACTCACATGTAAAAGACAGGCATAAGCAAATAAGTCAGTATTCCTTTTTTTCCTTCAATAAAACGGTATAAGGAAATGGCAATAGTACTTGTATTGATTGTTCTATTCTTTACAAGATGAACCAGATAGATAAGACTACGAACACACAAAAAGACTTTTAAACTTTTAACAGATGCATCTCGGATTTGATTTTTATCATTCCAATGTATGATTGCCTTAATAATTAAAAGACTTCATATTGCATTTCCAGCATTACTTGGTTATTCACAGAGCAGAAGGGTAGAGGAAAAATATATATATATATATGTACCAAATACTGTATGCACCAACTATAAATGTATACAGTTTTTTTTTTAATTTTATTTAAGATACGGTTTTGTAGTACGCAACATCAAACGGAAGTGTGTGCCATTTCGAAGATTTCCCAAATTGTGTACGAATTATAAAACATTATTGTTTGAGGTATTGTTAAAACTAATCATAACATGAAGAGATTTCTAAAGTTTCATGTTTTTCGTTTACAACAAGATAAGTTTCATGATAGAAACACACGAAGCAAAAGACGTACTAATTATGGATGGGACTAAATTTCGCGCACAAGGTTGAAATTTTGTGCTCTGTAGACCTGCTGTGTCAGATGCTGAATAACGATGTGACGCCGAATTTTTATAACGATCGCAAGAATGGAGACAGTGACAGTTGAAAGATGGCCTGCTGCACTTCTTTCCTCATCTACTTTATTTTTATTTACAACAATAGAAGTGCCCGTTTTTCGCACGGAAAGAATAGGTTTCTGAAATCAATAAAAATGTAATGATAAAAATACAGAAGATATTCTACTTTTGGCATAAATATGAAAACACCCTACCCCCCACAGAATACGCCTTTAATCAAACCGGTATAATTAAGAAACCCAGGTTAAAGTGGGTAGGTACTATCTTCCAAAAGTCATTTAAAATTGATCACATGTTTCCCGACCCTGAAAACTATGAATTCGACACAAATGTTAGTCATTTCTGACATTTTATTTTTCATTTCCCCCACCTCATTACCGACAGATAAAGATGAACTTGAACTTAAATGTCGTCTGGGGTACTGCTCTTTATCTAAGCGACGTGAAGAACTATGGATTTCACACTAATAACGGTTAGTTCTTATTTTTTATATCTGCCCCTCCCACTTCCCCCTAGGAGTGCTCAGAGGGACTTGCTCTCCTGTAGGCTAAACTTAAACGTTTTATAGACTGCCACCAATTAACTTAGCGACGCTGAAAACTAATGATTCGACACTAATATCGGTCGTTTTCGACATTTTTACATATCACCATTTCACCCCCAACCCCACCCCTCGAGTGCTAATGAGATCTTAAATCGGCCTTAAACGGCACCGGAAGTGTCACTATTTATCTAAGTGACCCCGAAAACTGTATTCAACACTAATATCGGTCGTTTCTTTCATTTTATATGCACCTCTTGCCCTCCCCTAGGAGTGCTAGGGTGGTCTTACCCCAACTGGGAGCCGACCTTGGACGTAAAGGGACCAAAACTATCACCAATCAACGTAGGATCCCTGAAATGTGTGCATTTTTTACACCACCATACTCCCCTTTAGGAGTACTAATGGGGACTGAATTTTGGATTCTTTGACGTGAGAGATCTGGGTTCGATTCCCTGAGGGAGCTAATGTGGTTCGGATTCCACATTAAACTGTAGGTTCACGTCTCATATAGTCTTGCTGCTGAAAGGAACGCTAAACTAAACAATCATCAATTATCATCTGAATTTTGGATTAGAACAGCATCGGAAGTGTCACTGTTCATCTCAGCTATCCCTAAAACTATGGATTCCACATTGATATCTGTCGTTTTCAATCATTTTTACATGTCACCCCTCCTACTTCTCGTAGGTGTGCTAGGGGCCTTACCTTAACTGAGGCTGGACTTAAAGGCACCAAAACTGTCACCAATCAGCTCATGGACCCTGAAAACTATGGATTCGACAATAACATGGACAATTTTCTATCATTTGTGTATGTGTTCCCTCTTCATCTGCTCCTAGGTTTGCTAAGGGAATCTTACCCCGACAATGCTCTTTTTTCCAGAGTGTAGGTAATATGTGTACCAAATTGGTTAAAATTGCTTCGGGCGTTTCAGAGTTATGGTGTAGCATACACACTCCATTTGTATATATAAAGATTAATATAGATATATATTTTTGTTCTTTATTAGATTATATCATGAATTTGTTGATGATTTCAGTGGAAATATACACCGTATTTGCTGCCGCATAAGACGCACGTTTTTCTTTGAGAATAAGGGCAAGAAAAATGGGATGCGTCTTATACACCGATTATTTCATTGTCAATAAGATTCCGAGTTGTTGTGTGTAGCAATTGCTTCTTTACGGTGTACAATAGCATTCTAGTTACGTAGAGTCAGTGACTCAGTGAATGCAGTTTTGATACAATCGCTTTTCCCTGGAGGCGCATGTGCTATAGACATTCTCATATGTACGTTAGATTCTGCATTTATTTAAGCATTGTAACTCCACGTATATTGCTTAGTAAAATATCATTTTATGTTTTGAAAAATCGAGAAAGTATTTTTTTGTTGAAAATTTACACATATTTAGTGGATCTTTAAGATGGATTCGGATCGAACTTTACTTAAGTTTATCTTACTGTAATTCCTTTGTGTAACAAAGTTGAGAATAGAAACGGATATTAATTTCAACCCCTTGAATAGGAGGCAAGAACACTATAGTTTTGAAAAATAAATAAATAAATAAACTAATAATCAAAATTATAATTGTTAATTGTGTTTTTATGTTTTGTAGTCAACGGAGAATTTCCACTCGTGGCACTGACAAAGGCGTAAAGGAAGATTTTAAGATGGCGATGCGGAGGCAAGTGGCTCGATGTAATGAGCCCTTGGATGCATTGATAGTGAAATTTCTTTCAGCCGAGAAGGATAACCTATTGCAAAATTTGATATGAAACTCGACAGAATATGCTTGAATCAAAGTAATAGTTTGTGTTAAAAGAACTTATTTTAAACATAAGGCGACTAGTACAAGATGAAAAACAATGCAAATACATTGAAGAATATGTTATTTCATCTGTCTGTGTTTATCAAGAGAGAGAGTCCAGAAATGTGAGTTCGCATCATGTAATATTTTTTGTACAGAAACGATATATATATTGTAAAATAAACTACGCTAAGCTTTTAATTAGCTTTTTCTTGTATACATATATTGAATTGTACTGTATTAGTTGTAATTAGTACGTAAAGAAAACAGAAATATGGTCATCGCCGTTCGCTTTGATTTAAAATTCGCAAGCTTCAAATTAGTCTCGAAATATTAATTTCTGCAGCATCTACAACTGCATGTTACTTCATTAGTTAATGTGGGGCAATAGGAATATAAGTTTCACTTTGTAATAGAGGTAATATTCTTTTGCAATATTTGAGATGCTGTTTTCTTAAGGATTTGCCTTTTTAATACTCTAACAAAGCAGTGCCGTTATATTGCAGGGGTATTAATTTATGTGTATGATAAACCAATAACTATGTAGTCGTTGTATACGGGTTGTCCCTAACGTACCTCTCCATTCCAGGTCTTCTCATATTCCTTTCTGAACCTCAGGGGAAGAAACTGGTCGTTCTATCCATGTTCCAATACATGTACGTTAGATAAGTGAACTAACTAGTGTTTGGGTAGAGGACTTGACAAGATAATGTGTGCTGTTTCAGTGGGTGATAGAAGCTTAATATGCTTTCTGCTGCGGTAGTAGCTATTCATTCTTTAATGGTCTTTAATCGAATCAGAATGTGTAGCCCTTTCAAAGAAGAAGCTTCAGTAGCTTTTTATTACGTTTTAGATTCTCTTTTGTGCGCTACACTGTTACACTAACTTCATGTGTAAAATATGTAAGTGCACAATTCCAGTCTGCTTATATCAGGAATAATTCGCTTCAAAAAATATAAATGAAGTCAAATGAAATCACGGCTAAAGGAGACTGATAATGAAAAAATAAATGATTATGGAAAAAATGGAATGAGAATGTGAAAGGAAACAGAAGACCCCAGACACTGTAAACTCGTGAAGGCGTGGAATCTAATGAGGGAACCCTTGCATCGTACCTCTCTCAGAAACTCTACGAATGCGTAGTTCACTAAAGAGTAAATTAGACGGAAGGAAGGAGTCAACCGGTTTCCCTTGAACCAAATTTCGTAAAACTCAAAGAGTCAGGAATGCATGGCTACCCACTGTGCTTCGAGTGGGTAGCGTAGTGGTTAACGCTCGACTCAATCAACGCTTTTTCACTTCTTTAATTTTCATAAATTAGCATATTTGCGTACTAATTCTGCTTAGAAGCACAGAAGACAAATACAAGTAAATAGAAGCATATTTCTTTCGTCAGACCTTTATGTCTAAACATCCTTTTCTTTCATTCGGGGGAAGCTAATGAGGCCATGCATGGTGTAAAAGTAAGACTTCACACTCATTCGACTTTTAGCGCCGGGAAGAACTCCTCAGCTGGAGTGGAACAAAAATAAATCTTGGCTCCAACAGGGTAAGAACCGGTCCGTCTAGTTAGTAGGTAGTCTCCGATTATTCTAGCGCAGCTATAATTTTAAGGACTTCGTACAGTTTCTCCAAAACAGACCATCATACCAGGCTTTTAGGAAAGGGCAGTATCTTTAAATAGTTCGAAATTGGAAACATCTTTTCTTTCTCGTGAACCAAGATTTCAGAAGGACGTAGTATCTCCTCTATAGCATTCGATTGCCGGAGATTATCGGGTAGATCGCGAAGCTTTTTAGGAAAAGAAAAATAATATATATTGAGGTAATATGATTTCGAATAAAAGGATGAAGACGTTTCGTTTCGATGAAAAATAGGAACACTATTTCTCGTCATCAAATGATCAGTGATTGTGTTTGTTGTTGTTGCTCTGATAAGGAGTCATGACTCCACTTTGCAAAAGAAGAAATGTGGACCTGGTGAACTAGTGGTCTAACCGACATCCACATCTCTAGGTCCATAACAAAAATAAAAGACAAACGGCAAAATAAATCTCAACTTGTAGTAGAAATCTACAGTGCAGCATACAAGTCGAGAGTTCCGTACTAGCTGCCAAATATAGGCTTTGAGAGGAAAATAATTTTCAGAAGAGAATGGACAACTTTAATCCTGTGCTCCTTATTTTTAAACTATTGCTTGTTAAACCTCTGTTGCCCCGAGGTCCACAAATCTAACTCCGACTTCCCTCGTAAAAATGAATTAAGGGAAATGACATTCCAGTAGCAATTCCTCACAGGTAGATCGCCAAAGATATTCTTAGTGTCAGGTGTATCACTGAATCAAAAAGTTTGGTTACCCCTGCTCTACATCTGAATCCCATAAATCTAAAAACATGGTGTATATAAGCTTCTGTGCTCGATTTGTTGGTTCATTGGTTGCAGGATTTGGCGGAGCCTAATCACCAACTCCTCGCGACAAATATTTCATCATCATCCATGGACCGCGCGTGCAGGATAACTGCGTGGATTATTGTCTACGGAAATTTTCATTTCGCCAATTTTCGAAGATACAAGAGTGTGATGCGTGCATATTGAGGATACAATCTGTTGAAACAGCCACTTCACCATAAAGCAAAATGACATATACAAAGGAAAGGAAGTCTCAGGTTTTAACTCCCCCTCCCCCGCTTCAAATATATATTATGGAAAAGTAAACATTATCATATTAAGATATGTATACCAAAATCCTGAAATGAAATTAACTGTGTGACTTGAACCCCCTCCTTCATGAAATCCTGTGTACGCCATAGCGTGGATACGTTTATTGTTGCTAAAACTCATAGTTATGTGCTACAAAATCCAAAAGAATCCCGTTCAGTTCAAATGTGTGTTCCAAAGAAATCTTAAATTTTACAAAATTTAATGTCTGCAAAATATATCTATAAAATCCAATACTACAGAAATATATATATATATATATATATATATATTATAAAGTAAAATGGATCTGATTTTATATACTACAATCTGCATCACGACAGAAAATATTCTGAAATAGATTTCCATTAGATAATTGAGAAATATTATTTTGATATTATCTCCGGAACAGATTTATTTTAATGATTCCAGAATTACGTAAATATTTTGGCGTTCTGTATATGTCATCATTTAGTATTTAATGGAGTAACATGATCTTCATATTCAATGAACCTACAAATAAAAAATAATAATTTTCATAAATGTAGAAGTAAAAAAGAGAATAAAGACGAAAGGAAGAAAGGAATACAGAATGAAGAAAGAATAATAACATATATAATGAATGTATAATGTATTAATTAATATGAAGAAATAATAATAATAATATATATATAATGAATAAATAATGTAATAATTAATGGCTGCAGGGAAGTTGAATAATTATAATACTTACTTTATTAATAAGGATACGACTCTAGGAAGGACGCGATGTACAGAATCCTGTAGCAGTCAGAAGATAAAAGGATCATTAATATATATATATATATAATATGTGTGTGTGTGTGATGAAAGTCAAATATATTTGAAATTGTTTTTACTTACTTGTATTTGTAACGTTCCATGTGATATGTAATGAAGTTTTGTGAAGTATTTTTAAACCGTTACCATAATTGTAGTGCAAGTTTCATTTGAAATATGAAGAAAATTTAGTGTAACATATCTCTCTATATATAACCAATAGAAGTTTCCTTAAGATCTCTTCATTTTCGTCAAGGTACGCTGTATATACTTCCGAGATGTTAGACAAGAGCTTGTTCAATGTTCTGTATATTGATGTTTCCCACGCCATTACGCGTGAGGGTGACGACTCCGATTGTGCAGGACTCAGTTCGTGCTAGGACATGTTCAACTTGTTCCGTCGCATAACCGAGCCCACAAATGAATTAACTTAATCCAATTGTGAAAACTATAAAACCTAACAACTGTGTTATGTGTTGTTGTACTGCAAAGAAACGATCCAACATAACATCCCTAGACGTCTATTTGTAAAATGCATACGACAGCAGAATAGTTCGAGAAAGGTTTGTATAATAATATCTTTACATAAATTACAACACTGTGTAGTTCGGTACATCAAAGGGCATTACAAGCGGTTGTGTTCTTTCCATCGTCATTCTATGGTACGTCCAGTCTTCCATACGATATACTCCAGGAATGCAAAGGTAAAGGTTGTGTTTCACTGGTTTTAATAACGATCTGATTTTGGTTGGAGGTTTGTGAATCTCTTGTAGCATATCTGAAAAGTGTTCTGCTGAGTTTGTTAGAGGTATGGCCGACGGCAGTGGCGAGAGAATCTTTACTCTTGATTTCTTTGATCACTTTCTGTTGGGAAGAATGGCCATGTTGATATGTGTAAAACTCTAGCTATTCTCTTGTAGCATCGAACGAAGATGACTGAATTCCATTGTAAACTTTCCTGGTCACTTATGGAGACGTCTGTGGACTAAAGTGTTTAGCTGCTTGTATTGAGATAATGATCTGTATGTGTCGGCTTCCTGTATACGCATGTTCCATCAGGCTTACGGTAAACAAGAATATCAAGGAAAAGGCGCCATCCATTCCTTTCCGATTTCATGATGATTTGAGGATGACGAGTATACAATGGAAAATACGTAAAATCCTGTAGTGTTTCAGGTCTATATGGCTAGATACCAAAAGTATCATCAACATATGCAAAGAAACAGGACGGCTTAAGAAAGAGTTTCATGTTCATAGCTCTTCATGTAGAAGTCGGCAATGGCTATCCCACTCTTGTTCGTAGTAATATCCATCATACAGGAAGTACTGGAGGCCAGTGTATGGTGAAAAAGGTCAGTTATTTCGTGGCTGAAGTGATTTCGTATGAGCTGCATCGTATCCTTGACAGGAACTCTTGTAGAGAAACTGACCAGGAAGTCATTTGGATTCACTTTCAGGTTCTTCAGGATCTTAACAAGATAAGAGGAATTTTTGATATGATGTTCATAGTTTCCAACCAACGGATTTAATGTTGAGGCTCCTTATGGCGCTGACAATAGGTCTCACAAGGTTCACCATTCTTAATTAACTTCTGCTAAACAATAGAGACCAGGTAGTTGGCTTCCGTATGTGAACAGGCTGTTGCGCAGAATCGTGTCATCTGTCATTACTTACAGTTGCGTAACTTGTCACAATAGGTCATTGCTGTAATTGGTATTTCGTCATTCTGCCAATAGTAGCCCTGTACTTCTGGTAGAATAACAGATTAGTCGTCTGCGAAATCACAATGGTTGGCTAAATGTTGATGAGATGTTGTTGCTTCACCTCTAGAACAGGAGATGTGTTTGTACAGTAGAAACTCGATTAACCGTCACTCTCTGTTATCCGTCACTGCTCCGGACAGTACTGTACTTTAAATGTGCCGTAATTGACGCCGTGCGCCATTACTCAGTTCGCCGTTCTGTGTTACTCTTGTATGTAAGTACAGTACAGTAATTTAAATACAGTATAAACATGTATTATTCACTTGTATAAGGTTATTTATTTCCTCCAGTACCTTTTAAATGTACTTACTGTAGAGGTTTATAACGATATTTCTGTTATCCGTCTATTCGCTTAACCGTCATGGTCCCGGTCCCAAGGGTGACGGTTAATCGAGTTTCTACTGTACTTTGAAAATTGGTTGAACGAATAGAACATGTCGTAGTTTACATATTTTTAAAACTTGAAAAGAAAATCCAGAGGCAAAGTGTTTTCAGGATAAGTAGTACTCGTAGTTCTACAACTCTTGTAATAGTTTAGGAATTCCCCAGTGATTACATAAATTTCTTCTACAAATAAAAAAGTAGCAGTGTTGCATGTACACTACGTGAGGGATTTTGGTTTATATGGCATGATATTTTCTCAACATTGAAACCGGAAGTGGCAATATATTTATATGACTTCTGGTATTATTAGCAGGATTAGTGTCGAGATCGAATATATTGTTGAGATGCTTAATTGATTGGAAAAGATCGCTTTTCTATTTCTATAGCTGGTTCTACTCTACACTGATCAACGTTAAAATCGGAAGAGGTTTCTTTTCTGGCTTTAGTAGAGAGATTAGAATGAAGATGTAATATATTCTGGGGATGCTTAGTTAATTAGAGAAAAACCTCTTCTCGTTATCTATTACGATTGTATTCTATATGAACCAATGTTAAACTAGAAATGATTGATTTTTGTCGGTTTGGTTTGAATAAGAGTTAAGAGAGATTATTATTTTTAGAACGTTAAATCAATTCTCGCTATCTATTATGTTTTTTGCCTTCTGTGGAGCCATATTGAAACCGGAAGTTGTAGTGGATTTTTACCACTTCCGTTTTTAGTACAGAACTAATATCAGAGTTGGAACACTTAATCGATTGCAGAGAACCACTTTTACACTACGACCATCAACGTTAAAAGTGGAAGTGGTTTGTTTCTGCCATTGGGCATTGGTTTGAATTCGGAGCTAAAAGAGAACTTGATATTCTTAAAATGCTAAATCGATTCCAAGCAGGCCCGTATCCAGGGGGGGTTTAGGGGGAACGGGCCGCTCCCCTAAAATTTTCACGGCAGGGTTGCAAATCAACTATAATATGGTTTGATCGCCCCCCAAATTTTTGACCTAGCTACCGGTCTGATTCCAAGTAGTCTCTTGTCAATAGAGAGAAAGGATGAAGATGCTCTCTGACTATTATGGTTAGTGATCAACGCAGAATCTAAAAATGGAAATTTCAATATTGACTCTAAAAAATAAACTCCGTTCCTAATTTTTGACCAAATTTGGTGGTGATCCATTAAGTAGTTTTTGACATCTTGTCTTCTGGACGGACAAGTAAATATATAAACCAAACTCGTTAAAACAATGTACCTAACCAGTTACTTTTTTAAAAGTATTGTGAAATGTCCCCTGACAAATTTGACGAGTTACTTTTCCTTTTGGGACATTGATTGCAAAATCCCATGTAACAAGAGAAACGATTGGTAGTTACATTAAGGTCAGGGCCATATGCATAGTCGACCACGTAGGGGTCCCCTAGACGAACCGTACCTGTGGGCTTCCTCAACCTTCCCCTTGACTGTGCAATGCATAAAGCTTCCAAAGTGATCCCTCAGGTACGGTTAACACTGAGAGCTGATTGGTCTAGTACACCTCGAGCGAGGCTAAAATTTTGTCCAAAAAAAGTTGAAGGTAGAACTCCGAAACTCAATTCTACTATGATAAAGAATTAACATCGAAGCAGCAACTGCATGGATACAACGTATGCTATATAAAAAAAATGAAATAAATGTTCTGAACTTTGTTCTTGCCAAGGCGGAAAAATAATGGTGTAGATTAGGAATACAGTGCTTTTGTTTTTAATTTTCAGATAAAGTCTGTTAACTTGAAAATTGTTATAAAGTGATATAAAGCGGAAAAATATCGGTGTAGATTAGGAATACATTTCTTTTTTAATTTTCAGGTAAAGTCTGTTAACTCGCAAAAAGAAATATGGATATGTAGCTAGAAAACGTGTGAGGCTGTAGCTTTACAATAGAGATCCCACTAGAAATAAATTACATATACACTAATTTTTAGGACAAAATCAGCCCATAGTATTTTTGTGAATGTATTTTCTAAACAATTTGCCAGTAAAAGTTAACCTTAGGAGGGCATAAAAGTTATGTCTATAAATACAGTATTTTTGGGGGGATATTCCATGCAAATAGCGTAAAACTTCTTATTTACTTATTCCTAGAGTGTTATCATCTAATTGCGTACAATTGTATAAGACATACAAACATACAGTGAAAGCCAGACGTCTCAAAACCACGCACCAAACTTTGCAAGCTGCTTATTACAAGCAATTTTTGCATCTACTACGGTTTAATGCCAAGGTGAAGCTGGAGGGCTACAGTCGAGATCCGTCTGTAGGGAACGGGCGAGTTTGCGATGGTGTGTAAACGAATTAGGGGTTCACTCGAGCAGACACTTTTACGAAATAGAAAATTTATAGGTAAAATACGATGTGAAGCCCTACATTTTTCGTGAAGGAACGAAAGAGTAAATATAAGTAATTACCATCAATGGCAGCATATTGAAATGATTTAAGTGATAATGAAAGTATTGTATGTGTAAGTATGCTCTTCCACTATCCTCGTATATACGTATACCCCCATCGCTGACGCGCCTGCTCCCTATGGACGCACCCGCTCACTATCACTCGGAGCCTCCTGATGCGCTCCTACCATAACTCAATTAGGTAGCTTTCGTGCTTTTAGCCACATAGCACAAATTGATTCGTATCTTATGTACTGTAGTTTTTATGTTATACGCCCACACTGTATACTGAGCCCTCCTGAAGTTAATCTGCAAGTAGTAATGGAGCTCTTCATATAGACATGCTTTGCTAAAAGAAATACAAAGCTCTAACCTAACCTGAAAATGTAAGAAATGTGTCAAAATTTGATAGAACTGTTTACTCGAATAATGATCAAATTAGTATAAAAAATATGCATCTATCTGTAGTAGGTGGTCACTAGAACCTAGTTTTCCATTATAATTGCATAATTATGAGCCATACTTCTTAACACTGTTTCCATAATCACGTGAACCGATGCATAATTTGAGCAATTACAGCGCGTCGATAAACAGGAGTTCGATGATTTCCACTTGTCTTTCCTTATACGCATATCACCAACACTAATGTGCCTGCTTCCGCGGACAAAATCATGCGTGATCCCTCAAATTGTGCCCAGCTCGGAATCGGAATAAATGCAAACTTATCCTGTGTTGGGCATGGTTTTTCGCACTTATTTATTTATAATATATAAGTTTGCAAGCATATTATACATGTGTACGCAGCTGGTGGTCAGGTAAGAAACCAAGAATGCAGAAGACGTTAGATCATTAGTGAAAAAAAAGGATGTTAGCGCTCCTCAACTTTACCTATGCAGAGAAATGTAGGAAAAGGAAACAGGGAGAAGGATGTAAAACACATTAGAATAACATTTTCACGATTAAATATGTGTAACTATTGAGTCAATTTTTCCCATCAGTGATGATTCCTGTTTTTTGGCGATTTCAATATGTTGCGGTTGAAATGTATTAGTACCGAAAATACTGAGAATTCACATTGAGCACGATAGGCTATGTGATCCTGAGGGAATGTTATGGTTCTCGGGGACCCCCCTTCCCGGCCGATCCTTGAAATCACCACTGGACCCCTAGAATCAATTCTGAAGCTATTCTACAATCTAATCTAAAATCTACTTCAGTTCCAATACTGTAACAACAAGTATCTCTCGCTTATTTTATTTAAAGTAAAAGTTGTTAGTCCATTCTTTGACCTTGTATTCAATATTTGTACGAGCGGAAGCAAAATATCCTGCAATCTTCTTTCAGGAATTGGTATATATTTTTAAATTGGTTGCCATCAATATGTCATTTATTATCGCTTAATCAGCTCAACGAATTCGGTAAACTCATTAACATACTCAAATCTTTTGTCAGCACGGAGCATATGCATTTTATACAACAACAGAAACTGCTACGGGCTAGCAAAGGGTGCGTTGAAGCACCCCTAGCCATCCCCTTGACTTAGGGGAAGGTTGCGGGCTTGTTTGACCCTGCGGGAGAACTCTGCAACGCAAATTATCACGTGTCCCGTACGTAGCCCCTAAGTAACCCGCAGAATAACTATGCATATGGCCCTCAATCTAGTTACTCGGCGCAGGTTAAGAACACGGAGGTCGCTTCGTGGGAAATTTATACGTATAGTATGTTAATTCATAAAGTATGAGTAGCGTAATATTTAAGGATTCTTGTGTGCGTATTGTCCAAACTCTAAGTCATGTAACGTAGGAACACAAGTAGGAAGTATGCTTCATTACAATGCAATTATACGTAAGGTAATCATGAACTGAATATTTCTATACTTGATCCTCAGTGTTACTACCATGCTTCCACTTATTGGCTTTCTCCAGTCGCTGTTTCATGGAAAAAATCCTCTCATCTAAATTATAAGTTATCTAGTGAAAGTGAGCAGAAGGCATTGGAGTAATGACCTTCATAGCATTGCCTTGTTTTAATGTTCTAGGTTTTCAGTGGCCAGGTGCCACGAAAATAAAGTGTAGAATACAGTAGGAAGATATTTATACCAAGAAATTAATGTCGAAATGTTTGTCTATTGTCCCCATATTCTTAATCTGCACCAATAATAAAATAGTTCAAAACTTGACATCAGTCATTTTTATTAATAACAGTATCAACTCTCTACTTAACAAGAACGCTTTCATTCATTCGGTCTACTTCAGTAGGCCGGTAACACTGAGATTCTTAAGTAGCTAATAATACTGGACTTGTTCGTTAGCTTCACAATATTACGAGGGGAGTCCGAAAATTAGCTTTCCCCAGGAAAGCAAACAGCAATGGAGAAACAAAACAGTCGTTGCACGTATAACACACCCAGACAAAAGTTGGTATCGTTCGCCCGTGATTCTGCAGATGCCGTCACAGCGCCTGCGCAAAATGTTACAGTGTTTTGGAACGCCCGAGGGGTGTTGTTGCTGGACTTTTTGGAAGTTGGAACCATCACTGCTCCGCTGTACTGTCACATCCTGTCGAAATTGAAGGAGGCGATTCGGAACAAGCGAACTGGTGTTCTTACATTTGCTATGACAATGCGAGACCACATTCAGCGACGGTAACGCAAAACCATATTGCAACTCTTGGGTGGGAGCACCTTGCCAATCCGCCATACAGTCCTGATATCGCACCCAGTGACTTCTATCTGTTTTCCGTTTTGAAGAAGACTCTCGGCGGCAGGCGCTTTGGAAGCAATGCTGAGATTTTTCTTACAAAAAATCTTCCGAAAAATACTTCCGTATCGAACAGGTCTTAGATTCACTAGTATTGAGAAAATATTTTAGAAACACCTAACACTACACACCTATCAAGGAGGGTATGCGAGAGTATATGGAGTATACCCACCTTAATATCTTTATAATTCAACAAGAATGCGAGGATAGAACTCAATACTGCACACACCAAATCTTTAACTAAACTGGTGGAGTCGTTGCCAGACTCAAGGCCAACATACACTAGCGTATTTTCAGCGCGCATTTTCGGTCCGTAAAATGATGTCGTAAATTTCGGTCCGTAAGTTGGCCCATACACCTAGCGTAAAAATAGGCGCGTAAAAGAAGAAGAAAAAGAAGCGGTCAGTTTTCGCTCTTCCATTTGCCTGTTGTTTCAGCATGCGGTCGTTTTCCAGTTTGCTCAAGTTGTTTGAACAGGAAAGTTCTATGTTTTAAATGCAGGTCCTATAAACATTATGCTATTAAGGAAACGAATAAAAAGAAAGAACAAAACAATAGAAACATTTGGACTAGCAAGTGATATTCAATGTAGGAGTACTTTTTATTTCTTTTCATAGTAACGGAATGTGAAAATTGCCATAGAATGTTTTAACAAATCAGACAGATTTTAAAAAAAAAGAAAGAAAGAAAGAAAGAAAGAAAAACAAAAGCTTAATCCATGATTTTGCGAAAGCAGTAATTCAATTTAATAAATTTTCTCACTAAATTTGTTAGATTTCTCGAATAAATAAATAAATAAATCTACCCTCTGTGGCGTAACATATCTCATGGAACCAGGGCCTACCATCCAGCTTGTGCCACTCATGCCTTTAGGGCAGGGTGCGAATCCCAGGGCGGAATTTCCTGCTATTTTGTTTTAATCCCTTCCAAAAGCAACAAATTGAAACATGGGTCCCTCACAAAGCAATCAACTATCTCCTGTTATGAACTATTTTATCCCCCTTCAAATATACACAACCTAATTCGCGCACTGCTATTGGGTAATATATGCTCAGCACATCTGCGGCTCTTGTAGAATCTAGTCCTTAATGAAAGGGTCAACAAAAAGAAGGAAAGTCAACCGTCTCCAAGTACAAACAAACCAAGTTTTAATTTCGAAGTGTGACTTGACAAGCTATTTAAAAGTTACAAAGAATATCTAGAATAATTAAAATTTTATATTTAGAAAACGAATTAACACTTAATCTGGGATATAACATAATCAAATGAAAACAATATCAATTGTATTGTTGTACTTTACTAATATGAAATGCGGCAACTAATTCACTCTCCTGTTTTCTTTCACAATCTTTGAAGCATAGCATTTGTTCTAACAGTGACGATATTAACGCACCATGCTACATTACATTGGATAGTACGTTTGCTCATAATAAGAAGTTTTTGGAAGTTAAAATATCTTTTTTAAGATAAAAAATACTTTACCTTAAATACAACTAATTTTTAAATATATAAGTGCTTGTGTTATCCCTTATCCATTTAGCATCTGTAGAATAGATTGCTTTATATTTAGAAGAGTTCTCATCAGAGTCGTAGCTAAGTTGGGGGGCCAGCTGGAAATGAAAATAGATTTGTTAAAAATTTTCTTGCTCGCTACGCCCGCAATCCAAATGTTTCAATAAGAGTTAGAACAAGTTTTTACTTATTACTTTTTTAAAAAGCTATTATATATGATTTCTTAATGACGATGTGACATACATGCTGCCAAGTAATGACTTACAGTGTAAACAAGAGCGTTTTCAAAATCAGAAACGGGCACAGTCTTAAATACGTACCTATTTGGCATTTTGATGATGATGAGTTTGGTTAGTTAATCATGTTTTTCTACCCAATCGTTTTAATCATGACGGTGAGAATAAAGGTATGAAAAATGAAAGGAGTGAAGAGACACACAAGTTGTTGTTTGCGCGGGAATATTAAAAATGAAGGTAAACAAGGAGAATAGTAACGTTATTGAATTTGAAACAGTTGTAGAATAGGGGCTTAATGGGTCTGAACTTTACTACCAGTGTTTTATTTATTTATTTATTTATTTCATTGACATATGAAATGCTTCCAATTTAAAGAAATTTATAGAGATCATTTTTTCATTAACTACTTGTATCGCCAGGATTCTTTTTTGTGCTTACGTATCTAGTTGTGTGATATTTTTTATTTATCTACATACATACAAAATACACACATTATGATGTGCGATTTGATTTTTTTGTTTAGCGTCCCGTTCAGCAGCGAGGCTATATGAGACGTGGACCTACTGATTAACGTGGAATCCGAACCACATGAGCTCCCGCCGGGAACACACACATTATATATATATATATATATATATATATATATATATATATATATATATATATATGTGTGTGTGTGTGTGTATTTTAATATTTTTATTAATAAAAGTAACCTTAAATTCAGAATTTTCAGTCATTAAGAAATTAAGTAAGTACTATAATTTTAAACATACACTATGTGATCAAAAGTATCCGAACACCCGGCTGAAAATGACTAAGAAGTTCGTGGCGTCCTCGATCGGTACTGCTGGAATTCAATATGGTGTTGGCCCACCCTTAGCCTTGATAACAGCTTACACCAGCGTTTCCCAACCTTTTTCAACTTGCGGCATACTACAGGTGTAACTTGAATTCTCGCGGCACACCCATATTATATATATACCGTATTTACTCGCGTAATTTTCGCACTTTTTTAGACGAAAAAAGTTGTTTTGAAACAAGGGTGCGTAAATTATGCGGAAAAAAATAGCCACATCAGTAAACATCATCTAATTTTTTCCCCAGTCAAAATAACACGAAAATACCGGTACACATTTTCTTTGTAGCAAGAATTGACAACAAACAACTAATTCTAAATTTGTAGAAAAATAACATTAAAAAATTGATTAAGAAGTCGTGTGGTTTCTTACCTTACAACAATGGCTTTGCTGCGTTGCTAATTGTTCATTAGCTACCGTAATTGATTCCTGGAGAAATGCTGTTTCACAAAAAGTTTCCGCGTGCGCAAATTACGGTACCTAATGAACAATTGACAACGCAGCAAAGCCATTCTTGGCAGGAAAATAAAATATACAGAAGATGCCCTTCAAAATTGGGATGCGAAAATTATGCGAGGGCGAAAATTACGCGCGTATTTACGGTATATATATATATATACTATTATTATTTGTAAATATAAAATACCGTGGTATTTTTATGTGATTACTGATCTCCTTCTTACATAGAAGAAAGCTCGATTATTGATTTTCCCCCGTGGTAAATCATTATGCTTATTTTTCATTCTAATTTTAAAATAGAAAACAATGAAATATAGGATTCAGGTTTTTAAAAATCCACTTTCTCTTTCGAAAACTGTAGCTAACCTTTAACTAAAAGGAAAGATCACTAAATAACGAACAAATAAACAAATCTCCTATACTTTTAAAATACAAATATAGGTAATTTGTATACATGTTTGCTTTGTTGAATTTATTGAATGATATGTTAAAATTTCAAGTTACGAAATAGTCTGCAACAATAAAGAAGCAATAATGGTCATGACAATGATAAATACGTTTTTCAGCATTAAAAATGTACAGAAAAGTAACATAGTATAAAACTTAAAGTTGAAGATTTATAGTAGAAGTTCCTAGTAATGTGAAATACAAATATACATTTTCCATTATGTCTTGCAATTTGGTTCCTACAGAATTAATAATTTGTTTCAATTTCCTCGCGGCACACCAGCGGCCCATTCGCGGCACACCAGTGTGCCGCGGCACACTGGTTGGGAAACGCTGGCTTACACCCTTGCAAGCATACTTTCAATCAGTGCTGGAAGGTTTGTTGGGGAATGGCAGCCCATTCTTCACGGAGTACTGAACTGAGGAGAGGTATCGATGTAGGTTGGTGGGGCCTGGCACAGTCGGCGTTCCAAAACATCCCAAAGATGTTCTATAGGATTCAAGTCAGGACTCTGTGCAGGCCAGTCCATCACAGGGATGTTGTGCTCGTATAACCACTCCGCCACAGGCCATGTAGTATGAACAGGTGTTCGATCGTGTTGAAAGATGCAATCGCCATCCCCGAATTGCTCTTCAACAGTGGGATGAAAGAAGGTGCTTAAAACATCAATGTAAGTCTGCGCTGTGAGAGTGCCACGCAAAACAACAAGGGGTGCAAGCCCCCTCCAAGAAAAACACGACCACACAATAACATCATCACCTCCGAATTTACTGTTGGCACTACACGTGCTGACAGATGACGTTTACCGGGCATTCGCCATACCCACACCCTGCCATCGGATGGCCACATTGTGTACCGCGATTCGTCACTCCACACAACGTTTTTCCACTGTTCAATCGTCCAATGTTTACGCTTTTTACACCAAGCGAGGTATTTACCTGCGTGATGTGTGGCTTATGAGCAGCCACTCGACCATGAAATCCAAGTTTTCTCACCTCACGCCTAACTGTCATAGTACTTGGAGTGGATCCTGATGCAGTTTGGAATTCCTGTGTGATGGTCTGGATAGATGTCTGTCTATTACACTTTACGATTCTCTTCAACAGTCGACGGTCTCTGCCAGTCAACAGACGAGGTCGGCCTGTACGCTTTTGTGCTGTACGTGTCCCTTCATGTTTCTACTTCACTATCACATCAGACACAGTGGACCTAGGGATGTTTAGGAGTGTGGAAATCTCGCGTACAGACTTCTGACACAAGTGACACCCAATCACCTGACCACGTTCGAAGTCCGTGAGTTCCGCGGAGCACTCCATTCTCCTTTCTCACGATGTCTAATGACTACTGAGGTTGCTGATAATGAGTACCTGGCAGTAGGTGGCAGCACAATGTACCTAATATGAAAAACGTATGTTTTTTGGGTGTCCGGATACTTTTGATCACATAGTGTATGTAGTAGCCAAACTACATTTTGGATTTCAAGTACGAACATTAAACATATTCTTTACCTCCATCGATCAATATTAAGAAATTCGCAAATAGTGTCTCTTCAGAGTTTCCGTTACATTTCACAAAATATTTTTGACCGTAAACCGATCAAAATTAAAATCTTCTTTATGTGGTCACATACAGAATAAAATTACAAGAGTTTACAATTATCACTGGAAATTGATGCTGTTACCCATTTCGAACATTTTTAAATCACACAGTTTCTAACGTATTAAAATTTCATTTCTTATATATATTATGAAACGTAAAAAGTTGTAAATTTTTATCTTTTCTCAAAGTGGATTTGTGTACAGCAAAGGCAGTTTTGTAAGTTTAACAAAAAGTCCAAAATAAGCCTCTTGAAAACAGCTTTTATTTGTAAAAGAATAGAGAATGATCACTTTCGATTGTTGCAATAGTCTGTGCAAGCAGCATGATAAAAATTCAACGTAGCATAATAAGAACAGCTGTTTCTCTTATTTGTAAATAAATAAATAAATAAATAAATAAAGGAAGGAAGCTTGATAAGGTGAGTGTAGGGGCGCCGAATTTTACTTCGCCCCTGGCGCCGAAATCTCTAGCTACGGCTCTGTTTTTCATCCACCTTCTAAACATTTGTATTGTTACTAACACTTATCGATTCGACTGTGATATTCCTCATTATTGTAATATATATACATACATACATATATCTATATCTATATCTATCTATCTATCTATCTATCTATCTATATATATATATATATATATATATATATATATATATATATATATATATATATATATATATATATATATATATATAATTTTTCAAACCTTTAATATTCTCCTTCACTGGACGCAAATTCTTATTAATTAATACACTGAGAAAAGTCCGTTATCCGGACAGCGGTATATTGTACAATTATACGGAATCATTATGTTTACTACAGAAACCTGCACGGAGTATACGTTATCCATATGCTACAAACTTTCCCCGCTTAGATGTTACATCATGCCGTTGCAGGATGTATGACATCTAACAGTCTTCCATATATCACATATGTATACGTATGTTACATACGCCAGTTGTATGTTACATGCGTATATCTGTATGTGAGATCCTGACCACCTATATACAGTTCTTTCGTTCGTACAGAAAGTACGTTTATTCGAAACATGTATGCGGAAAGTATGTATAAAATGTATTTTTTCCAGTTATACATTTGCTGTACGTTAAGTCCTAAAACTACATGATTTACACATGTAACCTACGTTTTTAAGTACGCCACATATTTTTTTCTGAGTATATAATTTCACAATACGCCCTATGTCCGCCTCTCATGTTAGTGTATAAGATATAAGAAATTTACAGCATTCAATGTAAGGTCTACTGAAAAGCTTTTGACACAGTAAGCAGACACTTATGATCGATGTAAACCAACTTTTAAATTAAAAAATGATTGATTCAAATGACTGGACCAAACCACATGTTCAAATTAAATATAACAAATTTGGTGTTTTTTAAAAATAATTTAGTTAATTGTAAACAAATTAATTTAAGTTGTTGGCCAATGTAATGACTATTAGTGAATATTCTACGTTTGAACGCATCGTTGGATGATTAACAGTTAATGAAAATATAATGAAACTAATTGTAAATCTGAAGTGAAGTGATTCAAATAAAAGCGTATAGATCTAATTAAATACTACTAAAATTATTCCTCAATAAAGTCTTAAAATTCACTTAAATTAGGAATATTATTAACAAATGTGCTGTCCATCGGCGATTAGGGGCATGAAGGTAATTGCTGCCCCCACTTTTTTGGCTTTAAACTATAACCTAATTACCATGCCCCCTTACTATTAGTAGTGTTTTGTCCCCCTTTCTAGTGTTCAGACCCAATTGCCGTCACTAGTACTTTCCATTGCAAGCGAATAGATCTGTGTTTTTGCGCAACTACAATTGATTACGGAAAGTAAAATAAATTTAACGCTTGATTAAAATTATTATAGTTATTTAGTATACTAAATATTAAATTTGTCTTTAAAAAAAAAGGTTTGCACGTGTATGTTATATGGGAACATAAGAAACTGCAAATAATAAAATGTGGAGTTGTTACAAATTATTATAGCTGTTTCATGAATTTGGCGTAGCTATGATATTTGGCATATTATCACGAAGCTTTACCACAATATAGACCTTAATTTATTTAATTTCGAACTTAGTCAAATTCGGTCCAAACATTAGCTATTCACAACACTCTATTCTAAAATTCAACTCAGATTAGGTTATTTTCAAACAAAGTTAAACTATTCTGAACGACTGGTTTGTTTAAATTTCACTACATGTTGGTACAAACATCCAACTGCTTATTAAAATTAACTGAGCTACCCAATCTTAGTTCAGATTTATTTTTCAAATGAAGTTTAAACTGTTAACTCATTAAAGACACTTTGAACCAAATCCATTTGTTCGTTTAACTTTATTATTATTATTATTATTATTATTATTATTATTATTATTATTATTATTATTATTATTATTATTATTATTATTATTATTAATTACATTTGTTTCACAACTTATGAACCAATGATTTGAAGCAATCTATGTCGGAAGAGTTTCCATTTACTGGTTCAGAAAATAAACAGATTTGTTTAATTTTAAATTTTCATTTTTCTCAGTGTAAAGATTCGTCGAATTGTATGTTTTTAATACTCATAGTTCTTGTATTCATTACATAAGGCATATTTCACTGTATGAAAGCGTAGTTATAAGGAATTAAGCAGAAAGTAAAAAGAAAAATGTAAACAAACTTGTATGTTATATGAAACTGAAAGCAATTAAATATCAATTAATTTCGAAGCTCTAGTAGTAAAAATGACACTAAAATAACACTATTAAGTAAGAAGTTGTGTCAATTATTATATAAATTCTCCTGACACTGATGGACATGCTACTTATAAACATAATAAAACGATTAAGTTGAGTTAATTTTGAATTTAACGTCCCTTTCAGCAGCGAGGCTATATGAGACGAGACCTACTGATTAACGTGGAATCCGAACCACATGAGCTCCCACCGGGAAGCGAACCTGGATCTCCCACGCCAAAGACACGCACGCTTACCGTTTAGCCACAGAGGAGCTCCGAAAAATGATTGAGTTGTTCGTGAAAGAAATTATTTAAGTGTCAGATATTCATTGTTATTTAATATTTTGTGGTAATAGACCTTAAGTTAACATTTATCTGGGAAGAATTGATAGTAACCACACCACAAAAGTTGAGAAATGCTTTAATGGCATACTACAAGTTAACATAAACTATTATGAGTGTAATCCTGTTTCCTGCAAATGGGTATCATTTCAATTTTGGTGTTAGGTATGTTCTGCTTTGAGTCTACTTAAGCTTTTCAAATAAGTATTGATACAGTCCCCATCATGACAAGATATAATAAAATGTTGAAAAATATTCAACATAGCTGGTACCCTGGATTGAACTAGAACTTTTAGGCTGAAAAGCAAGCACACTAAAGCGAGCAGTACAATGATTGTGCTATTTAGACTTAGTATGTGAGCATTAATGGTGAAATAGGATTATTAGGTCTATTAAATGTAAATATATGTACAATCTGAGGTTTGAAATAATTCACAGAGAAAGAGACATTAGGCCATGTATTGCGGTTTCTCACATTTTCTTTTTCACGAGTAATGTTAAGATCACGGGAAAAAAATAGTGACTTTCTGAACCTATTTTGTTACAAGTTCTTGTAAAATTGAGAAGGTACTTAAAATAACAAGCAGCAGGTGGTCGAAATAGCAAAAAATTTTCACCGAATTTCGATAGTCAAACGCAATTTTTTGCTGTTTTATCAGGCAGATATCGAGATAATATCTTGTTGAAGGTCAGGATTATTACTTTTTATTCTTAAATATGCCTGGTAGGTACCTGTAGCCTCTATGCTGGTAATGATTTCTTCACCATGCTGATTTGCATCCGATTCCTTGTACTGTACCGGTAGCATGGGACAAAACAAAATATCAGAAAGCTGAATTTGAACATTATTTGGTGAAGGAGTGTTCTTCATAAGAGTGAAATGTAATTTATCTTTGCTACAGGGGACATTTTTATTCATATTCGACCGGAGAGAACCAAGTGAACGAAAGTATGTCTGGAAGTAACATTTTATGTTGGTTGCCAGGGACGTACGCAGGGGGAGGATCCCCCCGAAATTTCGACTTTTGTGTAAATTTAACCTAATTTTAGGGACAATTTTAGGAATTTTAGGAATTTAGGAATTAAAATACCCTCATATTGAGTTAGGACCGCTCCCGAAATAAATTCCTGCGTACTCTACTGTTGGTTGCCCTAATCTTCTTTCCCTTCTCTTGCTTTCTCTCTCTTTTCTAAATAGCATGACATTTTTAGTTTAGCGGGAATTGGTCACATGCTATTAAAAGTCATGTTATACTTCTTTTTTTAATGTCAGAATATGAGCAACTCTAAAGGTGTGACTTCATTTTTATAACCATCTTGACCTCTGTGTGTGTGGGGGGGGGGGGACTAATTGTCAAATATTAAAGTTAATGTTAAATTCGTAGTCGAAAGACATCATGTTCGATTGGATTGGGTTTGAATTTAGCGACCTCTCAGACAGCGAGGCTGTATGAGAAGGGAGATCCAAACTGCGTGAGCTTCTGCCGAGAATCGAACAGGATGTCCTGCGCCGGAGAAGCTTACGCTGACCATATAACCACGGAGGAGCTCTCATCATTTGCGAATTCTAATTAGAAAATATTGGATTTAAATACGTACCTTTTCCTCTATGTACTGAAAATTAATTATGAATTTTAATTAGGAAATAATGTCTCGTTTTGTGCAATAGAAAATATTAATTTAACCGAAATCATGTATTGTATAGAAAGACTGAAACTAGATTGGAATGAAGATTTCTGGTGAGTCTACCAGCAAACCTCAGCAACGATTCGCGAGGACAACTCAAGAACAGGTTTTCTCTTCTGAAAACAATAAGACCAGACCAGGGAGAAGGCCGTGGAAAGGGCAAGAGACCACCTGCTGCTCGAAAACCCTTTCATCTGAGCCGTTTTTACGCGCCGTATTTACGCTCGAAGTTAAAAGCACCCAGACTTTTCAAGCGTATAAAAATTCGGTACGTAAACGTACGCCAGGTCCCATACACTAACGTATTGACAGCTGCTAACAAGACTAGCGCATGAAATTTTATGACTACGACTGAAAAATACGTCAGTGTATGGCTGGTGTCACAGCTTGGAATTATTCTGAATAATCTTTCATTTTAAGAGCAAGAAAAGCTTGACTTCTAAGAAGAAAAAAAGAAAAAATGTCGTATAAATGAATGCAAAGTGTTTGTTTACATATTTTGAAAGGAAATGACCTCGCAGTCAAAGCAATAATAATAATAATAAATAAAGCAATATGCATCTCTGGGGTGGACTGGGTCAAACATGATTAAAGGCCTTTGAGTCACCTGCATTTGTCTGCTTTATCTTTCATCTTAACGTCAAGAAGCTACCGTCTCCAATAAAACTCGTTTTGTAACTCATTTTCAGAAACACTAAATTGTCTTCACTTCCACGCCCCTTCTCTAAAGGCATCGGTAAAGGGATGACCTCCCCCCGTTTCAAACTTGCTTCGAACAATAAGACTGCCTCTATGGTTTACCGACTACATGAATCAATGGGAGAGGATACATTTCTGCCGTTCTTTTTCTTACCACGACCAGCTTCTTTCTCATCTCCATGTTTTGTGGCTTTTTGATAAACTTGCTGAAATTATGCTAGATTTGGGCAGGATGCTAAAAGCAAGATGATAGATGCTAAAGACATGCAAATTATGCTAGATCTAGCATCATTATACTAGATCTGGCACCGCTGTCCAGAAGTTCATTCTTTGATTCTGTTTAAAGAGTCACGTTGCGGGAAATAAATCAACAATAAGTCTCAACGCTGCTCGTGCAAATCTTGATTTCAACTTCAGGAGATCTCAATTCCTTCCTTCAGCTACATGCATTTCCCTACTATGGGTGGCAAGCACCAAACTACAGTGAAACCTGTCTATGTTGGCCACCATCGGTTCCATTGAAGAGTGGCCAACTTAGATAGGTGGCCAACTTACAGAAAATAAGTGATTGGTGTATTTTTAGAATAGGATTTCTAGTATTACATGGTTATAAAATTTTAATAAGCAATATCATGACAGCTACTTTTAAATAATGTATATAGAGTAATCATAACAATACACAGTACTAGAAAAAATACTACAGTATATTAATATATGTGCCTTTTTCTTCCTGAAAACTAGTCTGGTACACTGAATTATTCGGACGGAAAACACAATCTCACAACCATAAAAAAATGAAAATGAAATGAAATCTTTGAGTTTTACGTCCTACGGTTATGCCGGTTAGGCTAAAGGAAACGGTGATGATGAGTAATGGATGAAGTGGTGGAATGAAGAAAGTGGGAGGAAACGGGAGAGCCCCGAGAAAACCCACGCACACGGTGTTTATCCACCACAAGGTTCGCTTGGCGGGGGCTGGGATCGAACCCGGAACCCCAAGCACCAGAGATGAACGCTCTACCACTGAGCCACCGCCCCCCCCCCCACACACACACAACCATAAAATCGAAACATATGTACGCAGTTTATTGAAATTGATATTGTAGCACACTAAGTTATTCAGATTGAAAACAAGAAAAGCAAAATTATAAATTCAATAATTTATATGCAGTTTATATGCTTTTTTTCGGCAGTGACAAATATTTTCTGTAGATACCTTTCGAAAAGTAGGAAAGCAGTTACTAATAACAAATTTATTCATGGTGGTTCATTCTAGACGTATGTCTTTTATTCTTTTTTTGCTCATATGCACATTCTAATTTTGTAGTAACTACCTCTTGTTAGGGGGGCGCGGTGGCTCAGTGGTAGAGCGTTCACCTCTGGTGCTTGGGGTCCCGGGTTCGATCCCAGCCCCCGCCAAGTGAACTTTGTTGTGGACAAACACCGTGCTCGTGTGTTTTCTCGGGGTTCTCCCGTTTCCTCCCACTTTCTTCATTCCACCATTTCATTCATCTCTCATCATCACCGTCTCCTTTAGCCTAACCGGCATAACCGTGGGACGTAAAACTTAAAGATTTCATTGTTTACCTCTTGTTAATGTTTCCCTTGGATGTTTCGAGAAAAAGATGTTTCGAGAAAATCTTAGAGGCCGTTTAGACGTTATGATAAATCATCAAGGGTAGAGATTAGTGATGAGCGCAAGAGTCTTGGTCTTGCAGTTTTTGCAAGAGTCTTGCATGCAAGACCAAGACCAAGACCAAGACCAAGACCAGAAATCTCGATGCAAGACCAAGACCAAGACCAAGGGGTGCAAGACCAAGACCAAGACCAAGACCATACCTGCAAGACCAAGACCAAGACCAAGACTCTTGCGCAAGAGTCTTGCACAAGTACGGTACTACTTGATTTTTTATAGAATGTAAAAAGGAAGGGGAAAAATCATTACATCTTTCACGTGAACTTATTGGCTCCAGTAAAAATACCACCGGAGTGAATGTGTCCCCAGTAGTTTATGCAATCCATGTGAGTCGATCTGCTCCTGTAACATATAGCTACAGTATGTCGTTTTTGAATCGGTTGTTCACGAGACGACCGACACCATAATTCTATGAATTGTTACAAGCTATAATAACTTCAGTGTCTGATTTACTTTGGTCATCATTTGATCATTCACGACGGCCCATGATTGGATTTTGGGTAATCATACGAAGAATAGTTGTGTCCATAAGAAGTGGATAAGCAAAAATAAACTAGAGCATGTTATGGACGCGGTAGCTAAGTGGAAGAGCGTTCACCTCTGGTACATGGGGCCCTGGTTCGATCGCAGCTTGTGCTATGCGAGCTTCTTTGGGGAACAAACACCTTGTGCGTGGGTTTTCCTGTTTCCTCGTACTTTCTTCATTCCACCATTTCTTATCATCACTGTTCCCCTTAGCCTCAGAGTAATAATCATGGGACGTTAAAGTAGATATTTCATTTCAAGACATATTCTATTAATGGTGTTCTTCTTCAAAAACTAAAGAAATGTAGTATTGAACATTGGCAATTCCGTACACCATAGGTGCCGACTACATGGGTATGGCCTTGGCTCTGAGGTTTAAGCATCCGTTGGAAATTTTTAATGTGTACTTATAAAATTAATATTGAAATAACATTTTCATGACATTGACAAAAAGTTAGCGCATGTGACCGCAAGTTTGATTTCATAGGTGGATGCTTATACGTTGAATAATTGTTTATCAATATAACTTATAGCTCCCTTAGGTATACGGCATATCTAGGATTCAACGATATAACATTATACAACAATAAATAATCTATATTCACAACTGAGAGTGAATTTGTACTTATTTCAAATAACTTGAAGTTTGATGCCGTTATTATGTATTTCTAATGTAGGTCAAAAGTATTTATATAAATTGAGTTTACACAAAAGACATCGACAGTTGAGTCGTTTTCAGTTTTCACTCAAATTATTCCAAAATATTGGGGCCGCGGTGGCTCAGTGGTAGAGCGTTCAGCTCTGGTGTTTGGGGTCCCGCGTTCGATCCCAGCCCCCGCTAAGTCAACTTTGTGGTGGACAAACACCGTGTGTGTGGGTTTCCTCGGGGTTCTCTCGTTTCCTCCCACTTTTTTCTTTCCACCATTTTCATTCATTTTTCATCATCACCGTCTCCTTTAGCCTAGCCGGCATAATCGTGGGACGTAAAACTCACAAATTTAATTTCATTTCGTATTCTAAAATATGAAGAGGTTTAATTATTATTATTTTAATTTTTTCTCTCTTTTTTGGTCAATATTGCAAAACATATCATCATCGTCATAATAATAGCTATTCTGCCATTATTAGCAGGTCACTTGCTGCAGCAGAGAAGCTTCGATGACTGTGGTCTTCAGCTAGTCTCTTCGTCTTAACGTAGCAATTTTCTGTCTTAATATCTTTCTTCAACTACAATCTCCTTCTCTCCCTCCCTCTAGCATGTCCCTCATAATACAGTTCCTCCTCAGCCAATGTCCTCCTCTTAATTACATCTAAAATTCTTCTTTTCTCCCCTACTGCTACTATTTCTAAAACCTTCGCATTCGTTTTCCGTTCAACCCAGCTGATTCTCTCCTTTTTTCTCCATGCCCACATTTCGAAAGTCTAATTGTTTCATCGTTTTTGCGTAATGTCCTTGTTTCTGCCCCATACAGTACGTATTAGAACCAGTAAAACAAAATTTCAATATTTAATTGGGAGTTTGTTCAATACAAAGATGAGCTAATCGTGGTTGGAAAGAAGAAAATCTGACGCCTTTAGAGTGTAAAAATAATTTTGCAATTTATGGTATTTCAGTAATCTGTGCCGTCTTGATTTTCTTTCATGCGTCTCACTGTCAGGGGTAGCCTTCCCAGTTTGAGAACCAGTGGAGTATTGGATCTGTTAAAACATATAAAAATATTACGAAATGTTGTGATTTATCTGATATATGTAGTGAATCGTGATCACCCATTGAAAAAAAAAGTAAAGGTCATCCATCGCCTATGTTGTACAGCAGCCCTGCCCACGGCGAGCAGATAGTGGAAACTCTCCTCGTGAACGCTCACGAGCATTCTACGGGCAAATACCATTGTTCGTGCTTCGTGGATCTTCGGGTTTCGTCCTTAGAGGAGCGGAAGTGTTGTCAACCTTGGCGGTAATCACTAGCTTACCAAAAAAAAAAAAAAAAAGTATGTATGGTAACTGATTGCCATTTAGTGTAAAGTGTTTTTTTACAATGTGGTCACCGTTAACTATAGAAAATACAAACTTGTAACAGCAATCAAATGATAAACTATGTACGTTCCTTTTCTTCTTTTTTCTTTCCTTTTGTTAAAGAAGGATGTGGGTTTGTTATATCCGAGTGTGGGTTTGTATATATTATGTTGTTTCGCTTTTTAGGAAAAGAGATAATCTGTTGATACGAAAAAAAAAAAACTGTAGCACTTGTTTGTAATTATCTAAGTATTATCTCCAGAAAATTAGCTTATGCATGTATGTGTGTACGAATAGGCTTAGCAAGGGGTTGGTTGTGGAGATTAGAAGCCACTATTACACTATCAATAGGAAGAATAGTATTTCTTACTCCACTTTTAAAGTTACTTTGATCGCAAAGAATCAAACAAAATATTAAGAGAGCCAAAGAGATTTTTCATTTTTAAGAGTGACCGTTAGTGACTGCAATTAGTTTTTTTTTTTTTTTTTTAACAAGGAGTGTCTTTTTAATAAGGAAAAATGTATTGACCCTGGCTGGTTGCTTGCCGGTAGCTTGTTAAAAGTGAAAAAGAATGTTAAATCATTTTAACGACTGAAGCTACACGCTTGTCTTTCTTCGATAGTTACTGACTGATTTTGAAAGTCACAATGTTGTAGGCCTACTGTAATAGCGTAGGCCTACTGTAATAGCGTAGGTCTACTGTAATAGCGTAAACTAGGAAGGAAACGTTCCCACTGAATGATATGAACAATTATTCCCAATGTCTTGAACATGAAACGTGGGTTGCACAGATAACGCTTAAAGTAGGCTGGACTGCACTGGAATTTCCTTCCGGCAAATTAGTGTTTGGTCGGAACTCAGTTCTTCTGTGTAATTGTCTCTTAACAACATTTGAACATTTCTTTTAGATAATAATAACTAACTAACTCTATGGCCTATGGAACCCGAAGGTTCAATGCCGCGTTTACAAAATATTTCCACTAACTTCTGTCCTTAGCCAACTGGATCCAGTTTCTACTCTGTACTCTTATTTCTGCAAGATCCATCTTAATATTGTCTTCCCATCTACGTCTAGGTCTTCCTAGTGGTCTTCTTCCAATTGGGTTTTCAGTTAAAATTATGAAAGCGTTTCTAATTTCTTCCCTTCTGGCTACATGGCCTGCCCACCTGAGCCTTCTACACCTAATAACCCTAATAATGTTAGGTGAGCGGTATAAACTATGCAATTCCTAGTTATGAATTTCCTCCAATCCCCATTTTCATCCCTCTTTGGTCCGAATAATAATAATAATAATAATAATAATAATACGCATTATTATTATTATTATTATTATTATTATTATTATTATTATTATTATTATTATTATTATTATTATTATTATTATTATTATTATTATTATTATTATTATTATTATTATTATTTTCAACCTCCCGTCGTTTTCCTATCAATCTAGCAACGGAAGGCGTTTACAACTTAGCAAACGTGAAGCGAGTGACAAGTTACAGACCGAGTGCTAATGTAATACAACGTCACGAATTGTGTAAGCAAGCTAAAAAGGTCTGAAAAAGGTCTATTAAACGACATGTTTAATATTAGTTTCTTTCTTGTTCATTTGTTAGTTACTTCAACCATGGGCAGCGATTAGGGGGGGCAAGAGGGGGCAGTTGCCCCCCCCCCACTTTTTTGAAGTGACCACTTAACTCTTTTAAATTATGTCATCTAGGCTAGGCTTTTTCTGTGATAGGCTAGAATCTTCATTATTCGATTTAAAAAGTACCAAAAAAAGCTTTTTATTTCTGTTTTTTCTCAAGCCTTGAGGCATTGTAGAACACGTTAATACCCTTTCACGCCTTTCTGCGTCGAGATGTAGTGTGATGACGTCATAACTTTAAAAATATTTTCTGTTTTATTACTTTTTGCAGAGCTTACTTTTCCACCTAGAAGATTGAAATTTTGCACACACATTCAATGCACCCCTTAATATTTCCCACATTCTTTTCAGATTTCTGCGGTAAAACAGTGGGGTCCAGAGGGGCAAAAAAGATCCCTTTTTTCGCTATTTTCCCTCCTCAGATACATGATGGGGACCTGTGAGTGGTACCGTTTGAAAGGCTGTTCTGTTCTAAAGAGAATGATGTACGAACCATGATCCTAGTATAAATAGGGATATCTGAGGGTTTTTTTTTACCTGAGATCCTTTTTTATACGATAATCTGGAGTATTGTAGAGATATTATTTTTGGCGGGCTTACTTTTGCAACTCGAAGATTTAAATTTTGCACACACATTTAGTACACCCTTTAGTATTTTTCAGATTTGTTTCAGATCTCTGCGTTAAAACAAGGGAGTACAGAGGGGCAAAAAAAAGTACAATGAAGGAATATTTTTTAAACAAATAATCCATTTTTTCATGATTTTCCCACCTCAGGTACAAGATGGAGACATGTGAGTGGTACCGTTTGAAATTATGCTCTATTCTGAAGGGAATGATGTACGAACAATGATCCTAGGATAAATAGGGATATCTCAGGAAAATTTTATATTACATCTGGGTCATCTGGGGCATTGTGGGAATGTTCTTAGCTCATTGGTAAACATTTTCCCGCACTTAGTTTTCAAGATAGAAGCTTGAAATTTTTTATACATATTTAGTTCCCTCAAAATTTCCTGCCTTAGGGACATGATAGGAAAACGTAAATGGAACCGTTTGAAAGGTTGTTCTATTCTAAAGAGAATGAGGTACTGACCATGATCCTAGGATAAATAGGAATGATGCTGTAGCTGATTGACTGAAATTCAATAATTTACCTTTAAAAAGCCATAATTTAAAATGGTTAATGTATATAGTTTAATTTGAAAATGTAAAGTTTTTGCATATATTACTGGTTTATAAAAAAATGGTACCATATAATATTTATCGTTGCGTAAGTGGGTATTGGTTATTTGTCTTCCCGTGAAGTTAAGACAGCTACAGGAATTGCGTTTTAATTGCAATTCAAAGGAATTAATATTACAATTGCGTCGTAGCATATGCTTCTAGTATTTACTGTCTTTCATTTTCTAAAAGTAATGACATACATTTAATGGCAAGTGTGGAATTAAAAATGTAAGTTGTTTATTAATCCCCAGTTTCAATATAACTTCTACAAAACAAGGCTCATTATTCATTAGTATGATTAATATTATCATTTCTATTTATTTGTTTTGCAAATATGTTATTAAATAATCTGATCACACAATTTTCCAGACAGAATTTTATGATGTTCATGAGCAAGGAATCAAGGGTTAGTACCTAATGTGCCTTGCTCTTGTCAATTTACTTAATTAAATATGAAACACGATATACGGTATTTTAACTGAAAAAGATAGTATCCTATTAGTTATACAACCTTTCATTAAACAAAGTGTCAGAAACAACCAGGAAAACTAACATTGATATACAAATATTCAGATCATATCTTGCCCCCCCACTTTTAACGTCCAATCGCCGCCACTGACTTCAACGCTAACTGTAACCTCTACCATGCGTCTTCCTCGACCAAAAAACGTACCAATTTTATTTCCTGCAGTGTTTTCGCGTCACTGCTTTCGAAATGGGAAGGGGGAGAGCACACCTGCACATTTCACGCTTGCGTCTGCTCAATGCTTATCATCGTGCGAATTTCTGGCCAGGCTTGGCCATAGGTTTTTTGCCATCATGTGTGGTTGGCAACACTTATCGGATGCAGTGGAAGAAGCGAAGCTAGCAGCACCTGTGCTCACCTGTTTTTATCTTCGCTCGTGCTCGCTCACGCTTTGGCTCCGGGAGCCAATTCATGGACAGGCCTGTTGTACAGTATCATCACACTTACACGAAGGTAAAATATATTACATTTAGAAACATACATTGTGTTTCCCTCACTATTGACGCAATGTAGGATTTATTATCCCTTATATCCAGAGTAAAATTTACTTATGAAAATCATAGATTTCTTTAAAACAAAACTTGCAAGACTCTTGCAAGCAAGACCAAGACTGGGTGTGCAAGACCAAGACCAAGACCAAGACTAGGTGTGCAAGACCAAGACCAAGACCGAGACCGAGGGTTCCAGTGCAAGACCAAGACCAAGACCGCATGTGCAAGACCAAGACCAAGACCAAGAGCACCCGGGTCTTGGTCTTGGTCTTGCATTTGCTCATCACTAGTAGAGATAAATTTCAGAAATCATCACATCTAAATTAGTTTATCTCATGATATCTCTCCTGCATATGATACGATGCGATAAGTTCGACATGTTCAACTTATCGCATGCAAGCCAGGTATAGCCCCCCGTAGAGAAACAAAGGAATGAATAGGTCACCGCTTCCAACCCTTCTTCGCTGCCAGCTTCTTGGAAGGAAAGCGGAAAAAACAGGTTTTGCTAAGAATTTGCTTATACCTGTCGTCCTGTGATCTGTTCTGTTGACAAAAAGGAAAGAAATATCTTTTCCCCATTTTCTGTTCATGAAATGCGAATAGTTTTCCAAACTACGAAAACTACAACAAATTAGCCGTTCGATTTGGTTTGCTTTGATTTATGAAATTTAACCTCGGCTAAAGCAAAGGTAGATCCATAGTTTAAAATGAGATAAAACCGACTAGCACCGAGAATTGAAACCTAGACCGCATACATCAGAAGCGGCACGTCCTTGATTGAAACCTTTGTCCATATCTTCGAAACAAGTCATTATAAACCTAAAATTAAATTCAGTATTTGCAATAATTCTTCCACATAAATTTATTGGGGACCAGAGATGGACACATCAACCATGGTCTACTAGTCTACAAGTAATTGTGAGAGGTAGCCCACGTTGGTCTGTCTTACTGTTTGTATCAATCAAGCATACCAATCTCGATGGACTGATTGCTAGTTTCTGATAACAAATGAACGTTTCTGAGAAAATCAAAATGAATTAATTATTTTTTTAAATATTTATATAATCTTAATTTTATGAATCGTATTTTCTTTTGTTTCTTTTTACTGTCCATTACGTCCTCATGATTAGTCTATATTTTAATCAGTAGATCGCTAGTGATTTCAGAAATGAAAAGTAGCGCTCAAACTTAAGAAAGGTTAGCCACCCTTGTTGTAAAGCTATTCAATATTGTTTTATTTTTCAGTTCTTACTCTGGTTTGTCAATCAAGCGTTTTAGTGCTTACCTCCTGTTATTGCTGAACGGGACGTAAAACCCAAAATCAACTCAACTCAACTCAATTCCGAATTCAGAAATCGTATATAGATACTTCATAACTAGAATTTCGAATTTTCATATATATGCTTCATACTTATTTCACTTCTATATAAATTGTATTTTAATTTACAATGTCAGATTAAATATTTTAACCAAAGGCGAGCTCTTTAACCAATAGTAACCATTAGGCTAGAAAGGTTTATCTTCTTCCAAGAACACTTAAGATTATTATAATATAAACTATGGGTGTTCTAAAAATGGTGCCTACGGACCACAGAGCACTCTTCTGCAGGTCACAATAAAGCGAAAATGTTGTATGATGAAATGCCCACCGGGGCCTCCTTCAGGCTCTATGGGGAATCAAAATTTTACTATGTGGCAACGTCGCAGAGTAACTTGAAGCCATTAGCATTATTCTACGAATACAACAAAGCGTTAAATCCATTGCTTCACTAATAAGAGATGCCAGTATCAATCAATATCGACTTTAGTTGCCATCTGGAAAAGAATCGATATAACTATTTGATAGATTGATACATCTAAATCTATGGTTCTTTATTTGCGACGTTGCTACATAGTGCAATTTATGTCTCCAGACGACGACTCGAAAGGTATACAAATATATATATATATATATATATATATATATACTGGCAGATCCAGGATATGATCAAGGGAGGGGTTAAACCATAGTTTGCCGCTTTATCCTGTGTAAAGCAGGATTGAAGCCCTTTTATCCAGTGTATACCTGAGCGTCAAGAAGGGGGGGGCTATAGCCCCTATAGCCCCCTCCTTGGATCCGCGCCTGTATATATATATATATATATATATATATATATATATATATATATATATATATATATATATATATAAGGTATGGGTCGCGGACATAAGCTCACCAGTAATAATATAATTGTATTATGAAATAATTAATGAAAGGAAAAAATACAATAATGATAACTAATTACACTTATACGTTAACTAATTTATACTAATTGCAAAGGAAAATAAACATGAATAAAATAAATACAAGTAAGCAATGGAAAAATGGTAAACGGAAAATATGACTAAAATCCAAACTAGACTTTGAATATTAATAATCTGGCAAGATAGCCCCGACTTTAGAAAATTGAAACAATAACTAGGTCATTCGTTTGTACTATGTTTGTTTTTGTCGATTACAGCGCCATCTATCACGTACCGAAAAAAATGTTTAATACAGAAGTTACGTATTTTTTCACGGAGAATCAGACTATGCGATAAAAATGGGGGTTCCTATTTAAGATTTCAAAGTTGCCCCTCCCTCCCCCAGGTGGTGGGGGCAGGGGGTCGCGTGTGGTATCTTTGGATGTTCCCCTTCGAGGCGAACAACTTTTGTTGCAACTTTTTTAAAATCCGATTTGCAGTTTTCAAGATATTCCCAAAAACAATTTTAAATGCTTCACCCGATATATATATATAGGCAGGATTGGATAAAAATCTAAAACGTTTACAAAAGTGTGAAAATCATACCTAGTATGGTGTGCGGCCTCTTTTTCCGTCCAAAACAGATTGGATCCGACGTGGAATGGACGTATAGAGCTCCTGAATCGTGGTGTGTAGAATTTTGTACCACCAGGGAACAATATTTGGGCAATGGGTAGAACCTGGTCCCCCAAAATGGCCTCATACTCCTTAGTATTCATCATTCCATGCAGGGCTATGATGGGACCTGCAGAAAACCACGATATCACTGTCCATACTGTAACAGAATCACCCCCATGCTTTACAGTTGGGAGCAGACAGTCTGTATCCTAGGCCTGCGACGGTGTTCTCCATACGTAAACACGACTGGTTGTTGGAAACAAGGTGAAGGTCGATTCATCGGACCACATTACGTGTTTCCACTGCTCATAAGTCCACGCCTTGTGGTCCTTGCACCACTGGATACGCCTCTTCGCATTTACTACTGTGACTAGGGGATTGGCGATAGCGGCCCTGCCATGAATTTTCATTTTATGAAGTTCCCGTCGGGCTCTGTTTTCGATGAAACCAGGTTCTATAGGCCGGAATTGAGTTCAGACGTAATTTTCATTGCAGTGGTATTCTTTTTTAGCTGCTACAATCCTTTTTAATGCTCTCCGGTCCCTATCTGACAGGATTGTCTTTCGACCCCACAATGTTCGCCACTGTTGCCACTGAAGCTCCAACCAGACGGGCACCAACGATCATGCCTCTTTGGAAGTCTGTCAGGTCGCCCATTTTACCGCACCACTTTCACACCACGACACTCACAGGTGAACTTGTTACTGCTAACGGAAGAGGAAGGTCCACATGACACATTGAAAACAAAAGAACGATCGGCAACCGGAACACGTGTTGTACAGTGGAGGGCCAAACTTACGTGTCCTGTATGAAGTGTTTTTAGATTTTTTGTCCACCTCTGGCCCGGATATATATAGGGCCCGATCCAGGAATCTCTGAGGGGGGTACACTAATAACTACCAGTACATTTGAATTAAATTTGAGTTTTTCAAATGCCTTTAGGCATCTGTGATGTGAATGAGGAATTCCTTTGGAAATGCTAAGTGTCTGGTCTTGAATTCTTTTCCTTCAACCTTCAGAAAATTGACTTAAACTATTGATTTTGCAAAACTCTCTGCTAGCTTCTCACTTTAGGTAGTGTATATTTACAACGGAAGGGGGTGCACGTTTACCCTTGCACCCCCTAAATCCGGCCCTGTATATATACTGTATATAGTAGGTGACTTGTGTATCTTATTCCGTAGCTCATTGGGTCCCACTTTTTTTTATTTTTATTTTTTCATTGATCAGACAGGACTCCAGTAAACAGGAAAATATAGTTACAGTTTAAGATGTGATTCGATATTCTGCAAGTATTTATATATTTATTGTCAAGCGAACAAAATGAAGTAGAATTTTACAAGCGTAAAACTGTTCTAGATTTTAGTATTAATAAAAACTACGAATATGTTTACAGCTCAAAAATAAATTGAATGCTATTCAATTGTAGTCCTTAATTAGCTATGGTCAAGAAGATGGATTTAAGTTGTTTTGTGTGTGGTCAGCTCATTGGTTTCCATCATCTTTAATTCTGGAACTAAATATAACTAATTTTATTTTTCGTTTAGAAATAAAATAGTCACCTTTAGCTCGTAACGAAAGAGAGAGCATAGTGCAAAATGTCACTATGGCATTACATTTCGTTATATAAAGAAATGAAAAAAAAAGAACATTTATAGTTGAAAATGTCGGAGGTAATTTGACAAATATTATGAACAATTCTATAATATGTAGAATTAAGTAATGGTTTATAATAAAATAAACTGCAATGGAATGCAGGGTATATGAAGTTAGCAAAAATATTTGCCTCTATGAGCTGAAATACAAGTTTATTGAATAGATGGGGAAACTTCACCTTGAAATATACACCATGAATTTGATATTCGATAGAATTTGAAATATGTTAAGATCATGGGATCATTTATCATAGGATCATGTTTTATATCTCATTTTGTTCAGAATAGAACATCCTTTCCAACTGTACTACTCCTTTGTCCGTATTATACACCAGAAACTGGAAAATCGAGGAAAACTGGGAGATTTTTCGATTTTTCGAAATTTTTGCACCCCTCTAGTTCGATCCTGGGTTCACGTAGGGATATGAATTTTTTTATGAAAATACGTAGTTATGTACACAATACGTGTGCTAAATTTAAATCCTGCAAAATTTACATTATATATATAATTTACTGCATCGTTACTATTTGGCCTAGAGTCATGGTTCAAACGCCATTTTCTTCAGTATAACAAACCCTTTCCAACGATACCACTCACATGTCCGTATCATACACCTGGGCCGGAAAATTCGGGAAAACCCGGTTTTTTAAAAGGATCCCCCCGAAACACTTCACCACTTTGGCCAGTGGCGGCTCTAGCCCGGGGGACCTAGATCTAGGATTCTCTGAGGGGGTGCACCAATAACTACCAGTACATTTGAATTAAATTTGAGTTTTTTAAAATGCTTTATCTGTGATGTGAATGAGAAATTCCTTTGGAAATGCTAAGTGTCTGATTTCGATGAATTCTTTTCCTTCAACCTTCAGAAAATTGACTTAAACTATTTATTTTTCAAAGCTCTCTGCTAGCTTCTTACTTTAGGTAGTGTACATTTACAACGAAATGAAATGAATTTTTTTAGTTTTCAGCCCCACGGTTATAACGGTTAGGCTAAAGGAGACGGTGAGAATGAGAAATGAATGAAATGGTGGAATGAAGAAAGTGGAAGGAAACCCACGTACACGGTGTTTGTCCACCACAAAGTTCACTTGGCGGCAGCAGGGTTTGAACCAGGAACCCATGCACCAGAGGTGAACGCTCTACCACTGAGCCACCGCGGCCGATATATTTACAACAACGCGGGGGTGCACGTGCACTTTTGCATCTCCCTAAATCATGCCCTGCCTAGGACCCCAGTTTTTTGAGTCAAAAAATAATTTATTATTTATATATTTTTGAAAGTTTATAGTAAAGTCATGATATACCTATCATAGTCTGGGGTCTGGCTGGCTCCCCGATTTTTTACCTTCTACATCCGACACTGACTCTGGCCCGGCCCTGGGTTCACGTAGGGATCTGAAAATTTCTTGAAAATACGTATTAAGTACACAATGCGTGTGCTAAATTTCAATCTTGTATCTTGAAAACAAAGGGATGAAAATTTTTTTGAAAGTCTGAATTTAGGCCACACACGCACGTATAACTAACCGGTTAGCGTACGCGCCTTTGGCGTGGGAGACCCGGGTTCGATTTCCAGTGGGAGCTCATGTGGTTTGGATTCCACGTTAATCAGTAGGTCCACGTCTCACATAGCATCACTGCTGAACAGGACATTAAACTCAAAATCAACTCAATCATATTATAAAAATTTACTGCGTCGTTACTATTTGGCCTAGAGTCATGGTTCAAACACTATTTTCTTCAATATAACAAGCCCTTTCCAACGGTATGACTCACATGTGCGTATCGTACACCTAAAGCGGAAAAATTGGTAAAAATAAGAATTTTTTCTGAAAAAATCGCCCCTCGGAATAGTTGCGACCCTCAGCCTCGGGCCCGAGTACACATGGATCTAAAGAATTGAGAAATAGGCCTACTCAAAGGTGCACACAATCCGTGTGCAAAGTTTCAATCTGGTATGTTAGAAACTAAAGGCTTGAAAAAGTTTTGAAATTTCCTCAAGGATAAGTCACTTCCCTCTGTCCCCACTTGGCGCCACCAAGATGACCATCTGATTCCAAAATGCATCCTTTTTTTGACCAATAAAAACAGCCGGCCTAAATATCTGTTATAGAACCTAAATAAGCGGTCAAAGACAACACTTACGCCATGGTATCTAAAGATACCATGAATCCTAAAAGATTTAACGAAAAGTTGCGTAGTTACGGATTAGTATACAAGGTGTATATATATATATATATATATATATATATATATATATATATATATATATATATATATATATATATATATATATATGTTGGGGGGTGTTGTATGTTTAAATACTTGGGACAAGAATGTATGTTTTATCTTTTAATTTAGATATATTCTGTGGACACAAATACAAAAAATGAATTAAAAACCCCAGCAATAAAATGACACTCGTCTTTCAGCTTACTATTAACGATTCTTAAGTGTCTAAATAGGCAACACCGTTCTATATTTCTTTTCTTTTTTAAACATAAACACAATTATATCATTGCTACGGACATGATAATTGCAAAAGCCGCATAATAGTTCTTTTCCATTTCAAGCTCTTTATTTTACTACGGCGGGAACACAAATTACCAAGAAACAGGAATTGTCCTTTCACAAGTGGCAGGTAGAAACGCACACACACACCACAAGCAAACATCGTGGCCCTGTATTTTTCTGAAATAGTTCACATAACCTCCGAAAGATGTCAGACTCTATTGACCTCTGTGAGGAATATCTCCGAGCGATATCGCCGTGTGTGAATAGAAAATATCTCTCTTGCATATGATAAAAAAATCTCCACCCTTGATGATTTATCATAACGTCTAAAAAGGGCCTTAAGGAATTCATATTTGAAAACCTCCGCTACCTTTCGACAAGCCGTCAGGTACCAATAAATCACAATTGAGTTTGAGAATTAGCTTTAACCTTGAGAATTTTCCGGAATTACTGAAGCTCCCCACTGATGAAAGGAGCCGATATAGCTAATGGTTTTACCAAAATAGACAGGGTAAACAAATACGTACGACCATTTCCTGAATTCCTGTACGTGCGTTTTCTTATTCGTCACTTCCTTCACCACCCCTTTCTCAGGGTAGTGTTCTGGCCATTGACCTCCAAGAACAAATCGTGGGAATCTATGCTTCTCTGTGTCTAGTAACAAACACAGAACATTTGGCTCTCATACGGGAATACGAAAGAGTTAAGAAAAATAACAAAACGTATTCGTAGGGTGACCAGATTGTTTTAAATCCAAAAGAGTATATCCAAAAAAAAAAAAAAAAAAAAAAAAATTGACAGTAAGTTTAAAGACAAGATGAATTACAGTATTTTATCCAATGCGCATACAAATCAGTTAAATACTTCAGCATCATTCATACTTCTGCGACGATCTTGCTTTCTTGAGTAAGTTAATGTCATCCTTTATTGCTAGCCTGAACTCTTCACAGGTCATGCTTACATTGAACTTCACTTTCATCACTTGTTCCAGTGTCGACACTGTGAGTTGACTTTTTCCTCGCTCCAGTAAGTGTTAATAGCACTGAAGAGCCTCTCACAATCAACATTAGTGCCCGGTAAAGTAAACAAGAATTGCACGAGTGGCACAATCACTTTTAAATTTGACCCAGCCTGCACTAAATTTTTGTACACTATTTTCCATTGCCCATCATTGTCTCTCTTTTCTCTCCCCATTGTTCAATGTGTTCTTTAACACATCTAGATATTGCACAGTAAGTGTCAAAAATACCATTATCACTGAATTTCAATTAACTGTCTACATGTTTTACCTGCTCAGAGAAATATGCAAACGACTCCTGAAATTCTTCATAGGTAACTGATGTGTCAAGCAGTAAATGTTTCTTTTTTTTTTTACTTCTCCGAAAAAACGTTGTGACCACATCTCTAAGTATGTTATCACTTCAAAGTAAAACCTTCTTGACACCGAGTAGGCATATTCCTCTTTTATATTCCCTTCTTTTACAAGTTTCGTAAGTAAATTTCTATCAGAAAACGGAAAAAGTTTTGTTCAATTCTATCTTTGTATTTCCTCAGAAGTTCAAAATATTCAACAGAAACTTCAGTCGCTGTTATATCCTCCCTTTCAATTTTTGTAATTGTTTCAGTGAACAAGATTAGCTGAGCATGCAGGAAATACAGCCACAACTCACTTGTTTCGTCTCGAAAGAAATTGACTATAGCTATTGGAGCATTTTCATCACTCAAAAAGTATCCCTTAAGTGGTTCATACTGACGTATAATTTTTTCTACACACGGAAGCAGAGACAAGAATCTCGTCTTTGAGTGATACAAAAGACCCTCATAATGACAGCCAATGAACTCACAAATTTTTTTCAAATTTTCTGTCCTTACAGTAAAAATACTGAAATGGTTGTATATTTTAAAAACCAAATTCTCAACATCGATCGGTATTACTCTCGAACACGCCACAGAAATGACATTGTGAAGGATATGAGCCCACACCCGATAGGCAAAACATTTTTCTTCAACCTGCACTCTAGTTCGCTTTGCACGTTTCCTGTTGTTTTATTTTTTATGCTTCCAAAATTTACTGGTGCATTATCAGCTACAAAACCGATGACCTTATTTTCCAAACGAAACTGACGTAATGTACCCATTAATACGTTCGACACAGTTTCCGAGGTTTCATTTGATATGCTATGAATTTTTAGAAGACATGTTTTTGCATTAATATCAGTAGCTACTTCACAGTACCGCACTAAAACAGGCATGAGCTTGGTTGCTTTACGATTGGAAGTATCACAAGCAACAACAGCGAAAGGAGCCTTTTTAACACTATCGCTTAAAATATTTTCTGGCCACATTTCCACCACATTTGTTAACAAAGCCTCCGTTTTCGTTCTCGCACATGCAAATTTTTTATTCACTGTTGATTTCAAAAGTTCGCTAGTGCAGTCCATGCTTCTAAAAGAGTGGTTATGTTTAACATTATGGTATGACCACACAAGTTCTAGTCGAATTAAATCTAGTTCTTCTGAAGATTCTGTGGTGAAAAAACTATCCAACTTACCTGCTTCGGAAGTTGATGAGCATTCAGTGTGCGACTTAGATTTTATATGTTGTTGTATATCATATTTACCTTTATTTTTTATGAAGAACTCCTTCTTACATACCGTGCACCATGCTTTGTAAACATCATTACTGCGGGTCCTTTTAATGCAAGGATAGCTTATTTCAAACGCTTGATTATACTGACATTTTCCTCGCGACATTGTTAATAAAATAAATCATTCCAATCCTCGAATAATATAATTGATTGAGTGTACGTACGCACGTTAATTAGAATAATAATCACTGCGCGATTCCCACTACCAAGAACTGACTCACTTTGAAGAGAAAACAAAACCCCGTGCCATGAACTGTACGAATACCAGATATAAATTCCGAAAATATAAATCATTCCAGGTACTCAATCAATTTAATTAACAATTTGAATTGAATTGAATTTCTCTTTATTTCAGCGGGCGAGGTTCAGCCGGAGGCTGCTCTGCCACCTAACCCTTGTCATCATTACAAAGAAAAGAAAAAAAAATAAAGATACAAGATAGAAATAACAACATAACATGATACATTCAATAATACTAAGGATAAAAAAAAACACAGTAAATATAAATGTAAAAAAAATCCTATACTCATACTGTTAATCCAATTTCATACCAATTTCATACTGTAGTAAACCTTTTATGTGTGCCAATGCTTTGTCTCTGATCTCTAAATAATAATATTTTGAGTGATGATTTGAATGAATTGTATGGTTTGTCAGTGATTGACTTCGGTAGGGAGTTCCAGATTCTTACTGCCGAAATTGAAAATGCCTTCTCTGTTATTTTTAAAGAATGCCGGGGCATATTCAGTTTACTGCTTCCTCGGATATTGTAGCGCTGAATTTCTGAACTACATGTTAATTTATGATGCAAGTAAGGTGGTGTTATTTTGTATAGCAAACAACAGTATCGGAGATATCGTCTGCGGGACATAGTTAGGATATTGTTTTCATTAAGTACCGGCAGAATATGCTAAGACTTTCTGTAATTGAGTGAGAAGCGTATAGAGTAATTCTGTATTTTCTGAATTGGCCTAGTATTTTGAGTGGAGAGAGAACTACCAGATAATGAATCGCAGTAGTCGAACAGAGGAAAAATGAGAGTGTTAACAAGATATAGTCTTGTTTCTTGCGACAAATAGCCTTTTAATTTATAAAGCTGTCGTAAGATGCGCTTACCTTTAATACACTGTTCAGATATGTGTTTATTCCAGCTAAGTCCTTGGTCTATTATTAAGCCTAGATCTTTTACAAAGGGAGAAAATGGAATACTGGAATTCAGTACAGTTACTTTTAGGTCATCAGGGTTGACTTTGCTCAACTGATGTGATGTTCCCAATACAGTGAAAACACATTTTAATGGATTAAGTAAAAGACCATTCTTAAGGCACCAGTTGCTAACAGCTAAATTAAAACGTTGAAAGTTTGGATAAATCTATCACTTTAATTTTGCCGTCTTTACTATAGTTTTAGTACTAACTAATAAAAACAGTTTAGTTATATTATTATTTTTTTCTTTTGCAAAAAGAAAATCTGGCAACCCTACAATGCAACGAGGACGAGAAACGCAGCACAGCGCAGCGGGTACTACTACTACGAAGTACTAAACAGTGCTGTCAACGTCCAAGTTTCTACAGGGGAAAAAAAAAAATGCGATTTTCAATGGAAAAATGCATTAAACGTTAAATGAAATTGAAAATGCCATAAAAGAGTATAATTCGATATTTTTGGGAAGAAAAAAGAGTATAGAGTATATGAACCTCGAAAAGAGTATAATACTCTTAAAAAGAGTATGTCTGGTCACCCTACGTATTCGCGTGGCCAAGATACGCAGGTAAATTTATCATTATCGACATAGGATAAACATTGCTTCAATGCGGCCAACTTCCAAGATAGACAGGTGGCCAACTTACAGAGTAATAAGTAATGAATGTCTTATAGGAAAATGCAGGTTCAAGACGAACCAGGCCAAGATAAGCAGGTGGCCAACTTAGGGAGGTGGCCAAGTTAACAGGTTTCACTGTAGTATAAATTACTCTTGTAGTAACTCTTACTTCTTTAGACTGGACTACTTCCGTAGTAATATACTCTTTTAGTAACTGTTGGAGAGCTCAATTTCTATTTACTTCTTTAGTTCTAACTAAAGTAGTAACGCCTTATTACTAAAGAAGTAAGCCATTTCTGCACACTGCAGGTACATGCATTCCGTTTCCTGTCGAAAAATATTGATTGCATCACCTTTTGATAATAATATCGTGTTACCGTAATTTATGCTAGAAATGATTAATATTTAAAGAAATTAAATGCTGTTGTATTAATGATAAGATCGGTGTATTATGGAAAAGAAAAATGGTAGGTCTATTAACATAGGTATGAATCTATTGTTCAATGCTTAACCCCACCATCTACAGCTACCACTGTTCATTATTGGTGGGTGACACGTGTTAATTTAAGCGGCATCATTTGCAACTTGAGATACGAAGTAACAACAACATGGAGATACGGTAGTCAAGGACAATTTAAGTGTTAAGAAACGTTCAAAAAATATACCAGAAAGTGAAAAAGAGCGGTTTGCTGAAATAATGAAAAAGTACATAACTATTGTTGAATCTAAAAAGCACGATGTCAACATCCTAAAAAGGAAAAAGGATGCCTAGGAAAAATACACGTTGAATATAACGCAGAAGCTGTTACACAAAGATCACAAGAGCAGCTTAAAGTAATTTGGAAGGACATGAAAGCGAAAGCTAAGAAACTGAAAGCTAAATGTCATCGAGAACAATTCCAAACTGGCGGTGGAGTAGCTGAGACGAAGATGGACGACATAAGCCAAATGGTAGTTGGTATGGGGATGCGGCACAGGATCGACACGGCACAGGATCGACACGGCATACGACCGACAATTCAGCTCAGAAACCTGTTTCGGTCCTGTGCCGTGTCGATCCTGTGCCGTTTCGGTCCTATGCCGTGTCGATCCTATGCCGTGTCGATCCTGTGCCGTTTTGCTCTCACGCCGCTGCTCTGAAATAATTTAACTTTTAATCATGTGCCTAAAAAAATAATATTTTTATTATCTGTTTAATCTTTGCTCTTACAAATTATAAACTCCTGTCGATTCTATGCCTGTGCAAGTTATATGCATAGAATACGTACGATCGAAACGGCATAGAGCCGACACGGCATAGGAACGAAACGGCACAGGATCGACACGGCACAGGATCGACACGGCACAGGATCGACACGGCATAGGAACGAAACGGCACAGGATCGACACGGCACAGGATCGACACGGCACAGAATCGACACGGCACAGGATCGACACGGCGCAGGACCGAAACGGCATAGGACCGAAACGACGCACGATCATCCCCACTGCGTAGTATCTATAAAACCAAATATTTATTTCTCATAAAAGCAATCAGAGACCTGTCAATTGATTTTAAAATATAAGAATTATAAGATATTTACTATATGAATATTAATAATTGTGAGTGACAAAAGAATGATAGTGCTAAATGGACAAAATATAATTTCTTGTGTGCTTGGTCAAAAGCATTTCTATATGTATGGAATACTTATATTTATTATTATTATTATTATTATTATTATTATTATTATTATTATTATTATTATTATTATTATTATTATTATTATTATTATTATTATTATTATTACGTTTTAACTCGTTTTGAAATCATGGCCTGATTCCACTAGAAAGCGAAAGCCATGAGAAATGTAAGCTAAGTAGTAATATGGAATACTTTTAATGTTGCTCACTAGAGGAAACATGCTCGCATGTCTTCTCGTCTCGATATCGAGACCACAAGAGACTTTTTTAATAAGAAGCTCAGTTGGGAAGTAATAACTGAGCCGATGGCTCGAGCCGGCTCGCTTGGGGTGAACCATCGGCTCGAGCTGGCTTGGTTGGATGAACCATCTGCTCGGTTCGGCTCATCTGGGCCGAAGGCTCTTGCTGACACGGTTCGGTGAGCTGTTGGCTCGGCTCACTTCTCGGTTCGGGTCCATAGTGAGTGAGCTGTGAGCCCAGCTGCTCAAGTTGTTTACAATTGTAAACCCGGGCCGAACAGTTTTGAAGATATTTGGCCAGTGCCCTATAACTTTTAACAATGTTTGGCTCGAGCCCGAATACTCAACCTAAACCCTCAACCCAAATTCACAAGCTCGTGAACAATATCCTTGACTCCTAGAATTCACGACTACCGAGGTTAGCAATCAACTAGTTTTTTAGTATTCAAACACAGACCGCGTTTCTTTCATGTTTAAACACAGTGTTGTTATAATTATAATTATAATTATTATTTATTATTATTAATAATAATAATAAAAGTTGTACTAGTAGTAGTACTAGTATCATTGATAACCTATATTGTCTATGCAAGATACTTGAAGAGAATACTCGAAACTACAAACCAGATTTGGTTCGACTCGACCCGAATTCGAGTCGAGTTGGAGGAAATTTTTCGAATCGCGTTCAAAGATGTCTGTTTTTAGTCGAATCGAGTTTCAAAGAATACTCGCTCGTACTCACTCGTGCCCATCGTAGGATGACCATATTCTAACAATCGAAAAGTAGGACACAAGTATAACCCTTAAGTACTATGGACGAAAATAATCACATAACTACTATGGAACGGTCTGTCAGACCGCATTGTTGTTTCACATTTTCTGAATAGTAGTTTCATTGCATATTTTTAAAAATGATATCCTACATATCTTAGTTGCTTATAGAAAAGTAAAACATAGTAATTTCACGATGTAAAAAAAGCTTTATATTTTTAAAACAATGAGAAAGAGAACATAGTCAAAATGTGCAACAATGCTTTCATTGTTGTTCTAAAATTGTAATTGTTGAAACATTCAATTCTTTCCTCCGTTTCTATGTAGCCAAAATAACACTAATTTAAAATACACTGTTCTTACAGATGCACTGAGAATAAAAAATACAATAAAAACGGAGAAAAAAGACGGAATTTTAACTTTTTTAAACTTACAGGAAAGTACTGTTAAAGTTGTACTCTTACATTTTTTTTTTTTTTTTTTTTTTTTTTTTGTAGAGAAAAGGTAATGAAGTAAACTTATTTTTAGTTCTTATATGATGGAGAAAGTAAACAAAATACGTTTTGCCGGTAAAGAAAGTACCGCACTAACTTTTCTGACAGCATGCACTTTCTTCAGTTAGGCACTTATATCTTATTTTTCTGCACTGCAAAGAAATCGGTACCCTACACCGCTGACACGAATGAATATCTGTGCTTTCCGCTTACAACTCAGTTGACAGAAGACTATGTTTTCCTTTTCAACTCCTTATGCGCGATGGTGGGAAACTCACTTTCAAGCTGTAGTATGCTCTTCATTGAAAAACTCAACTCTCGTGGCAGATGTCCGATGAACAATCTACGTTCTATGTGAGGCCTAACAAGTCCTTTTGCCAACGTTTACATGAAATCAAGTCTTGTCATCACTTTGGACTTAGCGTAGACTTGATGCAAGACATACGCATTAACACTACACGCAACATCCACCAGCATAAAGAAAATTGTCAATGGCTATCGTCTTGTTCGACGACTTGATGTGTAATCTGTACATTTTTGTCTAGAGTATCCACTCCGCCTTTACTCATGTTATAAAATGTGATTATTTCAGGTTTTCCAGTCTCTGGGTCATTAATTGATGTGTGGTGCAAGACGTGCCACACGGTAAGACACAAAACTGCTAATAATCAGTGGATAACGAAAGACAACTCATCAGCAAAATACTCACGTAACTACTATAGTACGTCTGTGAGACCGCTTGACCCCTCCAGCGCCGCGCACAGGGGATCAATTATAACACGAACTTCACAATACGCAACCATTTGCTAGACAGGAAGGTAGACGAAAAGATCCACTTGTAGTAGTAAGACTGTGGAAAATATAATGATATGAAAAGTCGCAGCGGTCTCAGAGACGGTCCATAGTACTTACGGGATAATAGTACTGTATATGATATCTTACTGCGTCAGCAATACGCATATCATTATTTCAATTAATGTTAACCTTAAGTTAATGAACATTTTTGTTAAGAAGAAGCACTGAACAAAATTATTAAAGGAATTAAACACAACTCCAAATGCTTTGATGAATAACAAATTGGTTTATTTTATGAACGTACAGTCAAAGTTCGTGTTGGGCTAAATAATAATAATAATAATAATAAATTTCGAAGCGTGGTATTATTTTAAGAAATGAAAGAAAATTTAGACCGGCACAAAGGAACTTCTATTTAACTTGGTTAGCATCACTGTCATAAGTTCAATAAGAAACCTTTCCTACTTTACCGATATCTCAACAAGGCCTTCTCGGTAAAAGGATGTATTGTAAAAAATGGTTTGTTGATTGTTCTCCATCCCTAGTCTTCTGAGGAATGTTAAAAAACACAGCGGTTCATCATTCAGGAAAAGAGTGTGTTTGATTCAAAATATTGTGAATAAAGAATGAAACATTAAGATATTGCAAATAAATTAACTCTGGACATTTCGCAGGACATTTTAAAGAAGAAGGATATTTCTCGATTTCCTAGACATCTTCGCAACAAGCAGGACAGCTCTTTGAAAAACAGTACTGTACTGCGAAAATCAGTACGTCTGGTTACCCTAGCCCATCCCTACGAGTAACGCAGTATGGCATTTTAGCCAATGTTACCTTATATGAAAATATTCATAACTTATAGCTGTCAAGTAAAAATGTGTCCTTGCATTTACATAAAGCAATTCAGAAAGGGCAATAATAATAATAATAATAATAATAATAATAATAATAATAATAATAATAATAATAATAATAATAATAATAATAATAATAATAATAATAATAATAATAATAATAAAAGCGATAGTAATAGTAGTACGGAAAATTGAAGTGATAACATTTGTTCACATATTCTAAGTTTCAGACCTAAAAGTAACGCGTTACTTTCGAAGTAAAGTAACAGTTACTTTTTGGGGGCAAGTAACGCGTTACATTTTAGGAAAAAGTAAAGTAACTTGTAACGCGTTACATTTTTACATGTAACTTACCCAAAACTGTCCATGGGAAATTGTTCACTGCTCGGGCCAAGATTGTTTCTGACTGTCGACAGATGGATGCCGTTTATGGCAGACCTTTGCCTGAAGTACTGCCCAAAGTTTGTAGTCCAACGGGTTAAGATCCGGGCTGCTAGAAGGCCAATCAGTGGTAGAAATGAAGTGAGGGACGTTCCGCGCCAGCCAGTCCTAAGTTGGTTTCGCTGTGTGGCCTGGGAAAATTGTTCACTGCTCGGGCCAAGATTGTTTCTGACTGTCGACAGATGGATGCCGTTTATGGCAGACCTTTGCCTGAAGTACTGCCCAAAGTTTGTAGCCCAACGGGTTAAGATCCGGGCTGCTAGAAGGCCAATCAGTGGTAGAAATGAAGTGAGGGACGTTCCGCGCCAGCCAGTCCTAAGTTGGTTTCGCTGTGTGGCCTGGAGCGGAATCCTGTTGGAAGGTCCACCTTTCTCCAGGGAACATGGTAGCAGATAGTGGTTACACTATAGGTGTTAGCACTGTGTTCTGGTATACCTTGGCAGATGTTTTAACACCTTGTTCGCAAAAATACAGCTGGGTTGTGCTTGAGTAGCTCACTCCCCACCAAACCATCACTGAGGCAGCATGATGTGTCGGGTGTCATCCAGAAGTCCTAAACGGCAGAACTCCTAAAAATATAGGCACTAGACCTGAATTTTAGTACTTTTGCAGTTTAGGACTTGTGGCACGGTATGATTTTTAGGATTTCTGCCGTTTAGGACTTGTGCCGCGATATGATTTTTAGGACTTCTGGCGTTTAGGACTTCTGCCTTTTAGGACTTGTGCCGTTTAGGTCTTGTGCCTTTTTCATTCACTTGCTTTAGTTCTGAAATTCGCCACCACCCCACGAAATTGCGACGATGCAGCAACTAGTTGGCAATAATGTCACGAACGTAGCTAATTCCAACAATAACAGCTATATTTGTACTACTAAGATTATTATTATCACTATCTGTTCTGCACTTATACGTAAATTACATAATACAACTTATTTCATTCTAAGAATTAATTACATAATTAGTTAAGAAATTCGTTTCTTTCGAATGGAGATACGAGAATCCCAAGACAAATTCCTAAAACAAAAATAAATAAATAAAAAATTGAAAAAATGTTTAAAAAGCATATTTTACCAGACTTCTGAAAGCAAGAAAACATTCAGAATTTCAATATATACTGTGTGGAGCGAATTTTATTAAGAGTAAGACAAAAATCCACCAAAGTTTACTTAATTAAGACAAAAGCTCACTAGACATTTCACGAGTGAACATTAAATACCAACTGTATACATAAAGAACGCAGTAAATTTAAAATTGAACAAAGAACATTTACTATGCAATACATTGGGTGACATTCATAAGTTCTAAACGACACAAGTCCTAAAAATATAGGCACTAGACCTAAATTTTAGGTCCTGTGCCATTTTTGCAGAAATTACTACATAGTCATTTAGGGGTGTAGCCTGCAATTTTTTCTAGGGGAGCTTGATTTTTATATATTAAAAGCAAATCAAAAGTTTATTTTCAGATTACGAAAGCTTCAATAAGACAATAAATTTATACACATTACACATGTACATAAATACATAATATTATTGTATTTCCAGTTACTTCCTTTTTGAAACCTGGACCTTGACAGAGCGTAAATTTAAAACCACAGCTTGTGGGAAATGTACGAATAAGTTAGTTATAAGAAATCGGAAACTGTTCATGGAAGTCCATTTGTTTGACTGTATTTATCTTCTGTACTCTTATATAAAAGAGTAAAGATGAGTGATTTTTGGGCATACTACTACAAGTAGAGTCGATAAATTTTAGTTATAAAATATAATTTTCTTATGAAAGCAGTACATAAGAAAGAATTTTTGGAAATAAGTATCGTAAAAAGGGTGGGGTAAGATTTTTTTTAAAGGGTAGTGTATCTCGCAAGTTTCTAAAGCTAGTAAAATAAAACTTGGCATATAAGCTTTCCTATTAAAAAAAAACTGAAAATTGAAAATTGAACACATAAAAGGGAAAGAGCAAAGGGAGCACATTTTTTTATGTTCGATTTCCCCATTACTTACTCAGAAAATATGTAAATAAATTAAGGAAGGATTTGTTTAAGCTAGATGCGTGAAACTCGGCATTTGAACTTTTAACTAAAAGTAATAAAATACTATATGTTTCAGCGTCTTGAAAATTACACTTCTAAGCGAAAGGAGAGTCAGTTTCTATAATATTAAAATATCCCACTGCTTATGAGATTTGGGCAGAAAACTCTTTTTCCTTTAGGCCTCGGTTCATCCAGTTAAGCAAACGAGAGTACAAAGTGGCTGATTAATTAGGTTCTTTTAATTATTTTAACATGTTGACGTAGTTTAATTCTTTTAAAACTGTATTCTTTCACATTCTATTATAAACATATTTCATTTGCTGTAATTATTAAACACGTTTAATAAACATAAAACAGACTAACCTCCGGTCCCGGGCAGAATATGTTTTTGGTGTTAAGCCATCATTTGCCGTCCGTAACATAACCTTTGATTTAAACTTCACTTACTATCAAGACTCAAGTCTCAGAAATGTAGCATATATGAAATATACTGCTTCTACTACTACTACTATACTACTACTACTACTACTACTACTACTAAATATTAATAACAATAATAATAATAACAATAATAACAATAATAATATAATAATAATAATAATAATAATAATAATAATAATAATAATAATAATAATAATATAATAATAATAATAATAATAATAATAATAATAATAATAATAATAATAATAATAATAATAATAATAATATGTACTTCTGAAATACATATGTATCTATGTGTTATTAATTCTTTCATAATCTTGAAAGAAACTTTTGATTTGTTTTTAGTTTGTAAAAATGAAGGCCCTCTAGAAAAACTTGCTGGCTTATTATTCCATTATTATTATTATTATTATTATTATTATTATTATTATTATTATTATTATTATTATTATTATAGGACAACAGTGATGGCTTATTGCTTGCAGTGCCTAGTAGTAGTTGTTTCCTTTCATCTTCTCAGTTAGAACTTCAGACTGCAGGTCAAAGTGAGCTTCATGGATCACCTGCAAATGTATCTAAGAAGATAGTGTAGAATCCTTCAGATGATCTCCTGAACATGTATGGTTCTATCCAAAATCTGGAACTAGAAAACTGACAGCTCGGAAAAGGAAGAGATGTGCTATTCTCACAGACACTCTAGAAAAAAGTACTTTCGAAATGAAAAAGAAGCATCTAAAAGCAACCGAAAACGTAAAATCATCAGCTGAGAAGAATTTATTCTCAAGTCGTCTGTTTGGTTTCTGAAGAACCGTACGAAGAACAGGATACAGAAGAAGACTGGGTACAGTGTTTATGTTGTGAGAAGTGGTCTCATTGGTCGTGTTCCGAGAGAAATCCGTACTACATCTGTATAGATTATAGACTTTGACTGCCACAGTGAAAATGAGTGAAGCGATGTTCAAGCTGTAGATTTGATAGCATTAAATTTCTGAATCAAGTCCGATTGTTGCAACTTACCCCAGATGATGTTGCAATTTACCCCATGGGTGGGGCAAGTGTCAACAGTCGGACTTAGTTCCAAAAGTGGATGCTATCAAAACTGCCGTTCGATGTTTTGCACTTCTCTTTTTTTGGTATGTAGTTAAGGCATGTACCTTTTAGTACACTCAATATAGTTTTTATATCTATAATAATTTTCGAGTAAAAAAACAGACCTGAAAATTGTTGCAACTAGCCCCATCTTCCCCTACAATCACTTTTTCAAAAAAAAATGTATAAAGCCAGTAAAGCAATTAACATGTAGGTCTATTTTCGAAGATAATATAGGAATTTTTCGTGCTGCTAATTATTTATTTTTAAAAAATCAGATGCTGAAACCAATCGATATAGCGCAGTTTAAGCAATTCAGTTTGTTTTATTTAAAAAGAAAACTCTCTATTTACAAATTTGATTGTTCCTATATTAGAGCAGTCTTCGAAAAATCAGTGCCTATTGTATTTCTAAAATATAGCTGGAGCCGCGGTGGGTCAGTGGTAGAGCGTTCACCCCGGTTCAAACCCTGCTCCCGCCAAGTGAACTTTGTGGTCGATAAACGCCGTGTGCGTGGATATTCTCGGGGTTCTCCCGTTTCCTCCCACTTTCTTCATTCCACCATTTCATTCATTTCTCATAATCACCGTCTCCTTCAGCCTAACCGGCATAACCGTGGGACGTAAAACTCAAAGATTTCATTTCATTTTCTACAATATAGCTGTATTGATTTATTGGTATATATTTACCTTCAGTTTGTTTGAGAGAAAATTATTACAAGAACTAAAAAGTGTTTCTCTAGTAAATACGTTTTCATAGTTTAGCTATTTACGTTACTAAACAAATTTGGTTTTTTTAATACATAAAATGGCGCCCGTATATATATAGGGTGTAACTTAATTAATATAACAAACGTCGTTAGGTGATTCCTGACACCGAAATAAAACAAAAACTATACAACAACCTGGGTGTAACACCCGAAAATTTATCGGAAAAATGTATAAACCGCCATAACTCATGAACAAAACGTGGGATTGAAGTCGGGCAAAAGAATGTCCATTGTTTTTAGTCGTAGATTCGATTAGTGTACAGTGACGATGCAAGGATGACTTCCAAAGAAACTGGAGTATTCCTTTGAGTATTTTATCAAACGTTGAATGAAGAAATGATCAATCAAGTACAAGATTTAACATTAAAAAATAATAGTGCATCGTTCAAGTTAGAAGAACACTCAGAATTCGAAAGAAAGAGAGATACACATGTGTGATTCATCTATTTTGTCTCAGTACATAATGACGTCTCGGAAGAAGATTTTAAATGGAACGAAGTCTTTAACGTATCACACTTATATCTTCTAGGCTAATGGTAACGGATGATAAATGAACGGCTTCCTGTCCAAGAGTGTGTGAAAAAGGAAAAATAACTTTGATCCAGATTAGGTTTAAAACGACTGTGCATAGGGCAGTCAGGCGGCATGTAAATAAATATAACATCGAAAAATGCAAAGATCATATGTGATGAACGAGTGTACAAGGAATTCTCCACATGACCCAGGGATTCCAAATATTGTGTGAATAGATATGGGGCAAAAGTAAGCTGCATTAAACGGTTTCTTCCTCGTAATATGTAATTCCGTGGAATATGGTACTTCTGTGCACAGAAGCAACAAAAGTGGAGAAACAAGGGATGTTGTACACGTTGCATAACGATACCAAGAAGTGAGCTGGAATAGTATACTTGATTTATCCGTTAGATGAATCTTCTCCCAGGAATACTTTTGATGGCGTTTTCCCCTTCCTTCGAGTTGGCAAACCTCAACTTTTCCCTGAGCTATGAAAAACTTCATTGCTATTGTGAATATACCAAAATACTATCCTAGTGTAGACCACTTACATTTTGATTTTATCATTGCCGGAGAAATTTTCTCAAAGGAAGCTCGTTGAAAGTACATTTTAAAAAAAGGATAGTCTTTTTTCGACATTCTAATGTACATACCTTAGAGCTGTATGGAATACCTACACGGAGGAATACCTACGGAACTATCGTCCCTTGTGTGCCAATTGCGAGTGGCTTACAGAAGGCTGTCTTGAAGTTTTATTGTGGAATGGCTTCAGTTAGCATGGCTGCGTTGTAATAAGCATCTACGCAACTTGTGAGTGATATACATAGTCAGATGCTCTACTGTTACACGTGTAATTGCTGTATAACAGGATGGGAAATGTTGTGTTCAACGGTAGAGGGTTGTGTCCAGGTATTTAAGGTCGTGTAAAAGTGTAGACGTTGGTGTTTAAGTAAAATTGATTGTGTTAACCTGTACACCCCTGCGCGATGGAAGATTACCCTGTCCACGAGCTGGCAGATATGCAACTCATTTATGGAGTAGCAAAGGGCAATAGCCCAGAAGTGAGGCGTTTATATCGTGACCGTCGCCCTCAAAGGAGAGTAACTTTCCTTGTATTTTTCCACGCCTCCATATTCGACTTCGAGAGAGGGGTCCCTTCGGTTTCTCGTACGTGAAATCGGAGGAAATAGCCCCATATGGACAGCTGAACTTGAAGACAGCGTACGTCGAATGATCAAAACCGTCTTGAAACTATCATGTGTATGGCGTAAAAACCCACATGCAACTCTAGTAAACGATCAGCAGCAGAAATTTGGTGTGGTGTGGTGGATAATTTTGTGGTAGGATCTTATTTGTTATCGGTCTGCCTGTGTGGGAGTACGTATCTTTTATTTTTACGTAATTTTCTCCCAAAATTGATAGAATATGCAGACTTACCTAAATGAAACATTCCCAGATTGGGAGAGAAAAACCTGTGTTATGACAACCTCGTTCATTCTACCTCACGCTGCTTGATTTTTTATTTCGGGGATACGTATGAAACTCCGGCCACGACAGTCGAAGAACTTGTAGCTCGATGTAATATAGCTGCGGCAATCATCTACGAAATTTCAGATGTGCTTGATCACACGCGGAAAAATTTGCTTCGCCGATGTCATCTTTGAAATGCGGTCAACGGTCGACAATATCAGACTGTGAACTGTTATTCTTCATAGCTGTCTCGTGTACACATACTGCATTGCACAAATACTGTACAAGGTACCTCTGAGTATTTCAGTTATCCTACCTTCTCCGAAACAGAATAAATCGATAATTTGAAATTGTATTTCTTTCTTTCCTTGTGCAACACGCGCAAAACCTTGAGTATCGTCGAGTTTCATTCCTTCTGTACTCGTAGTTATTATCTTCCACGAATTTACGCATTACGGGGAGGAAATCTTTTAATCTAGCTTACTTTGGCTCAAATTATATTCACATAATTTGTGGGAATCACTGTTGTTATGTGAAGAATCCCTTATACTCTAGTTCATCGTACATGATCTTTTGCCCCTGACTGTCTTATGCACAGTCGTTATAAACCTACTCTGGATCAAAGTTATTTTTTTCTCATTTTTACACACTCTTAAGTTGAACAGGAAGCCGTTGATTGATCATCCGTTACCATTGGCATAGAAGTTATAATTATGATAAGCTAAAGACTTCGTTTCATTTAAATTCTTCTTCCGAGTCCAGGAATCACCTCCAGACGTTCATTACATTAATGAAGTTACACACTATATATATAATGATAAAAAATAATACCGATATTAGTGTCGATGAAATAGTATTTGGAGTCACTCAGACGAACAGTAACACTCCCGATGCAGTTTAATCCATACTCAGATTCCATTGCCCTTTATGCTCAAAATGAAACTATTCTCCCCGTGCGAAGAACGGGTATTCTGTTAATAATTTATTATTAAACATCACACCATAAAATACAAAGTGTATCACGTAATGTACACGTTATACTGTTACTTGCTTAATGTATAAATGGAGGATGAAGGACTATTATTGGATCAAAAGATCCAATATATTTCAGATAATAAATTTCTTGTAGGCTTTATATCTGGAGAACAACATATAGTGTACCCAAACCTAAACTATGACTGAACTCAGTATGATGTGCTTAGTGCCTGAATAAAACGAAAGCTCGATTTAGGGGCCATTCAAAAATTCTGTTGCCCTTGATCCAAAAAATCTAATATATTTCATTCAATAAAAAAAAAATCTTGTACGTCTTATATCTGAAGAACTACATATAGTGCAGCCAAACCAAAACTATCACTTAACTCAGCATGATGTGCTTATTCCGAAAGTAATACGAAACCTTGATTTAGGGACCGTCCAAACGTTTGTAGCCCCTGATCCAAAAAGTCCAATATATTTAATTCAATGAATAATTTTATTTTATGTCTTATATATGGAGAACTACATATAGTGTAACCCAACCCAAGATATCACTTAACTCAGTGTGATATGCTTATTGCGTAAAAAATATGAAAAGTCGATTTAGGGACCGTCCAAAAATTTTGTGGCCCGTTATAAAAAAAAATCCAAAATATTTAATTAATCGAAATTTTTCTTGTACTCCTTATACCTGGAGAACTACATATCTGGAGAAAACTCGATTTAGAGACCGTTCGAATATTTTATGGTAACTGATCCAAAAATTAATATTAGCCAAGATCATAATACTTTGATCCATTTTTTAGATCATTCCTAAAATTCTTGTTTTTATCCAATCTTTCTTTTAAACAGTATCACTCTCTTTGTTCTCAATTTGAAATTTATCAAGCAATTATAAAGCATTGCTTATTATCCAATTTGTATTCGGTGTAGAGCTTCAATTTTCTCAAAGTTTCAAATAAGATAATAAAATATGATTTACTATCGGAATTCGTGTCAGGTATTATTATTACTTTTATTGGTGTTTTCCTTTCTTTCAATTGTTAAAACAAGAAACTACCTTGCACTGTCATAAAATATGTGCTCTTTTCCAATAGCATAATAAGTGCTCATATAATTTTGAACTTTAAAATTAAGGATTGAATCAGTACAAGAAGTACAATTTGGATAACGAATGACTTATAATTGATGTTTAGTGGCGTACTGAAGTAAAGGGATTAAGGACTTTGAAACCCCCCTTGAGCAAGGTATTATGCAAAATTAAGCACGTTTATCATATTAGCACGTTTATATATATAAACACTTGATATTATATAAACTTGTGTTCCTAAAGCCCCTGAACCCCCTAAACATTTGCGTAGAGTACTGATTGTGTTTCTCTTATTATTTTAACCGTTTTATGCTTTGAACGAAATTTGAAGTGCAGGAACCCTGTGAAGGTGACCACCTTTACTATAAAAATTTCTTTAATGGCTCTTAGTTTTTCTTCAAAACAATCAATAACGAACGAAAAATAAATGATTGAGTTTGATTTTAAATCGAAATTTGAAATACCACCAAAAAGTTGGCCCACCCAACCTTATTTTGTAAATGACTCTTAATAATTTTCAAAACAAACTATTTCCTCTTCAAACCAATCAATAAGAAAGGAAAACATGTTATTAGCTTGAGTATTAACAACAAATCCATATCAAACGATTGATTTTGGTCTTGAATCGAAATTTGTAAGTAAAGGAATCAGATTGAATTTGATCACATTCTAAATTTATTTTGTAAATCTCTTTCTCTATTTTTTCGAAACAAGCGATTTGCTCTTAAAAACAACCAATAAGAAACGCTTGGCTTCGGTTTTGATTCGAGACTTTAAAGTGGAGCCAATATGAAATTCCATCACCCATTTCTCTTGAAAAGACTCTTTATGTTTTTCGAAACAGACTATTCTTTTTCAAAATAATTAGTAGCATACGCATATCAAACAATTGATTTTGATTTTCAATCAAAATTTTAAGTGGAGGAACAAGGGTAAATTTGGCCATATACCAACTTTATTTTGTAAACATCTCTTTATGTTTTAAGAAAGATACGATTTTTACTATTTTTCTTCAAAAAAGTCAATAACAAACGAAAAACAAACGATTGGCTTCCGATTTCAATTCGAAATTTGAAAGGAGGCAACTTAACATAGGTGCATTGCTTCGCTTAAAAAAAAAAAAAAAAAAAATCCAAACTCAAATTCTAAGCCTACAGTTTTAAAATTGCAGTTACATGTACATACTTCAACTTAGTATACATAAAAAATTACAGCATTATAAAAATATCAGACAAATAATATTATTTATTCGGTATTGAAAACCTCGAATCAACTATTGGAGTTATTTAGCGTATTTTTTTTAATATCACAAAATTAAAGGTGTATTTATTACGGCATGGATATATTACGCACAATATTTTTATACAATTTGTATATATATTTAAAATAGACCATTTAGAATTATTTATCCTTACAATTTTTTATATCCACAAATTCAAGGTGAGGGATATGCGATATTGATATTTTCAGAAAGTGTTGACCACCCTACAGAATGTCGATCCTGTGCCGTGTCGATCCTGTGCCGTGTCGATCCTATGCCGTTTCGGTCCTGTGCCGTGTCGATCCTGTGCCGTTTCGGTCCTATGCCGTGTCGGTCCTGTGCCGTTTCGGTCCTATGCCGTGTCGATCCTACGCCGTTTCGTTCCTATGCCGTTTCGATCGTATGACGGTTCTCTCCTATATATCCTTGAGAAAATAATTGTTACTTAATATTGCGTAATTATAAAATAATGTATTTTTTATTATTTCGATCGTATGAAAGTTCTGCTGTCGATCCTATGCCGTGTCGATCCTGTGCCGTTTCGGTTCTGTGCCGTGTCGATCCTATGCCGTGTCGATCCTACGCCGTGTCGATCCTATGCCGTGTCGATCCTACGCCGTGTCGATCCTACGCCGTGTCGATCCTACGCCGTGTCGGTCCTGTGCATGTAACCCAGTTGGTATGATCCCACAAGTTTTGCAGGGAATAACTGGAGTTAACGACAACGATGCAACTGAAGATAATGTGGTCCTTTCAAGCAACATCGATGATGATAAATACTCTGAAGAAGACAATGAAACTGCTGAAGGTGAAAAGGGTTTATCCCATAGTCATAAACCTCGGCTTGCATTCTCTGGTGGAAGCTTATCAGAAGATTAACCCATGAAGAAAGGCAGAGAACATGCGGCTGTTGTAAAGAACAAGAAGTTGTTGGAGAAAGCAGGCGAGCTTCATTCGTTAAAAATGCGCCTAATACGAGAGGAATACAATGCAAAAATGTTGTTAATTGAAACACAAAGAGAAATAATGGAAGAAGAGCATAACCTTAAAATGGAAATTTTGAATAAGTTCAAGAACGAAATGCAGCAAATTTCAGATTCCAGTTCTTCAGGCAATGTGTTCGAGAAATTTATGTTTTTGTGATAAAATATTTTTATATGTATAAACATATTTTATTTTTTCGATATTTTTCCAATGATTAATATGTTTTCGTTTTTCACATGACATAATATTTGTGTTTATTATTTTAGCATAAGTACATATATTTTTTCTAATTACCACATTATAATATTCATTTGTATTTGCAAAATTATAAAAGTAGACATCTTATTTTTCTTAGAAATAATCAAAACATTTTTATTGTAAATAATCAAAACATGTTTATTGTATAACTTTGTGTACTGAAGTAAAAAAGTAAAATGTAAATATCAGTCCCCTAATTGCAAAAAAAAAAAAAGAGTATAACAAACCTAAAAAACTATACATAAAATTATAAATAAATAAAATGGGTCACATTTCACTGCAGAAGTGACAATCCAGTGCCTTATTCATCCATTTAAAAAGGAAAAGTCTTTACACTAACGTGTTATTTTAGTAGGAAATTAGGTGCAATTTTAATTAAAATAATTAAGTATTATAGACCTTCTGACAGCTTGCCCTGCAGCATCTGCTTCTGGCTGAAGTGCATATTGTTCGATGTCATTCACATCCACAGCATCAGGGTGAAACACATCACCAACTTCTATTCCAAAGTTGTGTAGAACTGCAGAGCCACAATAACATTCCCACACTTGTTTGGTTTATATCGCATTGTTTTAGTAAGAATTTGAAAAGAATTCTTCCAAACACCGAATGTACATTCAATTACACACCTTGTAGCAATATGGGCTCTATTGTAGCGTCGTTCGGCTCCCGTGTGGGGTCGAAACATAGGAGTCATAAGATGCTTGGAGAGAGCATATCCACTATCTCCAACAAGCAACCCATCATGTCCATTTTCGAATTCTGCAGCAACTCTACTATTGTCCCAAATGCGTGCATCATGCGTAGACCCCGGCCAACGGCTTACCACGTTCAAAATCTTCATATTGGTATCACAAGTGATTTGTGTATTGATAGAAAAGAAATTTTTACGATTTCTGTATAGTTCTGCATGTGCTCCAGAAGGACAAAGTATGGGTATAGGTACACAATCTATGGCCCCTATGACATTTGGGAATTCACCAATTCGATAGAACTCCCTTTTGTTCCTTGATATATTTTCCTGGTTCTGTGGCATGGACACACACAGTGGCTTTAAGGCAATTAAACTGTTTATAACACTGTTGAAAGCTCTTCCAGCAGTAGTACGATGGATGTTAATGAGATCCCCTGCTACGATTTGAGAAGTACCAGTGCGAAAGATTCCCAATCCACAAAGATTGCAGCCTAGGAGACAAAGCACGGTTCCTATCAGAATTATGCTGCAGTAACAGCTCTAACATACCAAGCAGCGATTCAAAAGATTCCTTACGAAACCCAAACCGCTCTTTGAAATCATTGTCGCTATACATCGCAAATGGGTCTCTTCTCTCCATTAAAACCCTCATTCTTGGGATATCTACCTCTTCCTACATCTCCATATATTCTTCGTAGTCCAGGTAATCCATGGAATTCAATATTAACACGCAGAAACCAAAGAACACACCTTACTCTCTAACTTTACTCCTACTACTGCTTAGGAGTAAATTTTGGTCTTATTTCCTTCGTAAGTTACTAATTTAGTAGCAAACTCTTTGATGGTGGTCTCCACTAGTTATGGAGTAAATAAATTTACTCCTGTAGTAATTTACTCCTTTAATTCAGTACTCTCGACTGGAAGTCGCCGATTTCCTTCTCTTTTAGTAAATTACTACTTTAGTTTCACTTACTCTTGGCTAGTGCTCGCCACGCCACCCATATCACGCTCGCTACTGTGTTGTGATGATGGAATGCATATACTCAAGGGGTAAAGCAAGCAAAAACTAGAAACGAAACGACAATATAATAATATTCTAAATATTATTAACTATCTTAAGAAGCAACGAACAGCGCACGATATTTGGTAGTTCACATGCTCTTGCGAACTGCACAAGGCGACGCCACTGAATTTTAACATTATAAAATCTTAGTTATATAAATGACCAGGCTCTAATGTTACGACTGTAATCATTTGTAAGCCTAAAGGTTTGGAAAAGAACATTTCTCTTTTCTGAAGCGGGAGAGGTGCAATTTAATTGCTTGTTCTGTAAAATCGTTCGCAGCTAACGTAGCCAATGTCCTATGAAAGACGGTCTATAAACTCTACCGAAAAGTTGTGATAATTAATAATTAATTGTGTTATAAGAATTGTGGTGGGCAGAATACGTTTTATTAAATAGAACTGAATCAGGAACAGAGGAAAAAGAAGCAGCTGTACAAAATGTGTTAATAATTGAATCCCTTAAATTTAGCTGGACAATAAGTACTTTGTCCTTTTGGAGTGAAAACTTCTGCTTTAAAATGACGATTGCGTAGCTGAGGACTTGAAGCAGAATCTTACAATTGTGTTATAATATTGCAGGCAGTGGTTTGAAAACATGTTAATTAAGAGTTTGTAACTTGACTGTTGCCTTAAGTAGACTGAAACCTAAAAAAAGAGAAAATATTGTTCTTGTTCATTTACAGGTAACTTACTCGAAAATTGTTTTAATATTTTGTTTTCATTCATTTTCTTACAACGCTCTTCAAGTGTTCGTACAGTGCAAGCTGTGCAGAAAAATAAGATAGAATGTCTTTCGGCTCAATTAGTAGTATTGACAGCCTGTCTAAAGTGAATTCCGACGACTTTCATCCGAAAGCATTTGATGGACCTTTATCTATAGCCAATCTTCGATTTTTAGTATCAGAACTAGGCCATGGTGACGCCAATGTTGTCGATGTTCTTGGTAGGTTTAAGCAATTGTATGAAGACCGTTTGAAGTGGGTTGAGGGGATACCTTGTGACGACTTATCACAGATTCAGGTTAAAGTTTCAGTGTTGGAAGACTGGGTGCATGATCTCAATGAACAAAACATTGCGCTGGCGAAACTTGTAGAAGATTTTGAACGATCATCACTAGGAAGTCCAAATGATGTATGGAGTTTGCAGAACGATATTACGAATCTTCTGCTGATGATTCGTCGTTCGAAGAGAACCGGTTGCTTATGTGCACGCGGACTGAAATTCATCAATTTCACTGGCGATGAAATTTTTCGTGAGAATCATGATGTTTTTCGTGGTAGTCGAAAGCAGCACTCCGAGAGTACAGGGGACGTTTACAACAGAGTACAGGAAGAGAGTGAGGAAGATGCGAAGAGCTTAGAGATGCAAAGAGCCAATGTAGAAAATGCTAGCTTAAGAGAAGAATTACAAAGGAAAGACGCTAGTTTGTTAAAAACAGAGGATGCCTTGAGAGGTGTTAGTATGAAATTAATGGAATCAGAAAATGTGAACAACAGACTACGTAAAGAGATCGAGTCTTTGAGAGAGGAACTTAGCAAGAAAGAAGCTGAAATCGTTTCCTTGAAAAATACTTTGTCTGAAGCGACCGGTTCTAGGACTCAAATACAAACCGTAAGCAACGACCTCCAGACTCTGAAGAAGCAGTACGAAGAGCTTAACCAGAAGTACGAGAAGACCAATGCGCAGTCTGAGTTGAAAACTGAGATCATCAAAGAGATGAGAAATAAATTAAAGAAATGCCAGGAAGAAATGCAAACGCTAAGTCAACCAAGGGAGACGGGAGACCAGTCCCTGTCGCTCGCCAAACAGCCTCAAGCAGAAGGCAAGAAGCAGCCTCCTCCTATGTTGACTCATGTCAGACACCAGGTTGAGGGGCCAAGTAAACGAAGGGGAAAGAAACCTGCTGGCTATGGAACTGTAATTGACACCCGGCCATGGGACCCTGAGTGGGTTGATATGCGAGGTCGCAATAAAAGACCCTGCGATAAAAAGACTTGTCCACAGCGAAATGCCTTACAAGAGTACGAGGCACCATATCCTGGGTTCGACCCCATGGCTGATAACTCTCAAATGACCTGCAATGAAAATACTTGTCCTTCACTGATGCAGTATAACTACAATCAAGATGCAAGTTACTGCGACGATTATACTTGTCCACGAAAACCTATATATCATTAGCACAACTGGTTTCGAATTAAAGTAATTGTGTGAGTGTTGGTGTAACGTTACAAATGTAGATTAAAGTTTCGTCAGATAAAATATACGTATAAAATGGAACTAGTTTTATGAAAAATGTATCAGAGAGTAGATTTTTTACCTGTTACTTTCTAGGAATTTGCTACCTATGAAAGAAAAAATAAAGGCATGGGATATAATAAAAAAATGTTAAAATTAATAATTGGTTTCTCAACGTAAGAAGGGTGAATAGGAAAGACGGAATTTCGGTGAAAGGTAGAAGGATTAGGAGACTTTTTACAGATAACCATACGGGATGAAAATAAATGTTAAAGAATAAAATGAATTATAATTAGAGACGAAAAATTATGTTGTGAGAGGGTTTGTTAATGGTACGTACGACTTATGATGGTGTAATCAATATGCTTTTGTGGTGTACCTATGGCACAAAGAAGTGGAACAAAGGGATTGAAATTGATGGGTATAGTTAAGCTAGGACGAAAAGGTCTAAATGAAGCATAGACAAGGGAAACAAGTGACTAATACTATCAGTGGCGGACGCAGAATTTTCTCAAACGGGGGTTGAAACTTTCATTTTGTTTTAGGACAAGCGTGATTTCTGTAGGAGCAATGCAATACCTATACGAAAAATTTGGCCACATTGGGCGCCGCCGACGGCAAAAGATTTGCATTTAAGGAGAGAAATCAGTTAACAGAAGACGAATTGTGTTATATAGACCAGAAATACAATTCGAAAAGAATTTTCAAAATGTGAGAGAAAAGGCGATTAGTTGGTTCGAAAGAAAAATGAGTGAAAAAGAACTGAAAAGGAGAAAGAAATGCTGGATGTAAGAAGAAACAGGTTGCAGTATGAGGAAAATGATTGAAAGGAAAGGGAGGAAAGAGAAACCAGAGAGTGAAGAAATGATATTGAATGACTGAAAATCACAAGGGCATAAGTCCACAAATCTTGTTCTCGAGAGAACCGAGTTTAAAGTTCGCTCGTAAGCTCCTTTAAAAAAAAGTGTGTTATACACAATTATATCTCTGCTTAGATCTATGCCACACAAACTGTAGTTGTCTTCATATTCCTTCACGCTTATGGTTTTCAGCCATTCATATAAGAAACACAAAACACAAAGAGGTTGGCTGATGGAGTGTGGACACTTTGAATTTGCTACTAATGAAATGACAACACGTCTGAGTCCGTGCTTTACGCTAATTCTTAATAGTAAACACTCATGCTTATCGCTTCCTACCAACTCACCAGCAGTGGATGCGCCTCTAAGCAATTTGTGATTCCACCTCCGCCACTACACCCACCTCGTGATAAGCTGTACAGTAATCAAATCGTCCCAGCATATCTTTGACAATTTTGCTTTAACCAAATACCATTTCGCAGTACATTACAAAATATGATTTCTATTATCGGTTAGTATTTTCAGTACTCTAATTAACCAAAATGGCAAAACCATTGAAAATAACCATACATACTTTATATATAATAAAGACTGATACCATTTATAACCTTTCATAACAAATGCCCCATTTTATTTTTATGTGAGATCAAATTTGCTGTTCATTTGGACATTATGACACAGAAGTCTTTATACTGTTTTATGTCGCACAGCATCTACAGTATTCCAGTGGACATCGGAATATTTGCTATTTATTATGATTTTCACGAGTTCTGTTGAATGCTGGAAGATTCATAAACGCATATCTTTCTATGAATTCACCATCAATTTTACGTCGATACACTGACGGTATCTGCATTAGACTAGGGATGGCCAATTCCGGAATTTTTACTTTCCGGAATCCGGAAAGTAAAATCGGAAAATTCCGGAATTCGGAAAAATTCCGGAATCCGGAAAAATTCCGGATTTCGGAAAAAATCCGGAATTCAGAAAAATTCCGGAATTCGGAAAAATTCCGGAATTCGGAAAAATTCCGGATTTCGGAAAAAAATCCGGAATTCGAAAAAATATTTTTTCTTTTTGTAATCCTAAGAATTTTGTTCAAATGCAAACGAACAAATTTCCTTTTTGTAATCCTAAGAATGTATGATGCAAGTTAAGCTGAAACTTACATCCTAAAGTATACACTACTCAATCTTCCCATGGTTAATGAGATGTAGTCCAAAAGTACGATGTACTCCTAATATTTAATTTTTGTTTTACTGTGATATTGTCCAGAGGTAAGACATATATCACACTGAGATAAACAACTTGACATAATGAAGATGTTATCATACGTAGTTTTCCAGAAAATCGTGAGAAACGATTTTTTATGAAGTTAAAATATGCGTCGCTTGTTGCCAGTGTGATGCAATTGATAACTTTTATGCTGGAATAGTCTTATTATTATTATTATTATTATTATTATTATTATTATTATTATTATTATTATTATTATTATTATTATTATTATTATTATTATTATTAATCTTTTATGTACTGTAAAAGAAAAATATGAACCGTTAAGTAGTAGATTTTATCTGTTGTTTTTTGATATCTTCTAACAGTAATAACAAATTGCTTGTAAATACGCAATGATTATCAAGGACAATGGCATATTAATGTAAGGACTACTCTGCAGACTAGCAATAAACAATAAACAATAACAGATAAACAATAGTCTTAAAAAAAAGTAACTAACTTGGGCACGTCAGAATGTTCGCGAGAATATAGGGACGCATTGAGACTAGCAAAAAACGTGGTGTTATTATTACTCAAAGGGCCGTACGATGGAGGCTTTAACGTTAATGTTAATGGCACTAATGAGCACTTACTTGCTCTAACGGTTAACCTCATTTTTGAGATGATTCTTAGAAGTGGGCGTGTTTTCATGCAGTTGGAGTACTAACGATTTGCGTCACTATCGAACACTAACGTAGCACTAGCGACGTTTAAAGTCGAAATTGGAGTCTGACATAAGTGGCTTGTCAACATCACGGACATTATATTTTCCTTGAATGCGAGAATTTTGCGCCCGGGAAATTTGCGCCCTACCACAAAAATAGGAAAAAATGCGCTCGCAATATATTTGCACTGGGATGTTTGCGCCCTACCCCAAAAAGAGGGGAAAATGCGCCGGCTATATATTTGCACTGGGATGTTAGCGCCCTACAATTCAACTTATTATTGTATTGTGTAAAGTAACTTCCACTCGCACTTGAACTAGGCTTGCCTCTCATCGTCTCAGTGAGTTACTCCATCCGTTATAATATTCCGAACAAATGAAAAAAATACAATTTTAGTTCACTAAAGGGCAATCCATACAAATACAATTTTTCATTATACTACAAAATTTACAATAAACGTATAAATGACTGATATATAATTATTTATTAATATAATCAAAGAGTATAATTTAATCTACAAAAGGCTGTTTGGCTCTACCCAGATATCTCTGTTCACAATCCTTGCGAGTTGTTTGGCTTTTCAGGACACAAAATATAGAAAAGAAAATGTAAAGTGAATGTAAAATCAGTTCAGTAATATTATCAAGAAAACTATGTACAGTGTGTTTACTTGCTTCAATTACACTTCAAACACACCATTGCGTTCAGTCGTTCTTTCAGGAAAAATGTTCCGGGAGGCACATTTAGTATTCCGGAGGGGGGTCACTGCTGGTACTATTCTATTTATTATTATATTATAGACGTATTATTTTGGTCTCCTCCGAGGGGGCACTCTGAGAGCTCTGGGGAGGCCAGTGTTCCCCCAAAATCATCTCTGGAAGAAGCAGTGATTGCGTTTATCCGTTGTGTTCTTTTGGCTTATATTGAAGTTTATTCTCCCCTTATATAGCCACAATGAAAATAAATCACAAATGGCATGGTTGTGGGGGGAGGATTGTTTATGCTGTAATGTCAGCCCCTCCGAGGAAATGCGTAAGCTCCAATAGGTTCTTTTATTTCGCAGGGCTCAAACTTCCCGGTGGAGGTACATCGCAGGCGCAATTTTCCCTGTTCTTGAGGTAGGGCGCAAATTTCCCAGACGCAAAATTCTCGACACCGTTCGAATGACCTCGGAAGACGATATCTTTTTCAATACTTTTTTTTATATTCTTTTACTCGAGATTTCTTCATAGCTTCTTATTAAAATACTTACTAATATATCCTCATTTTATTGTCCTAACCAATCAATATGGGTATGTTGTCAGTAAAATATTTAGATTGATCGAGCCTCTGGTGTGTAACCACAGTATTTCATATCATGCCCCCATTAGAAATCTTGGCTAAACGAACCAATATATGTTGCCAATAAAATAGTTTAGAATGATTGAGCCCCTGGTAAATAACCACAGTATTTCGTGACAGACCCCCCCCCCTTCCTATTATCATATTCTAGCTACGTGCCTGACTCAGCTAATTCTCTACATTCTTTACCAAGCACACATTTTCTAAAGCGGAAAATGCTCTCTAAATACCTAAGCTCATTATTTTCAGCAGATGCACAAATTGGGTAACATTCTATCTAAATGAATGTTATATAGTCTATGTCGATTACTGGAAACCGCTTCTCGCTATCTATTACCATATTTACTATATAACGATTAACGTTAAAACCGGAAATGGTTGATTTGTACCGCTTCCGGTTTGAATATTACATTCATCAGGGAACTCGATTCTTAACTATTGACTCTGTACATCATGGCCAAAATTGATTGGTAATCCATCAGATAGTTCTTGAGACTGTTTGTTTCACTGACGGACAGAATGAATATATGGCTATAGAGTTTTGATAAACTAAATTCGTTAATGAGTGATGATGGAACAAATATAAGAAAGGGAACCAAGAGTACCACCGGGAAAATTTTCGAACACAAAATTAGCCATCGAAAACCCACACTGAGAAAAAAAAAATGTAGGTGGCATACTTAAAAACGTAGGTTACATTCGTAATTCCTGTAGTTTCTGGACTTAACGTACAACCGTATATAACATCCTGCAGCAAACGTATAGCTGAAAAAGTATGTATTATACGTACTGTCTGCACAAGTGCAATGACGTCATTCGTGTGACGTTATCTGCAGTAACAAGTATATACGGAGGTAATATCTAGCTTTGTGACGTCAGGGTCGTATGTAGCATGTGGGTTAATAATGACGACATACACTGACTATCAGGACGGAGCATGATTTCAAGAAGTATGCAATATACGTTCTGTACGTATGTTTCTTGCGTTCAACCCCGAGACAGCATCTATATTGTACTTGTGCCCCATACGTACGACTAGATACAGTATACGTATTGTACGTATGTATTATACAGATTTTCCTTATGTCGCACACAGCTTGTCCAGATACAGCATACAGAATATCCGTATGCACCATACAGAGTGCATATATGTAGCTTACAGACTGTCTGCATGCAGCATATAGATTATACGTATGTCGCGTACAGGTTGGCCATATGTAATGTATAGATTGGATGTATATAGCTAATAGGTTGTCCATATGAAATATACAGATTTTACCTGTATCGAATACGTATTGCCTTCTTGTAATGTATGGATCGGACATATGCAGGATCTAGAGTGTACGTATAGTGCACCATTATTAAAGTGCTGCAACATACTGCAAAGTGCATGATACATTCTTACTGTTGTCAAATATTGTTTTACTCTGTATGAAAACAAAAATAGCTTAAAATATGGTTGATCTCCTTTGTGCCAATAATAATAAAATTAACAATACTACACTTTTCAAATCTTAGTTTGGAGCAGTGAAACTGTCCAAAGAAATGTATTTACCTGCAGGGTGTCCTATAAGTTTGGGCTTCCTGCTAATTCGTTGGAAAGCTACTGCAAAGTCAAGTGTTGAAAAGTGACACAAGCGTTAATTTTAAAATTATGGGCACAAAGCAGGGGCGGATCCAGGACGGACTTCTGGGGGGGGCGGTCGGCGGTAATACTGCTACTTTTAAGAGCTCCAAACTTGTTATGGATGGGTTTATTTATATATAAAATAAGAAAGTTTCCCCTCTGGATCCGCCCCTGGCACAAAGGAGGTTAACCATATATTAAACTATTTTCGTTTCCATACAGAGTAAATCAATATGTGATATATTACTGTAAGAATTTATCATATGGTTTGCAGTTAGTTAGTTGCAGCACCTCAATAATAATGCAAAATGCACAGCCTTATACAATCCTATATTCAAACTCAAACAAGATTTACGTACAATCATTTATTAAGCTGTTATCATCCATTGCTTGTACGATATAAAGATTATTTTACCTCATTCTTTTCCTTAATAGTATCTTCTACTAAAGTGCAGTTGTTACCACAAGAGGCCTGAATAGAATTTTCCAGAAATAACTTCTCTGTACATTTTAATTAACAGGTATGTCTTTTTTTTTTTAATGTCGCAATAATTAAAAGTGTGGTGTCAGCCGGAAACGTATTCGCTTACAATATGATTCCTACTCAGTACTCGCCATTAAAAATGAAACACCAAGAAGGAGACTGGGTAGATGCGCCAAAGTTCCCAGGCCGATACCTAATAGTAAGTGCAGAATACTCTTAAACGTTCGCTGTATTCGCTGTGTGACAACGTGGTGACAGCGGAGGCGTTGTGCAGCCATCGACTAAACATATTTATTCTTCCCTGCTATAGACATTCTGCAAATTTGGACTTTCCTGGATGCATCCTTCTTAGTGCAACATTTTAAGGAAAGAGCAATTTAACAGTCTCATACATTGCTTAAAGAAAGAGCAATGATTCTCAGAATTACTCGGAAGATATATATACACAATAATTTAAAACCGTTATTTCAAACTTTGCAATTCAAAGCACGAAAAGAACTATAGATAAAGGAACACTGATTTTAGCCAAATAGTAATTAGTAAACTCAATCACACTCAGTACCATTAGTTGCTTGGTGTTATCCGTAAGTCAGAGATCACAGTATCTCATTTCGTGTAGATTTTTGCATTTGTTTAACGCTAAAAATGTATTTTATCGCTAATTGAACCCAGTACCATATATATACCGACAGGACGTACCTTAGTCACAAGGTGACATGAGTGAAACACTAAACTATTCGATTGACACCTGCGGCCTTGTCAACACTAGAGAAAGTTACAAAGTGATTAAGTAAATACGGAACATAGTTCATACAAAGTATAGCGATGTATGAAGTCTCCGTTTCATACGACTTGGATAAAGGATACATCTGAAATAGCAACAAAGAAATATATAATGATTTCTCTGGATAATTTGGATTAGTCCAGAATTCGAACACACACACGCTGGTAAGTCCAACATTTTTTTTTAACTTCTTTCTTCGGATTCCCAATAAAGTTGACTACTGAAAAGCTGAGTTATAGATTCTGTATTAAAACAACACCTTCGCTAGACATGTTCAGTATACACATTGTCTTACATACAGAACAATACATTAGTTATTAATGCATGTCTGAAATAATAGTGCTTCGTATAGAATTTTACTTCATCCAATCGCAATAGCACAAAGATAAAAAATATTGCGAGGGATAATGTTCTTATTACAGAGAAAAAGAATTAAAATGACTTAACATTAACAATCATTTTCTTTAAACAGAGATAATATTTTATTATAATTTATGGAAGAAAGAAATAATTTGTAGTACAGTATCTTTATTAGGGTTATATATTCGTACAAAATAATGTAAGTACAACTGAGTCTGTCTTCAGAAAGGGCGTACTTTTAGCCACAACCTACACTGCTTCTTTTGACTGTCTTTCAAGCAGAATCCTGGTTTGATGCACGAAATACCTGCAACAAAAATCAGAAAATATTTAAAATGTTATATTCAGTGTGCTTAATTTGGTTGTACTTAACAATACAAAGTATCTTAACATTTTTGAGATTAAATGGACAAAATCTGTTCGGTCAGGTATGGACTTTTGGGTTGCACGTAGAAAAACTATGAAGTGTTTATTGATGCTGAACAACAACTCAAAATGTATTACCATTCAAAAGTAAGTGGGTACCTCAATGGTGTTCGGGCTACCATGGGGTACCTAATGTCTGTATTTTTTAGATATATGAAAATATATGTCTCTAAAATGTAAGGAACTGACATCTGTTTACCGAAAACCTCAACTCGGTAAGCCTTATGGATATCGAGATATGGGAAAATAAAGAGCGACACTACAGAACTGTGGAGTTTGCGTACTAGATGGTGCAGTTTCGGAAACGTAATTACGAGGGCTTACAACAACCTCAAAAGTAGTTTCAATTAAATACACTACACACACGCCCTGATGGGGGTTTTCGGGTACCATGATATTCCCAGAACTCTCATTTCTAAATATTCTAAAATATGTCTTAATAACGTTTTAAAGAACGTTAGAGGTGTGTGTTTACCGAAACCGCAAGTCGGTACGCCTAACAGTTACCGAAATATGGTGAAATAAAAAGCGACACCATAGGTACGTGGAGCTTGCATATTAGACAGTACAATTTAGAAAATTAATTAAAATATGACTATCAAGATATTGTCAAATAAAGGGAGGATCCATATAGTTATGGGGTTTTCGTGTTAGGTGGTAAAATTTCCGAAACCGGTCATGTAAAGTTAATAAGCATCAGTAGCAATTTCATCTTAAAATAATTAGGTATTTCCATGGAGTTTAAGAACATCATGGGGTCTACCAAGATTAAATTTTAAAAGTTTTGTAAAATATATTTTGACATTTGTAAAGAGTATTAGAAATATGTATTTACCTAAAAGTTCCAGCTAGTACATCTAGCAGCTAGAGAGACACCATACAATAAAAGCGTATTAGATCTTGAAATTTCAGAAAACAATTATTGATCCTAACAAAAGTTAAATAAGATGGTACTTATATGGATTAAGTGAGTACCTCAGACTCGTCAGTACAATTTCGATCGAAAGATTAATTCAGCTCTAAATTTTCTTTGGACAATTCCAAGCGTTCATCGGGCTCTGAAATAAAGTGAACATTTTTTGTCAATATCTAATATAGCAAGCGAGATATAAGGAATTATACATTTTATGACGTCGTAAAAATAGAGACCCACATGGATTTGTACTTTTGAGTATTTGCTGTAAGAAGAAGAAATTTCAGAAAACAACCGTATATACCTTAATAGACAATTAAATGGGCGAGGGCACGATGGCTTAGGGGTAGAGTGCTTACCTCTAGTGTATTGGGTTCTTGGTTCGATCCACGGTCAAGTCAGTTTGTAGTGCACATCGTATTCGTGGGTTTTCTCGGGGTACTCTCTTTCCTCCCACCTTTGCATTCCATCAATTCTGTCAACAACATTCACTTGCTTTAATCATAATCTCCCTGAGACTAAAATGCATAATCGTGGGTCGCTACACTGAAATATTTCCTTTTATTTAATTTTAAAATTAAATAGGGAGTTAAGTATGATCGTATCTCTACAGGTTAAGTGAATACTCCAATAGTTTCTGCAAAAAAAAAGATTAGTTAAATACCCTACCACTAAGCTACTGTGTCCCCGCCCACTCAATTGTCTATTAAGGTATATACAGTAGTTTTCTGAATTTTTTTCTTATAGGAAAGAGCCAAAAGTACAAATCCGTAAAGATCCCTATTTTTACGTCATAAAATATATAATTCCTTATATCTTGGTTACTATCTTAGATATTGACAGCGAATTTTCATTCTTTTGCACAGCTCGATGAACCCTTGGAATTGCCTGAAGAAAACCTAGGACTGAACTAATCTTTCGATCGAAATTGTACTGAGGTACTCATTTAACCCATAGAAGTACCATCTTATTTAATTTTGTTGCCACCAATAATTGTTTCCGAAATTTCAAGATCTCGTACGCTTTTATTTCACAGTGTTTCTCCAGATGTTAGATGTACTAGCTGGAAGTTTTGGGTAAACACATATTTCAAATACTGTTTACAAATGTCAGATTATATTTTCAAAAGCTTTTAAAATTTAATTTTGGTAGACTCCATGATGTTCTAACACTCCATGAAGATATCTAATTACTTTAAGATGAAATTGCTACTGGTGTTTATTAACTTTCCATGACCGATTTCGGAAATTTTAGCATCTAACACGAAAACCCCTTAACTGTGTTGGTCCTCCCTTTATTTAACAACATCTTGATAGCCGTTAGTCATATTTTAATTCAATTTCCGAATTGTAGCGTCAAGTATGCAAGCCCCACATACCTATAGTTTATTTTCCCATACCTCGGTATCCATAAGGCTTACCGAGTTGCAGTTTTCAGTAAAAAAAAAAAAAAAAATCAGTTCTTTACATTTTAGAGACATGTATTTCCATATATCTAAAACGCAGAAATTAAGTACCGCATTGGAACTCCATTGGAGTACTCACTTACTTTTGCATAGCAGGGTAAAAACGCCAGTGGTTCTCACTTTAAGGTTGAAAACATACTATTTTGTCTCTTCTCTGAGCATCGTGAATCTGTCGGAGCTGTACCATAGTTGGAAAGACTCACTGATCCTTCCTATAATGACCATGTAGTTAGAATTAAAAAAGGAGTAGCCGTTGGAGGAAAAACAATATTTTAAAATCCTTGCACCAGTAGTCGTCACCTTAAAATCAAAATGTTCCAGTAGTAGTCAATATTTTCTACCAGTGTTCGTCACTCAAATAACTTGACATAATTTATTCAAAAACGCACTGTGTATCAGTTTAGGGTTAAGAATATAATATAAAGTAGTAAGCTTAATAACTTTGCATCACTTTTAGCACTCAAGAAATAAAATAAAAACGTTTTTACATACTTTTTAAAGCAATTTCAGAGAGAAAAATGTTAACTGAATTCAAAAGTTAACTGTATATCACTTCCACGTTAAGAGTACAATATTAAATACTATGTTTAATAACTATACGTCACTTTAAACTCTCAAGAATGAAAATAAACGTTTGTACATACATTTTAAAAACAATCTGAGAAACAAAATAAGTTAACTGAATTCAAAATTTAATTATACATCACCTTAAGCTTGAGAATACACTATAAAATACAGAGATTAATAAAAAATGAAATCTTTAAGTTTAACGTCCCACGATTATGCCGGTTAGGCTACAGGAGACGGAGATAATGAGAAATGAGTGAAATGGTGGAATGAAGAAAGTGGGAGGAAACGGGAGAACCCCGAGAAAACCCATGAGCACGGTGTTTGTCCACTGCAAAGTCTACACGGCGCGAGTTGGGATCGAACCAGGGACCCCAAACACCGGAGGTTAACACTCTACCACTGAGCCACCGCGCCCCCCTGAGATTAATAATAATGCATTACTGAAGAATGAAAACAAAAATGTTTTAGCTACCTATATTGTATTTACATGTTACCGGTATTTCTCATTAACTTTTTTTTTTTTGATACCTCATGATCAAGTGTAGGGATGCGCAAGAGAAAAGATTTGAGATTGTCTCCTCTCGAAAAGGTGCCGCGAAAGTTATGTCTCGTCTCGAAAACTGGATCCGTTTCTATTGGAAGAGCTCTATCTCGTCTCGAATTTCGTAACAAAAATTCTGTCTCGTCTTGTCTCGTGCGCATCCCTAATCAGGTCCATAGCCAAAAACTTCATTTCGGAGGGGGTTCGATAGGGCTTTGGGATATCCGAATTTAGATATAGATAATCGATATTGTCAAACTATCGAAACTTGTTCGAAATATCGAAAAATACAGCAATATCGAAATATAAACAATATCAAAAATCGAAAATATAGAAATATGAAAGAGATCAAAAATATGGATATATCGATCAAAAATGGATATATGATCTTGGAATACGATGTGGTGGAATAATGAGGGAGAAAAATAATCATTGATTAAATATTAAATTGAAAAGAAATAAGAGCCTGACGCTCAAATACTTATCTATCCGGCACCCATCTTGATCCCCATAAAATATCATGAAGTGCTTGATTGATTCTAAACCCAATAATAGTAATAGTAATTTAACAACAAACACAGAATATATAATTTACGCACCTTGAAATGTAGAAATTAATGATTGTAATCCCCAGCTTTCCAATAGACGTTTGATTTCTCCAAATGAAGATTCGGATATCTTGTTTCTTCTCAAGCAATAATGGGTTACAATAATCAGTTGCAGTCCAAAGCCAAGTCACTAAGTTAAGCATGAAAATAAAGAATTCATTAGTTAGATGCATACAAAATCCTACGCATATAAATCCGAATCTACTTGTATTAAATTGTAAATTTAAACAAACTAAATTATACTACTTTGGAAAGCGTCTCCAAATATAATGTTTTCATTCTAAAGTGAAGGAATTTTTAAAATCGGATGACCCGTTTGCGCTGTACACTCGCTATGCGTCCAATGTGAAATGAAAATGCAACATTGCCATTTACCTGGACCCACAACGTAAGTTAGTGAAGTTACTGTCTTTTACGCTAACATGTCGATGGCCAGCCCCCGTTTCAAACAGTAACTTCATTCACTTATGTTGTGGGTCCATTTAAATGACAACGTTGCATTTTCATTTAAAATTGGGTGCATAAAGAGTATACAGCACAAACATCTCGTCCGATTTTTTTTTAAAAAGTGTTCACTTTAGATTGAAAACGTCATATTTCGAGATGTTTTTCCTCTTACATTTTGTTGTAACTCTGATAATAACAGAGTTATCCTATGTCAGGGAACGTTTGAGACATCCCGTATACATCATAAGAAGTTCCTTTCTAAATTCTACACGGATGTGGTTTCATTGAATGTGAGGTGGGTGATACACATTAGGCCTTTTGGGAGTACGTCACACGGACGACCGTAAATTTGTGTTCAAAATTTTTATGAATTGATGGGATATGTGATACATATGGCCACGAACTAGAATTTTCTCAGTATGTCAAATATGCAATCAGATTTCATGCAGCTTAATTTGGTGAAAAGCTATTGCCAATTGAACGTTACATTTACCTCTTTCTTGCAGATGTTGAACCATGCCGTTAGCACGTGAGGAATGGATCGAAATAATCAAACTGTGGGGCGGGAGGAGTAAATGTGCAGTGGTTGCCGATTGCAGTCATCCACAATGTGACTCTGTGTCACATGTTTCAGTGTCACAGTAATTAACTAAATTTGAGAAGACGGGGACATTCGTGAACATACATCGTAGCGGTTCAAACTCGCGGAACCTTTTTCCTTCCCCATTTTGAACCAGTACATGAAAATGCCATTTTCGCCATGTTTGCCTGCGCCGATTTTGAAAATTCCTTCACTAATCGATTTCTCTCGTCGAGTACTACAAGAAACAGTTAAAATCTCGCGGGCCCTTTTTTCTTCCCCATTTTGAACTGATACATGAAAATGCGATTTTCTTCATGCTTGCCTGCGCCGATTTTGACAATTCTTCACTAGTCGATTTCTCTCGTCGAGTACTACAAGAATCAGTTAAAATCTCGCGGTTCTTTTTCATTCCCCATTTTGAACCGGAACATAAAAACGAGATTTTCTCTATGTTTGCCTGCGCCGATTTTGAAAATTCCTTCACTAATCGATTTCTCTCGTCGAGTACTACAAGAAACAGTTAAAATCTCGCGGGCCCTTTTTTCTTCCCCATTTTGAACTGATACATGAAAATGCGATTTTCTTCATGCTTGCCTGCGCCGATTTTGACAATTCTTCACTAGTCAATTTCTCTCGTCGAGTACTACAAGAAACAGTTAAAATCTCGCGGTTCTTTTTCATTCCCCATTTTGAACTGGTACATGAAAATGCGATTTTCTCTGTTTGCCTGCGCCGATTTTGAAAATTCCTTCACTAATCGATTTCTCTCGACGAGTACTACAAGAATCAGTTAAAATCTCGCGGAACCTTTTTCCTTCTCCATTTTGAACCGGTACATGAAAATGCCATTTTCTCCATGTTTGCCTGCGCCGATTTTGAAAATTCCTTCACTAATCGATTTCTCTCGTCGAGTACTACAAGAAACAGTTAAAATCTCGCGTGCCCTTTTTTCTTCCCCATTTTGAACTAATACATGAAAATGCGATTTTCTTCATGCTTGCCTGCGCCGATTTTGACAATTCCTTCACTAGTCGATTTCTCTCGTCGAGTATTACAAGAATCAGTTAAAATCTTGCGGCCCTTTTTTCTTCCCCACTTTGAACCGGAACATGAAAATGAGATTTTCTCTATGTTTGCCTGCGCCGATTTTGAAAATTCCTTCACTAATCGATTTCTCTCGACGAGTACTACAAGAATCAGTTAAAATCTCGCGGAACCTTTTTCCTTCCCCATTTTGAACCGGTACATGAAAATGCCATTTTCTCCATGTTTGCCTGCGCCGATTTTGAAAATTCCTTCACTAATCGATTTCTCTCGTCGAGTACTACAAGAAACAGTTAAAATCTCGCGTGCCCTTTTTTCTTCCCCATTTTGAACTGATACATGAAATTGCGATTTTCTTCATGCTTGCCTGCGCCGATTTTGACAATTCCTTCACTAGTCGATTTCTCTCGTCGAGTGTTACAAGAATCAGTTAAAATCTCGCGGAACCTTTTTCCTTCCCCATTTTGAACCGGTACATGAAAATGCCATTTTCTCCATGTTTGCCTGCGCCGATTTTGAAAATTCCTTCACTAATCGATTTCTCTCGTCGAGTACTACAAGAAACAGTTAAAATCTCGCGTGCCCTTTTTTCTTCCCCATTTTGAACTGATACATGAAAATGCGATTTTCTTCATGCTTGCCTGCGCCGATTTTGACAATTCCTTCACTAGTCGATTTCTCTCGTCGAGTGTTACAAGAATCAGTTAAAATCTTGCGGCCCTTTTTTCTTCCCCACTTTGAACCGGAACATGAAAATGAGATTTTCTCTATGTTTGCCTGCGCCGATTTTGAAAATTCCTTCACTAATCGATTTCTCTCGACGAGTACTACAAGAATCAGTTAAAATCTCGCGGAACCTTTTTCCTTCCCCATTTTGAACCGGTACATGAAAATGCCATTTTCTCCATGTTTGCCTGCGCCGATTTTGAAAATTCCTTCACTAATCGATTTCTCTCGTCGTGTACAAGAATCAATTAAAATCTCGCGGTCGTCTTTTCTTCCCCATTTTGAACCGGTACATGAAAATGCGATTTTCTGCATGTTTACCTGCGCCGATTTTGAAAATTCTTTCAGTAATTTATTTCTGTTGTCGAGTACTATAAGAATCAGTTAAAATCTCGCGGGCCCTTTTTTCTTCCCCAAGCCAATATTTTTGTATATTTTGAATGTATTCAAGTATGGAACAAAAGTATTATATAATTCCCTTAGTAGGTTTCTCAACTTCATATTTTTCAACTTAAATTTTATTTATTTTAATTATTTATTTTCTTGTGACTCAATATTTAATTGCAATCGTTCATTGGGGAGAAGGGTGGCCATTCTCAAATATATAAATATAGTATTCTTAAAATTTATGTGTTCTCGTACTATTAGTTTCTTCCACTAGACCTGGAAATTGAAAAATTAATACCTGGAAAACCTGGAAAATTCAGGGAAATTGAGTTCCATATTTATGTATGAACACTGCTATTTACAATTTTTTTTTCGGATAGGGAGAACTGTACAAAAGGGTGTTTTGGGAATGGTATAACAATAGGTTTCTGGGAGTGTTGTTCGAAATGAAATCTTTAAGTTTTACGTCCCACTATTATGCTGGCTAGGCTAAAGATAACGGGGTGTTGTTCGCAGTGTTGAATTCAGACATTTACACCCGGGGGGGAATGTCAACTGCTCGGGGGAGGGTTATTTTTCTGTATTTTTTTCAAGAAAGCAGCATATTTAACAATTCCATTCACATACACATCTTACCTAATATTGAGACTAATTGCTGATAAATATTTAATGAGATTATAATTTTAAGAAAACAATCGTTTGATTTCATCTAAAACATTAAATAAAGACTGGCAAAAATAGTTTACACTAAACTTTAACTGCTATTTACAGTAACTATTTTTATTATTTCCTATATTCAGTAATTACTGTTTGTTACTAATGTAAAAATTTTTAAAAAGATTTAAATTAACTGAAATATTTTTTCTCCTAAAACAAACATACTTAGGAATATCTTAATAAAAAGTTATCATTCTTTCTCACACTTCTGATTCTAAATCAAACATATTAGCCTTGGTTTCTTCACTGCATATACATCAGTAGTTTAGTTGACGAAATCTTCAGTAGGATTAGTGCCGTGTCGTGGAAAATCAGCGCTTGGCGCGAGAGTATACGACGGCATCCCCGTATATATGAGTGAGGTCGACAGACCAGCTGCCAAAGGTGGGAAAATTTTAAAAAGTAAACCCTGCTTTTCCTTGATTTTGAGCACTTTTCATTACTTTTTTCCTTTCATTTTATATATGTCCACATGTATTTCATTCCTCTGTTTTTCTTTCCTTCTTTTCTTTTCTTTTTCCCTCCCGAATTTTTCACCCCTCACTTCGGCGCCCGGGGCCGTCGCCCCGCTTGCCCCTCCCCCATGGAACGGCACTGAGCAGGATCTTGGCCACCTTCAATAGCAATCTTTCACTTATATACTATTATCATATTGATAAATTCTATATAAGTCTCTAATCAAGGAGGGATAACTGTTCCTCCCTGATCCCTCTAAATGACGCCCACTGAATCTCACCCTTTAACTGAATTATTTTTAATTAAAGAAAGATGTGTTTACTTTAACAATCGTAAAACACATTTACGTCTGTTACTTCCGATGCGAGAAATGGGATTTAGGCGCCCTATTTCAAATAATGTAGGAACTGTATATTTTCAAGAACTGAAGTCTGCTGACATGAGAGATTATATGGAATGATCGAAAGATCTTCCCTATCTTTCCTTTCGTATCTCAACCTGTGCTAGTGCTACCTACTAATATATAATATAGGGCGAGAGTATAGTACCTACTAAAATACAAACCTTTCTTCAACAGTTAACAATTTCATGTTCTGCCAAACTCAGTCATAGCGTTAAGAAATACAAGTTTTATTCACTATTTGGTATTCTATCTTAGATGTTACATGTTAACATTTATATAGAATGGGTCTGCGTCATTTATATGTATATTGAGAGATCGGATTTCGTCTGCACGTACACGGAAAGAAAAGCAAATAATTGGGTGAAGTAATTTCTACATTTTGTGACTGAAATTTTGGGAGTTTCTCCGGGGGGGGAATGAATTTTCTTCGGGGGGAGATTCCCCCCCGGGCTACCCCCTGAATTCAACCCTGGTTGTTCGGTGGGGGTCAATGTTGCCAATTTTGGGTAAAGTCGCTAAATAAGGGGAATTCGACCTCAACGATAGCGTAGGTTGACCATAAAATTTTCAGTTAAAAACGGGACAGGTTCTTGCAACCCTAAACTTTTAGATCTACCTTTGTTCTTATCAGTGCCTTGATATCAGATTTCCTCCTCTCTCTCTTTGTTACAGAGCGGGTACTTATGAAAAAGGAAAGACACGTTGAAATTTGTTCAACACACAACCAACTGCTAAAACCTCTGCTGCCTTTCGAGCAGTACTGCGAACTATAGAGTATGTTTAATATAGGGAATTTCAGTTCAATTTTTGCCTCTTTGTTATTATTAATTATTAATACTTTTAAAAGGAGTAAAGATACTGGGTTTGTTATTTACTTCTTTCATTTACATAGAACGGGACGAATACTACTTTTTCCATCTACTGACGGGACGGCCGGGACACGCCACTAAAACGGGACTGTCCCGGTCAAAACGGGACGTATGGTCGCCCTACGATAGCGACAAAAAATATTTTTTTCCGATTGGAGACTTTTTTGGGTGATTTTTAAATGACGATTTACCTACTTACACATTTAGCGACTTTTTGCTCCAAACAAAATGTTCATCTGTAGAGAAGCATTATTAGTTCAAAACAGTTTTTACGTTCTTTTTTTCTGTTTGTTTTAATCAGCGCAACTGATGAAGAGTTTGGAAATACAGCATACTCACTGCCCCACAATCCTGCATTGTTATGTTACCCTTGCCCTCTAACGAAGAACAACTACAAACTTGATGTCCTTTAGTTCGCAGAGTTTCCGTTGAGAAAAACACGTAATACATCATTACCGATAGCAACAAGATTAGCTATAGATTGCGTGAATAAAGGCGAAGAAGATGTTTGTTATATTTGTCCTTTGGGGTCTTTTAATTATTCTGCACTTTTTCTTTTACAAAAAAAATTGCTTAACGTAAGTACTGTAGTGTTAATTATTTCGGAACTATTTTGACCACAATATGAACAAAAGTACCCGAAACAACCTGAAATGATCCCTGAATTAAAGGATTGGTTGCGCCCTATTTACAAAGATGTGAGTAGAACCAGCGGCGCAAATCTGTCTTCAACATTGGGGGGGGGGGGGTAAGACCGTTACCATACTTTTTTTGGCGATGTCCAAAATACTTATGAAGTTGAAAAACAATGTTGTGGAGGATCAGAGTTGTCTTCAGCGTTGGGAGGCTGCAGATTTGAGGCTTATTCTGGGGGACATCTATTTTATCTCACGTTCCTTTGTAGCAATCGGACAAAAATAATCAAATTTCTCCCAAAAAACACATTTCAAATCGGATTATTGGGGAGAAGTCCCCCTCAGTTCCAAGATTGGAGGGGACATGTATCCGTCATCCCTCCCCCCCACGGATTTGCGCCAGTGAGTAGAACATATTGTTTAGTTTACATCTACAACTTTAAAACAATGCTTATAGACAATGAATTTCTCTATTATTTTTTATAGCGACTTTTCACCCAAAATTGGAGTCGTCATATCCCGTTTCGCAAACTTATTGCCAACATTTTGGAAACTGGTTGCGAAGAGAGCTACAATGGATGAGTCGAGTTATTTCGTCGCTTCCGCTGTGAACCTAAGTACAAGATTCCAAAGAGATTAAGAAAAAATTAAATGAAACCTTTGAGTTTTACGTCCCACAGTTATGCCGGTTAGGCTAAAGGAGACGCTGATGATAAGCAATGAATGAAATGGTGGAATGAAGAAAGTGGAAGGAAACGGGAGAACCCCGAGGAAACCCACGCACAAGGTGTTTGTCCATCACAAAGTTCATTTGACGGGGGCTGGGATCGAACCCGGGACCCCAAGTACCGGAGGTGAACGCTCTACCACTGAGCCACCGCAGCTCTTAAGAGATTAAGAGTCACAAACATAGTCACTTTCAATTTTGTAATATATATAGGTCTATATATTGCATCACTGACTAATAACTAAAATCCTTGGATTGTATATATAAAAGTCGCCCCCTGCCCGTAAAAAGCTTCATTCGAACTCGGGATCGAACAATTGCATCTTTAAAACAGTGCTGATTTGATTTTAACGTTCCTTTCAGCAGCAAGGCTGTATAAGACGTGGACCTACAGATTAACGTGGAATCCGAACCACATAAGCTCCGGCCGGGAATCGAAAAAATGAAATGAAATCTTTGAGTTTTATGTCCTACGGTTATGCCGGTTAGGCTAATGGAGACGGTGATGAGTAATGAATTAAATAGTGGAATGAAGAAAGTGGGAGGAAACGGGAGAACCCCGAGAAAACCCACGCACACGGTGTTTGTCCACCACAAGGTTCACTTGGCGGGGCTGGGATCGAACCCGGGGCCCCAAGCACCAGAGGTGAACCTTCTACCACTGAGCCACCGCGGCCCCCGGCCGGGAATCGAACCCGGGTGTCCCACGCCAAAGGCGTGTTCACTAACCACTTAGCCACGAGGGAGCTCATCTATAAGGCAGTGTAAGCAAACAAAAAAACGCACACTGGATGTTTGCGCAACTGAGGATCAAAACATTCTCAATGGAGTATGAGAAATAGTTAACGCCAATCAAAGTGTGCTTTTGCTTATTTATTACTTCGTTAATACTTAATTCCTTCTAGAAATAGTGAAACTATACTATGAAGAAACACTAATAAACTAATAACAATTACGTTGTATTTCCTACCACACCACGACCATTTTTACCACCCATAGAATTTGAACCTAGTACTATACTGCATTAGTCACGCCGTAACGAAAGATGAACACCTGGCACTCGTAGCTGTTGAAGCTGTGTTGTAGCTACCTGTATATCACGCGGCCTGCGTTGGTACTCCTCAACATAAATACCTCACAGCCCAAAGCCAGGAAACATCACAGACAGAAGACAGGGGCACAAGCAGTGCCTGACACTTCACGAACTCTAAACCCGCCAAGACTCAACTCAACATGACCTTCAATTACGTTCTAGAAACCAAACCAATGCTAAGGCACAAACTTACCAACTTCCTATATGAAAACACAAGAAAAAAAATCTAACTTTTTTGGTTCCAAAGTGATGACATAACAATAATACTAAAAAGGTTTTAATTTTCAGTAACCCAAACATTAATTAACTAGGGAACATAACAAAGCAAAAATAAATAAAAATAAAAATAAATTAAATTAAAAAATAAAAATCTGACAAGTAAACTCTCCCTGACTACTTTTTTTTTTTAATTTCAGTGAGGCTGTAAAATATGTCAGTATCTTCGTAAAATATATATATTTCAATGTAAACAAGTTCTTTAAACAAAAGAAAGCTTTGTAGTAGAGCGCTTACCTCTGACGCGTTAGGTCCCTGGTTCGATTCCTGCTCCCGACAAATAGCCTTTTGGTGAACACTGTAGGTGTGGTTATTCTTAAGACTTTCCAGTTTCCTTACATTTTCTTGATTCCACCATTATCATGTATCTCATTGTCACCTTCTCTCTTACATTGATGTACAATCATGGGGCGTTAAACTAAAAGCAAAAAAAAAAAAAAAAATTTGCAAATATCCTAGTAAAAATGAGTTTTCTAGACTACACAAGTGGCCCCGCGTAGGGTAGTCGCTAGCGCTCTCGCCTTCGGTGCGAACGGTTCCGGGTTCGATCCCGGGGGAGAACTCGGTCGAAAAAGTATCAAAAGATTTTAAGTCCAGCCATCCTGAATGAGGTTTCCTTGTGTTTTCCTCATTCACAGCAGGCAAATGCCGGAGTGGTACCTAACATATAGGTCCCAGGCCGTTTTCTTCCTTCCCCAATCCTTTCTTCCCTTCCTTTCCCCGGATAGTGTACTCGCCGAGGAAAGTCATCCCTCATATGGGGTAACAAGGCCATTGATGCCGAAAGCCCAGAAATCTAAATCCTAAATCTTCACTACACAAGGAAATTTCCGCGCTGAAAACGGTTTATTAGCAATTATGTTAAGCAGTCCTGTAGTAAATCTGCACCAAGTAATAAATCGTCACATATAAAATGGAATGAATAAACACATAACATTCATTTTGCTACCTTGAAACATAATATGTTTCAAAACATTAATATTCAAAGTTTTTTTCAAAATTCAGATTCACCCATTCCATTCTCCTCAATCATTTACGAGTTACAATAGTAAGAATTGTAGTCATAAACTACATTACTTACTTAGTACTATATTAAAGCAAGTTACACTAAAAGAATATATAATTAATGGAATATTTAACTAAAGTAATAGTTAACTATTGTACTTACCCAGGCTTTTGTTTCCTTCCTCTCTTCTGTTCCGTTTGTAAACAACCTCGTTTCGCAAGCAAAAGACGGTAGTTCAATGACGTCAGCCATGGCGAAAGAAAGAGTGTCTATAGGCGGTCTGGATCTTACACACAGATGGACGTATATAACGTATAGCTGAAGTATTTAACATACGTATACGTATGTAAAATACGGAAAATTGTTAGATGTCAGACATCCTGCAGCGACATGATGTAACATCTAAGCGGGTAAAAGGCAGTACCTCTGTAGTATATGGATAAAGTACGCTCCGTACAGATTTCCTTAGTAAACATAACGAATCCTTGTATTTGTACAATATACCGCTGTCCGGATAATGGATTTTTCTCAGTGCACATGTCCTGGGTTAGAATACCATAGATGAAAACTCTACCACTGAGTCATCAATCACCCGCTTATTAGTTTTGTTAACTATTATATTAATATAAATTAATGAATGCCTGCTTATGTTAATTATTGAACAATTACATTGTATACTTCGTAAAGTCAAAAATTATAAATTTGTATTTACTGTATATACAGTGAGCGCAGAAAGTGTTCGTACACCTATGCTATTGAAATGAGAATGCCTGCGAAAAAGAAACAGAAAATTTAAGAAGTGTAATAACACACACAATATGAATAATGAAAACTAAGCTTTATGAATATATCAATAAAGAACCACAAAGACAAGTTTAATGGTCAGAAAGTAAATAAATTCCGTAGAAAGTGTATAGAGTAGACGCAAAAAGTGATCGTACACCTGACGTACGAATACGAAACAAAGATACCACAACTGGGGTTCACTAGTATTCACCTGAGTATACACCTCTGTATAGCATGACGAGTAACAGAATGAGTTTAGTTGTGAATAGGAGTGAAAAAACTACACGGTGGGCTGTCGAAATGGGAAGCAACCGAACAGAAACAAATGAGGAGACAAGAAAAGTAATTATTAAAGTGCATAAGAAGGGTAAGTCTTTGAGAAAGATAGCAAACCTCAGGGGCAGATCCAGAGGGGGGCGATCGGGGCCATCGCCCCCCCACAAGAGGAAACTTTCTTATTTTATATATAAATAAACCCATCCATAACAAGTTTGAAACTCTTAAAAGTAGCAGTATTACTGCCGACCGCCCCTTCCCCAGAAGTCCGTCCTGGATCCGCCCCTGTATAGAGTAGCCACAATCGAGTATTTTCCGCTGTATGTTTGGAGTCGTTGTCTTGCTGAACAATAAATTGTTTTCAAGAACCATCTTCTGCGCACTAGTATGGAGATATTCCTTTAATATATTAATATACACTTTGTGGATCATCACTCCATCGATAAGGTGGAGACGACCCACTCCTGAGGCACTCATACAACCCCAGACGAGCACGGACCCTCCTTCGTGTCTTACTTTAGGGACGAGATTTTGAGGATTCATCTCTGTATTCACCTTGCGCCATACCATACGCCTCCCATTGGACTCGATAAAATTAAATTTACTTTCGTCCGAAAATATGACCCTATTCCAGAAAGAAGCCTGATCCCTTATCTTTATACTCTTTTTCAAACTTTAGTCTCTTTATACGATTTGTCTTGTTCACCCAGAACATTTTCCTGGCTATCCGACCATGATACCCTGCAAATATTCCGCACTGTACTGGCTGATACTTTAACACCGCGTGTTTCCAGATCCGTTGCCAATTGCACAGCACTACTTTTTGGAACCTTTTTTCTTTCCCTAATAATGTAACGTTTAACTTGTTCACTCAACACTCTTGGTCTTCCAGTTCTTTTTTTTATTATTATTATTATTTTTATTATTTTTTTATGGTTTCGCACAGTGATAGAAACATTATACATCGCAATTATTGTTTGTACTGTTGAACGAGGCCTGTCTGCAAGGTTTGCCAGGGGCGGATCCAGGACGGACTTCTGGGGGGGGCGGTCGGCGGTAATACTGCTACTATTAAGAGCTCCAAACTTGTTATGGATGGGTTTATTTGTATATAAAATAAGAGTTTCCTCTTGTGGGGGGGGCGATCGCCCCCCTCTGGATCCGCCCATGACTCTATAATACCTTGAAACAGCTTCGCACACCTCCCCAATCCCCAGACATGAACCCCATAGAACATCTATGATCTGTTCTGGAGACAAGAATCAGAAGGCACAGCTTGTCTACTAAAGAAGGCCTAAGAAAAGCTATTCAAGAAGAATGGGACATAATCAGTCCCGAAGCTACAGAACTACGAACTACTACAGGTGAAATCAATGCCACGAAGACTACAGACTAGTGCTGTCGAAATCGGTTTTTGAAAAAACCGAAAACCGGTTTTTGAAAAAAGTGAAATTTCATAAAACCGAAATGTCGGTTTTGAAAACCGCATTTGCGGTTTCGGTTTTGAAAACCGCTTTTGCGGTTTCGGTTTTGAAAACCGCTTTTGCGGTTTCGGTTTTGAAAACCGCATTTTCGGTTTCGGTTTTGAAAACCGCTTTTGCGGTTTCGGTTTTGAAAACCGCATTTGCGGTTTCGGTTTTGAAAACCGATTTTCTCAAAAACCGGAAACTGCAGAAGTCACAAAAATTCGAGAGCACTATTATCAAGTAACGACGAGGAAACAGCAAAGAATCTTTCCCATCTTCGGCTCACAGTTGCCAGATGGAGGGAAATTTCCCCCGACGTAGGGGAAAAATTCTCAAAATTTGCAGAGGTGAAAGAAGATATTTTTCTTAAAATGTCTTAAAGTGTAGGGAAATTCTTGTTTAGTATTCTTTTACAATTGGCAGAATAAAAAAAATAAGTTGCAGTGTCTCACAAAGAGGCACGGCTATCGTTATTGGGAAGTAAAAAGATATAGAATAAAATATGATCGGTGTTCCCTTCACGTATGAACTATTGCAGGTGTCTGGGACTTCCGATAAGAAACCAGTCAACACATGCAAAACCACAACATTCACATTTATCGGAGTGGCAACAAATCAACAATAAAATTGTGCATTGCGATCTAATTTTTTTTCTTTTCTTTTTTCTTTTAAGAAAGGAAGGTGGTGCTTTTTTGTTAACAAAAGAAAGAGTGGCAGTACTATTTAGAAACAAAGTGAAAGAGTAATGATAATATAAAAGATCTCAGTCTAAGTGGATGAGATTTCAAATTGGATTTCATGGGTTGCAGGTGTAGTGATCTTAAATAGGGATATACCTTATTTTCTATTTAGCTTAGTGTTGTCATATTACCCGATTTTTGCAGGTACCACCCGATTGTCAGGTTCTATATTCGTCCCTCGCTATCTTAATCACGAAAAACCACCTGCTTTTTGGGATTGGAGAAAAATCGGGAACTGCTACCGGCTGGTCAGAGCAGAACATTAATGCAACTGTCTACTGTCAACAGTTGAGCCGTGTTCAAGAAAAACTCAAAACCCTGGAGCCAGCACTTCTCAATCGCTAAGGGGTTCTACCGTTACGGGACAACGCTAAGCCCCACATGATTAGAGTGACCCGGGACACCATCCTACGCCTTAAATGGGAAACACTATTGCAACCGCCATACTCCCTGGACAATGCACCGTCCAATTATCCCTGAACCATTTCTTGGACACTCACATTAGAGAACTAAAGTCCAACTCCGTAGTAAAGGTGCAAAATGCACTTGATACCTTCTTTCCTTCACGGCAAACCAAGTTCTACCGCGAAGGAATCCATGCCATCCCGAACGTTTTCAGAAGGTCCGTTGATACTGATGGGTACTATTTTTGATCTTCCAGGTACGTCTTAGGCAGGGGTGTAGCCACGGGGACAGGCCCCCCAAATGATTTCCTGGCCCCCATAATGACCAGATGTTAAAACATCATCGTGAGATTACTTCGCTTCAGTCATTTAAAAATAACAATGTTTACATATAATTAATAATTTACGGTAAAATAGTATGGAAAAATAGTATTTTACCATACCGATCACAAAATAGTATGGTATTTCTTCCTCATAGCAATCCGAAAATAGTATGGTATACTTTTTGTGACAGTAGATTACACAATTTACGGCGATTTGTATTTGACAGTTTGAAGACAAACGTTTTGACAAGGTACTATAAATTCTATGAAATGAAATGAAATCTTTGAGTTTAACGTCCCACGCCTATGCCGGTTAGGCCAAAGGAGACGGTGATTATGAGAAATGAATGAAATGGTGGAATGAAGAAAGTGGGAGGAAACGGAACCCCGAGAAAACCCATGAGCACGGTTGTTTGTCCACCACAAAGTCCACACGGCGCGAGCTGGGATCGAACCAGGGACCCCAAGCACCGGAGGTGAACGCTCTACCACTGAGCCACCGCGCCCCCAACTATAAATTCTATCATAAATCAATGGTACTATACTAAATCGTAAGTACATTATATTATTTATATGCTGTAATTAGTGTTTCAAGAAAACTTTTTATCAGATGGAAAATTTGGTGAAAAGCAACGTTTTTATTCAGTTTTTCAGTTTGGATTTCATTCGCTTTTTAAAATGCTATTTCGTGTAAAACAGGAAGTGAGATATAACTGTTAATAAAATAATTATGTCTTTTTAGTCACGAATAATAAATAAACATTTTTTCAGAAAATCTTAAATTAAGTGGAATTTCAAAGAAAATCAGTCTTATGTATAAAAGTAACCAAGAAAGTTCTGTCGCTTTTTGCGTAGGTCTGCGATAGTTGGCCCTAACTGGCGGCCGGGTTTCGTCGAGTCGAAACATATATCTCGCGTCGGGGTGTTGAAGTACCACCGCGTAGCAGCGACCAGCGAGAACTTCGTCTTGGTCCGCACTTCTCAGATTCTTCGCGGAGAATCGTGAAGGGACCAACACGAACTGTCGCCAGTCATGTGCATGCGGTTATTATTATATATTATTTTTTGCTGACGAATTGTTCCTAAAGTGAGCTCCGAGGGTCAAGAATAACCTCTGCCTCAACATCATGACGTGAAAAATCTTGAGATAAGTGCGATAATTGTATGAATTTAGATGACAACTGTCGTCGATCATTAGAAAGTGAGTATGCGAGAACTATGAAATAAAGTAAATAGACACGCGTCATTTGTTACAAAATTACATGGCGAACACATTTTATCTAATTCCAAACAGTTATCGTCGAATATACACGGTCAAAGGAGCACTGTGGTTGACCAAATTAAAAAGATCTTAACGTTTTATCCCTTTACAAGCAACGTTTCCTTCATCGCCATCGTAGCGAAGTAGGAAGAACACTTGCCTAGTAATCATAAGGTTGGTGGTTTGAGTCCCCTTCGGGGTAATTTTTTGGTACTTTTTAAAAGTGTTTTTTAGATTCACCTTAATGTAACTAAATCACACATTTAGCCGATTTAACATTTTGGGGGAGTAATTTTGTGGTTCATTGGCGTTTTGTCGCATCTCTGCCGCCAATGTTTGGCGTGATGTCGCTAATTGCCCATTTGTGGTCCACCGACGCTTACGGCATGGGGACAATTCAGTGTGAGTGGCGAAACCATTCAGCAGCACCTTCAACTGAGGAAACACTAGAAGTTGGGTCGATGGGTCCCACATAACTTGATTCCGGGTCAAAAGGCAACGCAAGCAGACACCTGTGTTTCTTTGCTGTCTCGTCTGAGGAAGGAGCCATTTCTGGACAAGGTGTTGTCATGTGATGAGAAATGGGTCCTGTACGAAGTTCCACGGCGCCGTCATAATTGGTTAGCATCCCATGAACGGTTCCAAGACAGCCGAAACCAGTACTACACCAGAAGAAAGTCCTCCTGTGTGTTGATGAACTGCTCGTGGCATTGTGCATCGGGAACTGCTACCAGCTGGTCATCGCATCAATCCAACTGTGTCTTTCAGCAGTTGAGCCGTGTTCAAGAGATGTTACAGGACAACGCTAAGCCCCTCGTGGCTAGGATGACCCGGGACACCATTTTACGCCTTGGATAGGAAACACTATTGCATCCGCCATACTCCCTGGACATTGCACCGTCCGATTATCATCTGTTCCCTTCCTTGGACAATCACTTTAAAGGATGCCAGCTCAAATCCCAAGTAGAGGTGAAAAATGCACTTGATAACTTCTTCACTTCACGGAACACCAACCTCTACCGCGATGGAATAAATGGCCTTCCAGAACGTTTGCAGAAGGTTGTCGATCTATTCTTGATCTTCCAGATACGTGTTAGGTGACATATGAATGTCCGGAGGTGGTGAGTGAGAAAGCGATAGAACTTTCTTGTTTACCTATATAGATCGGTTCTGTGTATTGAAATAGTTATGCACAAAGGTATAATGTTTGGTCGGAGGCAGTAGTTCTTGGTTAAACATAATACAAACTATCTGTAATATAATTTATGAAATTACTATTATTATTATTATTATTATTAATAATAATAATAATAATAATAATAATAATAATAATAATAATAATAATAATAATAATAATAATAATAATAATAATCAGCTAAAACAGTGTTTTTAGTTTTCCGGAAGGAAACCAAAATTTTCCAGTTTTTTTCAGGCTTCAAAAACACTAGCTGTAACACATTTTTTTTAGATTGTAGCTGCCCCCCTTCAAAAACGACGGGCCCCTTCTACAGAAACCTGCTGGCTACACCCCTGGTCTTAGGTGACATATCGATGTTCTAAGGTGATAGGTCAAAAAGCGACAGAACTTTCTTCGTTAATTTTATACATACTATGTAAAACTACTGTATAAGTTCTAGTATCTCGAGTTCGGGAAATCGGAATGTCAAAATTCCTTAAGATTCGTGTTCCTCGTGCTCTACTTTACAAAATATATAAAAATCAGGTGGGGTCCAGTTTGCTTCCCTGCAACCGAAAAGTACCTTGGAAGTGTCATCAAAGAAGTAACTAAAAAAAAAGTGCAAATGATCCCAGGTCAGTATTTGTAACACACAAGTTCACATCAGTACTTACGGAGTTCTAAACCGTAAGAAAGTGGGAGGAAACGGGAGCAAATAAAAAAAGTTGAAACACAGACATAAATCAATACAATTGTATCGATCGATAGATGCTTTCACAATTGTTAAAAGGTGTAATTAAAAACATTGGTTTCGGTTTTGAAAACCGCATTTGCGGTTTCGGTTTTGAAAACCGCTTTTGCGGTTTCGGTTTTGAAAACCGCATTTGCGGTTTCGGTTTTGAAAACCGCAATTGCGGTTTCGGTTTTGAAAACCGCATTTGCGGTTTTCGGTTTTCAGAAAACCGGTTTTCTCAAAAACCGAAAACCGCAAATGTCACAAAAATTCAACAGCACTACTACAGACAATCATTAACGCACAGGGTAATCCCACAAAATATTAAATAACGTAATATACTTTATAAGCATTAATTCAATCATAAGTGTACGGTGACTTTTTGCGTTTACAAAAAAGGAATTCTCTCTTTTCTTCTGAACAAAACAGTGACTGTCTTTGTTTGGCCTTTCTCTTGTATATAGAAATAAAATGTATGAATGTGTAGTCTTAATTCTGGTTATATATATATTTTCCACCTCCCGTTCTCATGCTAGCTGTTTTCAATATAAAGTATGCACGGTGTACGAACACTTTCTGCGCTCACTGTAGGTATGTTGACAATAAGCGAATGTTATTAGAATATTTGTTGAGATTTATTTTCCTTCACTGCCTTTCGCCTGATTAAAAAGTAGTTTGCAGTGCTTTGGAGCAGCTGCAGGTGGGAACGCGATAATGTTTGAGACATACCGGCGACTTTTTTGTGTGTGAAAATAAGACCTTTCTCATAAAGTAGTAAATAACTGCAGTAGCAATTGTCTACGTAAATGATAAAGACATATCCAACTACAAGAAATTAATACAGTATATATAGCCTATTCATTATTGTGTTTCTCTTTTAACAGCTACTAGCTAAGGATGGCCAATTCCAGAATTTTTACTTTCCGGAATCCGGAAAGTAAAATCGGAAAAATTCCGGATCTCGGAAAAATTCCGATTTTTTCTAAATTCCGGATTTTTTCCGAATGTCGGAATTTTTCCGAATTCCGGATTTTTTCTGAATTCCGGAATTTTTCCGAAATCCGTATTTTTTCTTAATCCCGGAATTTTTCCGAAATCCGGAATTTTTCCGAATTCCGGAATTTTTCTGAATTCCGAAATTTTTCCGAAATCCGGAATTTTTCTGAATTCCGAAATTTTTCCGAAATCCGGAATTTTTCTGAATTCCGGAATTTTTCCGAAATCCGGAATTTTTCCGAATTCCGGAATTTTTCCGAATTCCGGAATTTTTCTGAATTCCGGAATTTTTCCGAAATCCGGAATTTTTCTGAATTCCGGAATTTTTCCGAAATCCGGAATTTTTCCGAATTCCGGAATTTTTCTGAATTCCGGAATTTTTCCGAAATCCGGAATTTTTCCGAAATCCGGAATTTTTCCGAATTCCGGAAAGTAAATTTTCCGATTCCGGAAAACAAAATTTCCGGAATCCGGATTCCGGAAAATTTTGGCCATCCCTACATTAGACTCAATACACCTCTTTCGTATACTTGAATTGCCAGGTATGCTGTTTCTTTAAACTTATATGGAACCAATTAAAGGGTTGGGAGCAAAGAAATTCGAAAAAAATCTCCATACAATTAAGGGCCACCCAAATATATATAGGGTGCATCAAAAGTCCGGAGTCATAAGCCAACCCTGTTATGATCAGTAAGGATAGGAGAAAATGGAAAAATTGATTTGACTTTTGTATATCTTCCCCTCCTCCCCCATCCTACGTTGCTCCGTCAAAGTGGAATGATAAAAGTAATCGCTGTCCCGAACCTCAACTACATTGAAAATTTGATCAAGATCGGCTGGGTGGTTTAAGAGTTATTATGTTTCATTTATTTTTTCTATGTCCCCCTCCCCTAAGTTCTACCGTTAAAGTAAACAGCTACACTCTGTAAAGAAAAAATAGCGACACCTCAATTCTCAAGGTAACTTACACAGAAAACCATAGTTGCAGCCTGCTAGAAGAGGAATAGAAGGAAATTATGAGTCTGATAATTCATTTCCATTATCTGTGACACCTATGGTGTACAATGGCGCTTACTAATTATTTATGTATCAGTAATATTCTCTCCAGATGGCACCTGAGAGCGTCTCGTAAATTATTGGGGTGAGAATTCTGCATTGCATTTTTGATGTGTAAGCCCAGGTAATTAGCATTTTGTGATTGTTCTATGCTTTGTAATTGTTTGAACAGTGTCAAGTGGCAATATTGTTGTTGTGCAGTGTTGTTTTTGTATGAAATTGTTGCTACATGTGAACTGTAAACAAGTATGATTGGTAAGAAATGTGACTTGTCGTCACGTGAACAAGACATACTTCTTGCTTTGCACAGCTAAGTTACATATCTAAGGAAGATGGCTGGAATACTCAGAATTTACCATTCGGCGGCAGAAAGAGTAATTCACAAGCAAAAATAGTATAAGAATTCATCCCTTCGTCAACAGTGTAATAGAAAAAAGAAAGCATCACCCAGAGCTGATCGCCAAATAAAATCAATGGCACTGCAGAATTAAGGAATGACTTCCCCAAAAATCGTTTTGATCTTGGAACTGCAGTCAGTCGTACGACTGTATTGTCTTAACTGTATGAGGAGAATATTACGAAGAAAAAACCGCCTGGCAAGTCGAAACTAAGAAAAACACCGAAGACTTCAACACGTACGTTTGTGAGGCGATATGCTACTTGGACTTATGATAACTGGAAGCATGTTGTTTTCTCCGTTGAAAAAGGTTTAGAATAGTTGGAAACGATAGTGGTGTGAAGTTGTGGATACGAATGAGCGAGAAACTTCATACGGATTTTGTTTAAGAGATGCAAATATTCAGTTACTGAGTGATGGTATGGGCTTGTTTCACTGTCAAAGACGTCAGAACAATGGATATATGTGAAGAGTCATTTGATGTACAAAAATGTCTTCAAATTCTGGTACGTAAAATTCTTCAAACAGCTAAAGATAACTTTCCTGAAGAAGATATGGACTACTTCATTTTCCAGGACGTAAATGCTTCATGTCAATGAACGAAAATCGTTAATACGTGGTGCAAGAATATGACTATTCAAAGACTCATGTGGCCTCCAAACACACCTGACATGAATCCAATTGTAAAGTTTGGGTCAATATGAGCAGAAGACTTAATAGACAACTATCTCGGAAAGAATGGAACTCACGGAACAGATAATCCAGGAGTGATTCCATGAAATCAAGATTGCATTTTGCAAAAGCCTTGTCACCAAAAGGCCTCGACGATTCCCCTTCAATTCCTAATGCCCATGGTCCACATACGAAATCTAGTTTGATGTATTGTACCTCTCAATGTTCGTATACAATATGTCTTACTTTTAAGAAATTATTTTTTTTTTGTTTTGTGCTATTATTGTTGATTTTTCATACTTTTATGTATAATTCTTCCCACAGCCGTTTTTGCTGAAAACACACATAGCTACTAATATATGCATATAAATTCATTATATGCATATAAAACACCTGAAACTGCGGCGCAAGTATTAAGAATGAACTGCTTATTAAGAATATGTATTGTAATATTATCAGGAATACATGTAAAAACTCATATTGGTTAATGTATGTTGTGAAAACTATATCCGAGCAAGTGTCGCTATTTTTTCTTTACAGAGTGTAAAAACACTCCCAGACCAGAACCGCATCTATGTTAAAAATTTAATCAGATCAGTCGGGCGGTTTAAGAGATTAAGAGTCAGAAACATAGTCACTTTCAATTTCATAATATAGATTTCTTCTGGATCAGAATCATGCTTCAGCTCATCAAGTACAATCTCCGTACTTAAGTAAGTTACGCCCCCTCAAAAAAAATCCACTGTTTTTTTCAGCAGTTACAGCAGAACGTACGTTACTGCAAATAACAATACTCATCTTTTACTATTTCTGATGTGTTAAAGTATAACGTTGAAATAGGAAAAAAAAAAAAAAAAAAAAAAACAATTCTGAAATTTCCTGACTCTCACAACACAGAAAGTAAGATTTTATCTTTATAGCAATGTTTTCTTCAAATATTCAGTTTATTTAAACCTGAAGGAAAAATGGAAAATTCCTATATGTAAAATAAATAAATAAATAAACTTGAAAATAAATTGCGATGCAACTTTATTCCTTGTTAACTTGAGAATCTCTGGGGAACAGTTCTAGATCTCTACCGACCTCGCTATGACATCGGAAAGAATAATTTAGTTTCTTCCAGTGCTTTAGATTTATTATAATAAGTTGATACAAAAAGAAGTGCAGATAACTAATTGAAAGAGCTATATTCCTCTATTTTCACTTTATTCTTTGATTCTAGTTAAGCGTCACATTACTGAAAAATAATTAATAACAATGGTCAGTACTGCACGTTCAATTTTCTTTTCAATGTTGAGAGCACTGGCGCAAATAACGGGGGCACGAGGGGGACATGTCCCCTCCAATCTTGGAACTGGGGGATTGTCTGCCCCTCAATAATTTGATTTGAAATGTGTTTTTTGGGGAGAAATGTGGTGATTTGTGTCCGATTACCACAAAGGAAAGCGAGATGAAATTGATGTTCTCCCAGAATAAGCCTCAAATCTGCCCGCCTCCCAATGTTGAAGAAAAATTTGCACCCATTATCATCCACAGCATTATTTTGCAACTTCATAAACGTTTTGAACATCGCTAAAAAAAAAAAAAAAAAAAAAAAGTACGGTCGCACCCGCTCTTCCCCCCTTCCAATGTTGAAGACAGACTTGCGCCGCTGGTTGAGAGACTGCAGTTCCTTCGTTCCTCTGCTACACAGAGAGTAATGGACATACAGTAATCCATTGTACGTGTGCAAAACATCGCCGGCTTACACCGATATTAACGGCCTTGTGTGCAAGGATCTGCTTAAAATTGAAGGGAAACTTCTGGTAGCTGTAGTGTTACAGGAAAGAAAAGAAAGGAAAAAGCGAAGGAGTGGTAATATAATGCTATTAGATATCTTAAGAAACAATAAGCAAAGCACAATATTTGATTGTTTAAGTGAACTGCATAGGCTACGTCACTGATATAAAGGTATCTTTGGGGTCAACAGTTAGTGGACGTATGACATCAGATAATGTTCTCTAACAAGCGTTGAGTGCGAACCGTGAAATTGTTTTCACACTTAGGTTTGTTATTGCTGTAGTCATGAAATCGACTTCTCAAACACCAAACGACGTAACTATATATATATTATAATGTCCCACGTGGTGTTGTATACAAACAACTTCACGCTTATGTTTTCAAACACCATCACATGGTTTAGCAAGAGGATTCTACACACCAGATGAATCCACTATCACCTGCAGACGACAGATTTCTGGCTCCTCCCACGAAGCAGACGACAACTACAGAGCAGCAGCGCCACCGCCGTCCGAGGACCCCTATAAATTTGATGGACGACAGCAGACCTGTACCAGTTTTCTGGTGTCCCTCCTACTGTTTTTAACGGAACATTAGGAGTAACCTAACACCAGGCCTCTAGTCTCCAACGGGACTCTTGGCTTTTCCTGTCTCCTGGCCTAGCCTGCTACGGGGCTCTGTGGTCATCTAACCAACCCCCTGCTTGCCACGGAGCATTGAGATCCCTAACACCACTCTGCTTAGAATGTTACGGGGCTCTGTGTAGACCCTGTCTGCGACCTTCCGGTCAAACACTACCTGTATCTCACCTTGCAAACTTAGAGAAATTATCTGTATAGTATTTTGTAAAATACTGTTTATAGTGAAATTTTTTTAATAAAAGCCGGTAGTGGGAGTCGGTTCTGGACGCTCTTTTTATTAACGCTCAACCTACAACCTATATGGGACAGAGTTTTATATGGTCGAGGCTTTGACCGGCTCAGTTTTGATCTGAATACTTCCCTACCGGATGGTATTTTTATTAACTGGAAGTGAATTTTTTTCATAGGTATGTGGTTTTCTTTATCTGTGAAATTAGTAACTCGGACTTGACTCTATTTTAGTGTATGCCTCATATTAGATCAGGGAAAACACTTTTCCGGAGGACAGTGCAAACATGGAACAGAATTCCCGCCCTTCTTTTAATATTCCACACCTAACTAAATACTCTGGATACGTTACTGAAGACCCTGATAAGTTTTTATGCTATTTGACCACCTTGCGATATTACATTCTTGGAGTGCAGAGAAAAAGAAAGAACTGTTACCTATGTGCATTCAGGACGTGGCTCTTGATTTAGTGTTGCAGTTAAAAGCACAAAACCAATTGAATTTACTCAATTATGAACAAAACTAATCGATTTAAGTAGGCCAAAATTGCCTGCATATAGAGCTGAACTTGGAATGTTTCAGATTCAACAGGGCGAAAACAAACCAATTGATGCATATTTTTAAAGAAAATTAAGAGTTATCCGTCAAGTTATGACTCATGCCATCGAGGAACAGAAAATAAATTATTTATCTTTGGGGTTAAAAAAAATATTTTTACAAAAAGTCGCATTAGAAACATTTACAAAAGTTCAGGCTTTGCAGTTACACTTGCATAACTTGGAAAAAGCGCACGATCTCATGAAAAAACGTGTTTATGTAGAGTTACACCAAGAATTACAGAATCTATTCACTTTGTGATCAAAATCCGCCGGCCAATAGTTTAAATTCGTCGCCAGTTGCTCACTTATCATCAACAGCCAGCTTATTCCTTATGGAATCAGACATCCAATTGCCATCACTACCAACAACCTTCAGCACCACAACTACAGGGTGCCTCACAAACTCAATTATCTTCAAATCCTCCCTCTCAAGTTGGTAATACGCAACCCCCACCCGACCCCCCTGCGCCTAGCACATTTAGTACAGCGAACAATAATAGTTCATTACAATTTACTAAATTAGCTAATCAAATTGCCGAATTATCATTTCTAGTAGCCCAAAATGCTATTAAAAATTCACAATTTAGACGGAGCGGCCGTAATAATTACAAGTCAAGAAATGCAAATAATGGCAACAATAACCAGCACAGAAATGGGAAGAAAAGCAATTCTAAAAATAATAATACACCTAAACCAGAAACAGTCACTGTTTGCGGTACGTGCTATAAACAAGGGCACTCTTCTAACATATGTTACAGGAATAAAAGCAGATAAACGCATAGGGGAGCCCCAGGACAATTTCTCACAAGAACATGTTCTGAGGGCCGTAGCGCAAGAAGTAAATGAACAAGAAGTCGCAAGTACTAGCTCTAACAAACAAGCATTGACATCACTTTATCATGTGGCTCCAGTGAGCGACAGGAGAGAGAGAATTAAATTATTAAATCAGGAGTATAAGCTGTTAATGAATGTAATAATTAACAAAGAAAAATAACCTGTAATAATTGATACAGGGAGCTCGTTGAGTCTGTGCCCGAAATCGATGATTCCTCCAAACACACAATTAATTCATTTTAACACCAACCTTCGAGGAATTGAGACTTCCATCGTAAATTTGCGTTACATAGCTTTAATCAAATTCAAAATTGGCTCAACATTTTCTTACTACTTCCCAATTTTAGAACACGGAGAATTCTTGCCGTTATCTGGAGAAGATATTCTAAATCCTTTGAAAGCTAAAATTGACTAACAAAGTAATACATTGTCTGTATACAGGAAACAACGGCCACCGCCGTATCCAATTCAAGTTAATGCTCAGGAAGAATTACCGGCAAGTGCAATTCATTCAATAAAACAGCATAAGTCAGCTGATGTATTTACTACTGGTAAAGTTACCATACCAGCTATGACACATTTCTTTCTACCTATTAATATCAAGAATCGAATAATGGATACGGAGTATTTCATTGTCTCTCCACTAGAAAATTTATTAGATAAATACGGATTACAGACTTTCCTACTAAAGTACCTAGAAACAATTTCACGCTCCTAATATCTAATCCGACTAACAGGCCAGTAACATTAGCGAAAAATACACCGATCGCATAGGTTGAGGAGGACTTGCAAGGAGTCGATATACAGGGAGATCAGCAAATAGACGAACAAAATGACGAAACATTTTATAGAACTGAACAGGAAATTCAGGATAGACTGGACAAAACTAAATCACTTTTTGATATTAAATGATTTAACATAAACCCGGACCTATCGGATGAACAGAAAAAGGCTGTGCATAATTTGCTTTTTAAATACAGGGATGTCTTTTCATATTCACCAACAGACATAGGACATTTTCGTGGCTATGTTCATAAAATAAGAATAAACAAAGGAGCTTTTTTTCATCAGACGTCACCTCCTATTCTTTTGGCGCTAAGACCGCAAATTGATCTGCAAATTAAACAGCTCTTAGAAGCTAATATCATTAAAGAGACCAGTGACAGCTCGTTTTCGTCGCCACTTCTCATAGTGCGCAAACCAAATACTTCAGAATTTCGCCTCGTTTTGAATGTACAGGCATGCAATAAATTTACAAAATATCTTAGCACACCATTCCAGTCCACCGGGTAAATCTTGCATTTCGACCATTGACATAAAATCCTGCTATTATTGCACCCTAAAAGCCAAAAATACATGACTTTTGAACTTAATCGTACTAGGAAGGCGTAACAATTTTTACGCTGCGTTATGGGACACTCCACTTCATTTGAAGCCCTGACTATAGCAGTACACATGCTTTCAGATTGTTTATCACCTCGTATAATTGCATTTGCAGAGAGCAAAAATTGGAAACAGCAATTATCGGACTTGGAATTACTCTTCAAGAGATTAAGAAAATACGATTTTAGAGCTAGCCCGAACAAGACTCACCTTTTATATTCAGAATTAGATGTATTAGGATTTACAGTTAGTGGCAAAGAAATCAAAATTTCTCCCAAAATTGCCAATAAAATACGGAACTTTAAGAAGCCAACTTCTAAGCGGGTCTTAAAGGATTTTTAGGACTGTTCTTATTTGAGGGCTCATATCAAAAATTTTCCCTAGAAAGTGGAGCCATTTCAAGTTCTTTTGGAAAAGAGTTCTAAATTCAAGTGCACAACACAGCAAGACGAGTTATTTGAGAAACTTGAAACGGATATTATTCAAGCCCCATCCTTGTTTCATTTCGATCCATGATTAGATTCCGAGTATACTCTGATGATCAGTCTCAGCAGGCGGAATTTTTGCATGTTATAACCCTAAAACTAATCAGGAAGGTGTTGTTTTCTATTGCAATAGACGTTTTACCAAGACCGAGCAAAGGGCCTCAACATGGCAGAAAGAATTATATGCCTTAATATACGTCCTTAGGAAATTTCGGTATTTTCTACTGAATAAAAAATTCAAGTTATTCATTGACGCTGAATGCCTGGCTTGGTTGAACACGCAACCAGACAAGGTAGGAAAATTCACTCACTATAAGATATTCTTAGCAGATTATAATTTTGAAATTCACCACATTAAAAGTCAACAGCATTCTGCAGATATTTTTAGTCATTTAGAAGGAAAACAAGACATACAACGGGACGAAGAACACGAATCTGATAACTTATCGGACCCGGAGGACGCTGAAGGTTTTGCTTCTCATTGGAACAGACCTTTCAAATTGATCAAGCCGTAACACTACCCAATTTGGCTGAAGAGCAAAGGAAGGATACTTCATTTTCGGATATTATCACTGTTTTGGGAAATAAGAAACCTAATAAATTGTCTACACTCCGTGCAGCAAAATATTTTTCTCTTAAAACTGGATTGCTATATGGGACACACAAACATCCTCAATTAGGACTACTATATTGGCTCTGTATGTCAAAATCTTTACTAAGCATATGATTTAATGCTATTCATAACAACCCGTTTAGGATATACTAAGACGTACCAAGCGGCACTGAGAAAGTATTATTTTCCTAACATGAAACCTTATATAGCGAACAAGATAAGACTGTGCAATCTGTCGAAAACTCAAAGTTACAAACCAAGCCATCGGGCCAATTACTCCATCATCCTCCTTCACCTATTGCTACTGCGTGGCAATATGATTCAATTCGGAATGTGCCGGTCGGACAAGGAAAATTTAAACATATACTGGTGGCTATTGAAATGTCCACACGTTTTTGTGTGGCGAAGTTCGTAGATAACATTGCAGCCGAAGAAATTGAACAATTTCTTATATATGAAATCATTCTTAAATATGGAGCTTTTTCCTACTTGTATTTAGATAGACACCCTGTGCATAACGCAGAGACTACATAACCTAGCAAAGTCCTACAACTTTGAATTTAAATTTTGTCTAGCATATGATCATAAAACTTTAGGTGTATGGAAACATTTCACAAAATTATACAGAATGCTCTTAAATTTTTCGTGGAGGAAAATCGAAACCAATGGCCGAAGCTTATTCCATACATAACCTTTGCGATTAACATTCATCCAGGCTGGAACCAAGTACTCAAGTTTTTTCTTAATGCACGGTTACGAACCTGACTATTTCTGATATTGCGCTTGCGTCAACTCCAACATTATGTATCGACAGAGAACACTTGAACAAGATACGGGGAATTGTGCAGGACAATTTAGCTGCAAGCTACAAGAAGCGGAAGAAATATTATGACGCAAAGTATAAACAGACTAGTTTTGACAAGGAACAGAAAGTACTTGTATTCTATCCGAACCGTTAGATTGGAATACCAGAAGTTTTCTCCTCTAAATTTATCGGTCCAGTTACGATACTCGAAAGAATCAACCTTTATAGGATCAAGTTTTCTAATTCATATCGCCAACCCATACAGGAAATTTCTGTAGACAGAATTAAACCGAATTATGAAAACGTAGACAAAACTCAGCAATAGGATAATTAGCTGCTTCTTACTACACGAACGAAGGCATTTAAACAACAACAACTACATGAAAAACAATGACGGCAGAACGCAAGGTACACGATAGGATCTGGCATTTACAGCTCATCTTTTAAATATTTCCCTTCTTTCAATTGGCAGCACGAAAAGAGAAGACGTTACTAGTCTTTCCACCATGGTCCATTCGTTGAAGAATGTCTTATTTTTTGAATTTTCTTTACTAAAGAAAAGATGTTAAGAATCGGTGGTGATTCGAGTTGATGACCAGTAAATTTATTGCCGAAAAATGAAGCGCAAAAAAAGACGTTAAGGCCTATTAAATGCTTTAAAAAAGACCAATAAACAAAAAAATGCCCAAAATGGGAAAAAAGTACATAAAATCCACCATTTTCTGGCCTACAATGATTCAAAATGAATTATATTGTGTTAAGCCTCGTCTTCGGGCACTCGTAGAAAAGTGGATTTTTTCTCAACTTCCGAGCCCTAATAATGATATACATTTTTACACAAACTCAAAGAAAACACTATTTTTATGCCCAGGGGTGTGCGTAAGGAAATTTGGGGGGGTATTAGGGATTTGAGGATGTGGGGAATACTCCCGGGAGATAATATCTATTTTTACAACAAAAGTTGTAAACGTAAAAAATAAAGAAACTACTGTGGCATTAAATTCAGAAAATATTTCCTCATGTCCAGAAACTTAATACAAACTATTCATTTACTTGTTAGGGAGAGGCCATACATACCCTCCCTTGTGGATTCCATATGTATCTGGTATAACAATTATGTTGTTATGTGTATTTGACATCCGAGAGTAGTAGAGCCATCTTAACGGTACCATAGCCAATTGACCGGGTGGCCCACGAGAAGCATGGCACATATTAATTACATGTATTAGGAGCAAAATTTAGTAATAGGGGCAACAACACATTTGATTACTCTGGGGCCTAATATGCTGTTAAAACGGCACCGGAGAGTAAAGCGGACAGCACTAACGCGGGGGCCCTCTTAGGTGCATAATCATAATCATAATCATAATTTATTGCATCCTTCATCGTCATACAACGAAATTGGACATGCCATTTATATATATACCAGTATACATAAACATACATACTATTATTACATATAGATTCTTATGGTTTCACTAATTTACTTACTATACATTTAATTTTACGTATACGAATTATTTTCTACATATTCTTCAACCGAGTAAAAGCAATGTTCTATCAAGTACCTTTTAAGTTTGGATCTAAAGCTATTGACAGAGACCTGATTTTTTATACATGATGGAAGTAAATTGTATAATAGAGTACCTTTGTGCGTAACTGATTTATTGTATATATTTGTCGTATGTGCATGCAAGTGAATGTCGTCTTTACTTCTTGTGTTATAACTGTGAATGTCTTTGTTAACAATAAATTCACTACTATGTTTTTCAAATACATTGATATTTCAAACAAATACATTGAGGGAAGAGTCATTATTCCAAGTTCCTTAAAAATATTTCTGCAAGAAGAGTTCCATTTTACTCCTGCAAGTATTCTTACTACTTTCTTCTGTAGCCTAAAGATAGCAATACTTTTGGGTGCATTTCCCCAGAACATCAAGCCATATTTTATTGTAGAATGAAAATTGAGTAATATATACACTTAGCTGTTTTTATATTAATCTTATCCCTTACACATCTAATTGCATAGCATAGTTTGCTTAGCTTACTTCTTACATGTTCTATATGTGGTTCCCAGTTGAAATTATTAGATATTTTAACTCCGAGAAAGGTAGCGGTTTCTACATATTTAACTGTTTTATTATTTATTTTTATTATTGCATTGGCTTGATTACTTTTACCATTGTTAAAATTTAAGGCACATGTTTTATTTACGTTAATGATTAGGTCATTTTCAAACCTTTTATTTGCTAAGCCTCTAATACCATAGCAACTAAGTTTTTCTAGCAATATATGATGATTTACTAAATCGAAGGCTTTTGTTAGATCTAAAAATATTCCTATAGATAATTTTTTCTCATCCAGTAACTTTCTGCAGTTTTCTAGAAAATGAAAAATTGCTGTCTCAGTAGATTTACCTTTCAAGAAACCATGTTGTGCGTTGGATATAATAGAATATTTATTAATGAAATCCATAACCCGATTGAACATTATTTTTTTCCAGAATTTTACCTGTAATGGGTAGCAATGATATCGGTCTATAGTTTTCTATTTCATTGAGTTTACCTTTTTTGTGCAAAGGTTTAACTTTAGCAATCTTTAGTTTATCAGGAAAGGTTCCTGTGGCGATTGAAATATTTGAGAGATAACATAATGGTTTAACTAAATATTTATAACAACTTTTTACTAAATTGTTAGATAATTCGTCCGACCCAGCCGAATTCGAATTTTTCATTTGTTTTATTATGATGATTATTTCACTCTCAGTTACTGGTTTCAAGAATATAGATTTATCACATTTTTTAATTTTAAGTTCCGATAAGTTAGTTTTACTAGTTCCTTTGTTTTTAATAAGAGTTTGCCCTACATTTGTGAAATATTTATTAAAAGACGTTGCTATGTCCTTTGGATTTGTCATGTTCACGCCCTCATAAATTATGTTATTTATATGGGTACTACGTGTTTGCATGTTGAGCTCTTCTTTAATTATTTTCCACATTGCCTTTGTTTTATTGTGTGACTGAAGAATTTTCCTACTGTTATAATTTTGTTTCGCTATCTTCAACAATTTTTTTATAACTAGTTTTGTGTTTTCTGTAAATTAATTCATTCATCCCGGTAGGGTAACGCTTCCTAGTTTTATTTAGTTGTATGTTTACCATGTTTGCTTTTAAGATTTCAGGTGTAATCCATTTTATTTTTTTCTTCTTTATTTTACTAAAATTATTTTTTATTGGAAATGCTACTTCAAAACTATGTTTTACAGTTTCATATATTTTCTCATATACGTCATTCACGTCGGTTAGTTCATAAATATCATCCCACGTCTCCAAGCTAAGCAAATAAACAAAATAACTAATATTATTTGAACTAAAACATCTCGTTATTATAGGTGTTTCATTGGGTTTCTCTATAGTTGCAGGTGTTTGTTTTAAAATGTTTACTTTTACAATTTGTGCTTCATGATCTGAAAAACCTGTATTTATAACTTCTGAATCATAATTCATGACTAATGGATTTACTAAAATCTGGTCAATGTTAGATACTGAGTTTTTTGTTATTCTTGTAGGTAATTTAATTTGTGGGATTTAAGTTGTATGTTTGAAGTAAAGATTCAAAGCTTTCATTGAGTTTTTCACTTAGAAAATTTACATTCAAATCACCTACAATAACTGGAAAGTATTTTTTAACATAAAAATACGCCAAAATTTTATCCATCTTATTGATAAATATTTCAATGTTACTGTCGGGCGTCCTATACACACAAATAATACATATTTTTTGCAGAGGTATCTCTATTATACAACATTCAAACTTTTTCTTCATTAAGTTTTTCAAACATAATACACTTTTTTACTTTCATTTCATTCTTAACAAAAATACATGATCCACCTCTTGATAAATTAGTTCTACAATATCTTGCTGCACAGGTAAAGTTTGGAATTGCAATATAGTCAATCTCATCATCTCTATGCCAATGTTCTGTTATGCATATAATATCAACATCTCTGTGCAAATCATGTAACTGTACTGTTAACTGGAGTTGTTTATCTGTATTAAAACCTTGTGTATTTTGATGGAACAGTGTAAGTGGGTTATTTTTATTAGTGCGGGGCCCGATTGGGAGCAATCGGTCCAATCGGGTTAAGACCGGCCCTGAGTCCAAGAACAAAATTGGTTCTTCAATTCTTCTTCTTCTTCTTCTTCTTCTTATTATTATTATTATTATTATTAGTAGTAGTAGTAGTAGTAGTAGTAGTAGTAGTAATAGTAGTACTAGTAGTATGAAAAGTATTTTTTGCTGTCTAGTAGGTTACTTTTCGTGTATAATTTTTGAAAGTGTATAGAGTTGTTTATCCTTTTTCTCCCACTTTTTGTGTCTGTGCTTCCCAGGAAGGGCGCCGATCCTGGGCGGGCCCCCCATAGCTCATGTAGTGCCCCTATTATATTTATGAATATACAATATTTGCCATAATTTGAATGCAATTTGTCTTAAAATCCTCATATATATATATATATATATATATATATATATATATATATATATATATATATATATATATATAACCTCTGCATCTGAATGCCCCTCCCCCCAAATTTACAGAGAAATCGGCGCCAAGGTGTATACACTTAAAGTGTGGTGCTTTTTTAAAGAGATCATTCTTTGCGTTGGCACATTCCCTTTATGAGAAAGTACAGCTTATTATAACAGAAATACCCAAATCTGACAAGATTCTATAGGGTCTATGTAAGCACGTAGACAGGATTTCGTAAAGAGGAGGGTCCGTAACATGAAATAGTATGATCATCACAAAAAGGGGCTCGATCATTCTAAACTATTTTACTGGCAACATATATTGGTTCGTTTAGCCAGGATTTCGTAATTGCGGGGGGGGGGGGTGACATGAATCTGTGGTTATCACACCAGAAGCTCGATCAATCTAAACAATTTTACTGCCAATATGTTGGTTTGTTAGGACAATAAAATGAGGATATGTTAGTAAGTATTTTAATAATAAAGGTTTTACAACATTTACGTTCCTTCCTTTGTTCATTCAAATATAACATTCGTCCTTTCATTATGACCTCTACTATTATACAAAGTACATTTCCTTTAATATCAAAAGTATATTTTCAATAATGCCTTGTAAAATATTTTACAATATCTGCGTTCCTTTCTTTGTTGAATCAAATATTAACAGAACTTTCCACATACACTTTTTTGTTTTCATTATTCCATCAACTGCGGTCTGTCCAAATAACAAGTTAAAGGAGCAGTACAAAACTATTTCTGAAATTACATGTTTGATACTGCGGAGAAGCGATTACGAAATATTATGATTAAAAATGTCCACAATGTTACAGAACGGCATTATGCTTTCGAAAGCTTGAAATTTCCCTGATTACTAGCAGAAATTCTGAAAATTCCGTAACTTTTCTAGAAATTTCAAATTTCCTGACTTTTGCAGGATATCCCGCTTATTAGTCACCATGTATTGCAAGTAATACACATTTCCTCATAAGAAAGAGTAACCAAAAGCTTGCTGTAGCTTTTTAATTTTAACATTGATTCTTCTTTTTCCCGTTTCTTTTTCTTTCATCGTTCCTTAAAATTTTCATTTCTGGTTTCGAAGGGGGCCCGGATCCCCGGACCCTCCCTTGGCTACGTGCCTGGTCTATGCTGTCATCCAACATAGTTGTCTACTCTTATCTATCTCAGAAGATAATACTAACTCAACCTTGAGGTGGTATGGAAACCTACTTTCATCTTTTTGCAAGTTTAGCACTGTCAATGATTCTGTTGAGGAGTTTGAAGCTTAAAATACTGTACAGAAAACGATAGTCATACCTGTTGTTCTGTATGGTTGCGAAACATGGCCGCTTACTCTGAGAGAAGAACGTAGACTGAAAGTATTTGAGAACAAAACCCTCAGACGAATATTCACACCTAAGAAGAACAGGAATGGGAAATGGTGGAAACTTCAAAACGAGGAAGTACATAATTTATACGGTTTACCAAACGTTGTTAGGTCTATTAAATCTAGAAGGCTCAGGTGGGCAAGTCATGTAGCCAGAATGAAAGAAAATAGGATCGCTTTCAACAGCTTTAGCAGGAAGTCCAATCGGAAAACCATTAGAAAGACCTAGGCGCAGATGGGAGGACAATATTAAGATGGATCTCGCAGGAATAGGGATACAAAGTTGAAACTTGATCCAGTTGGCTAAGGATAGAGGTCAATGGAGGGCTTCTGTGACCGCGGCATTGAACCTTCAGGTTCCATAGGTCATAGAGTTCGTTAGTTAGAACTTTGAACGTAGTCTAATACTGATTTCTACTTGAATAAACGCTTACTATAATATTGTCGTGTGTAAAAGTTGCACCGCACGAATACTGTTTCGATTCACTGTAAATAAGTTGTCAAATATAATTGTTCCTTTGTAAATTTACACACTTCTTAGGTTTCTAAAGAGTGGCGCCCATATTCTTAATTTGCATATATTCTTTCGTCGGCAGGCCTTTTGTTTGCATTACTTTCAAGGTATAAAATATGTATCGATTTATCTAATAAAACATTGATCTACAATTGTTATGCTGTAATAATCAAGTAGCTCATGGCAACGCCGCTATATAGCCAGGCAGTGTGAAGAAGAAATGATATTGAAATACGAAACAGACGTACAACAATAAAATTTAGTTCTAATAATAACTTTCTGCAGCTGGATATTGTAATCTGTAGGTATAAAAAATGTTAATTAGAATATAGGTAGATAGTTTCCACGAAAGCAACAGTGCTTACTTAGTTTTATATTGTCAGAACAATTACAGGTAAAATCATTTGCATATGAAAGGAATTTTTTGTCAAGGTATGACAATCATATCTTGCTCAGTAAATGGACTAATCCAAACCAGGGTGCTTGTTTATTTTTAACGCACCGCATTTTGGAAGATTTACAGGTAAAATTCAATACCGGTACTATGCATGAAAATACATTTATAAAGAACAAATTTCTGCAGGCGAGATACTACAAGAGACGAGTAGAGACCTACATAATATCCTAATACAAGTTGATGTGACGAAATTATGGGTAAACTATCCAATAGTCGACCGAATTTGATTACGAAAAACGTAAGTCGTTATTTTGTGTTCTTTCTTTAATTGAATATATCCAAAAAATGTGTATAGTACTCTGTGCACTCTCTAGAATCATGGGATTAGGTTAGTTTTCAAAAATGTTATTACCTTAATTTATTACACTTTTTTATTATAAATGTGACAATTTTTGCTGTAGTCGACCACCCAAAATCTAAGTTCGACCACTATGTATACCAGTAGTCGACCAGGACTTCCAAGTTATAAAATTGTCCAGCTAATCTCAGAAATTGATATAAAAATACATTTATAATTCACAATATTCTAAATAAAAATTGTGGCTACCATTGGATCTAAACCACAACAGTTTTTTTTAATAAATACAGGCCTATTCGACAAATTTGTGCAAATTATAGCTGAATGTGCGAAGATAGGCTATTTTTTAAGTTGAACAAGAAACTAACATAGAATATTATAAATACAGTTTATAACAGCAACTAATGACTTCTTCTCTATAGAGTAGTTATAGCCTAAATTAATAACAGAAATAGGTATAAATAGTCATTTCGAAGGACAACATTGAATCAGAAGAAAATCCTCATCGCTGCTGTCGCTATCTTCGCATTGATGGAAACAGCTTGAGCATTGGAAATCTTCATATTGTTCTGCAGTATGTGCTTCCAAATCAGGGAAGAACGCTCTGTGAATTTTGGGAATGCATGGAAGATGGGGTTTGCACAAGCAGTCTGCACAAGTTACACATTTGGGCTGTACTTTATTGCTTTCGTCGATATTTCCTTTGCATTGACTGCAAATTTCCTGTTTAATTATAGCACGTTCCACTGATTCAAGAATACAAGAATAATTCTCAGGGATATCAAAAGCACTGTTTTCGCATGGGTTGGATGTTTCTTGCTCTTGATTGCCACTATCAGGAATGCTTTTCCGGTTCTCAGAACTTGGTATCCCTTTGTGTACTTTCTTTCTATTGCCAGAACACTTGTTGTTTTCTTTCGCTGAAAACTTCTCAAGCCGAGCCTTTTTTCGATTTTCTTTTTCTTCCTTCCTTCGTTTCATTTCTTCCTTTCCCTCATAATATTTTTTTCATTTTGCTGAAGATATGGCAAATGGAATTTTGTTCGAAGATCTCGATCTAGTTCCCCGGCAACGTGTTTTCTCAGAGTCTACCTTTGTTGGCCACCACAGATGCTGCTCAAAATTTTCCAATGAAGCCTGATTACTTCCACATTCTGGAGGAACATCTTGCCCGCTGCTGAGAGGAGAATCATTAAATGTCAATGGACTAGTGCTTGTATGCCTAACATCAACTGCTAAAGCCTCAGGAGTTGAGAGTAAGGAGCATTGTTCATTCGAAGTTTCACTGTTGTGTTCAGTTTGTTTCTTTGCTTTGTGTTGTACTGTCAGCCAGAATTGAAATAACATTGTTTCTTCATCACGTACACCTGATTCGCCCTGCGATTCTCTCACCATCTCAAATTTGTCCAATGTTTCCAATCCTAGTTCATACTTCATCACTTCAAGAGTATTTCTATGTGCCGCAACTGTTGGCTCACAAGCTGATGGCGTTTCACTCGTAGATTGAGGTGGTGGGATTTCCCATACACTTACCACGTGACTGGATTGTGAGGCGTTTGGTGGGGCAATGCATTTTGTGTAATCAGCGGCATTTGGGTCAAAGGGAAAGAATCCACACTTTCGAAAGGCATTCCTTATGATTTCAGGGCTGGCACGATTTTGTATAACTTTAGCTAGAAGTGGACAAAAATCTAACTTGGTGAGGATCTTATACGAACTTTCGGCTTGCCATTCGTGGACAGCTTTCCGCCAAGCACTCTTTAAACTTCTAAATACACCTACATCTACCGGTTGTAATATATGGATCGCGTTGGGATACAAGGCATACAGAATAATGCCATTTTCAGAGCACAAGTTACTAGTGTTCAAGTTTAAGTGAGTTCTATGTCGTCAACGAGGAAAAGCACGGGAAACTTTGTATTTCTTCTTTTCAACCAAGGGAGCAAACCGTTAGCAATGTGTTCATAGAATGTTTCAGATTTCATCCACACACTATAAGATAATCCTAATCCCCATTCTTTTGGTACAGTATTTACCAAATCTTTGGGTGGCTTCACATAGAGGAACACTATCATAGTTGGCAAAATGCTTCCTGCAGCATTAAATCCAGCTATAACTGTGATTGTATCCTTTTCTGTTCCAGGAGCCACTTCATATAAGTTTTTCCAACCTTTGGGTCCCAAAATTACTCCAGCTCGAGGACACAGTTGAAAATTTGTCTCATTAGCATTTAGAATTCTTTCTGGATCCCCCAGCAAATCACGACAACTAACACTAGTTAGGTACTCCTTCAGTTCCTGAAACCAAGATCTGATTGCAGTCTCTGTAACACACTCACTTGCTTTAGATACTGTTCCCGCTGTTCTCTCAGTCACTTCTGGGTGCCTTCCCAAAAATGAATGATACCAGGCAGGATCAGGTCTTCCATTCCTGAACGGCGTCGTTCTGTTATTGTGCTGAACAATGAGTTGAACGGCATATAATAAATCGTCCTTCTTCCTTGTAAAGCCCAATTTCGCCACGGATATTAACCACTCAGCAAGCTTATTCTCCTCTTCTTTGGACAAGACTGTTTTGGGTCCCATTTGTCGACCTTCTGGATGTCGGCCACTGAGCTTATCGAGTAGCGTTGTTTTTGGCACACCGTATGATGCCGAAGCTTTACGCACACTCATGTGCCTTGATCGTACAACGTGAAGAGCATTTTGCAATGCTTCCTCATTATATTTGAACAGTTGTCGTTTTTTGAATGGAGCCATCACGTAAGCCTCTTGTAGGTTAAGTTATCTGTAATGAAAAAAGGAAGAAAAAACATAAGTGGACCCTCGGCATCTCACATAAAAATATAGCTACACTAATTCCGTCGGCTTTCATATCAGGCCTGCAAAGGAAGAAAACTAACAAGACTGGATATGACTTCAGCTTCTTGGCAAAAAATAAACAAATTAATGAATTAATCGAACAAGTAGCTTCATAGTGTGAATGAATCTCTTTCTCCCTCTTAGCAAGTCAAATATGGATCAATATTCTACAAGGAGAGAACACTCAACATTCTTCAGCACCTAAATCAAAGGCATGAGATCCAAGTCTGAATAGAATATTCAAAACTACAATATCAAATATTGGCACGCAATAGGTATTTACAAATATCCAATACTAATCTCTCTCTCTCTCTCTCTCTCTCTCTCTCTCTGTTTCTAGTTCAACTTTCTTCATGTGCCTTTTCAAAGTTCTTCAAATTCATTTTATTTCATTTTCTTATCACAAATATTACTCTTCTCTAAAGTCGACCACTTTGTTTCCAGTACTCGACCTCCCCGGTCGCCTACTGCTTCCGTTGCTTTAAATTGATTCTTTTGTGATCTAAAGAGCATATTAACTTCAAACCTTTCAAGCCATATACTTTGTTAATTAATTTCTTACGAATTTTCAAAATGGCATTAGTCGATCACCGTGGTCGACTATAGAAATTGATCGTTTGAAAGAATGCAGTAGTCGACCTCCCCATTCTTTGTCCCAAAAGAAACAAATTTTATTATATCCAAGCATTAAACTAAAGAACTAACCCAACACAAGCTATTTGAATATTAAAACCTGAATTAATAACGACCATGATTGTATAAACACATTTTTCCTACCTGTTGTCAGTATTCCAAAAAAATATGATTCTTCTGTGTTTCTTCCGTCTCCTGCTATAGTCCTAAACACTTTGGCGCGATTCAGGCTAACCGTGTCAAACAAAACAATATAAGTTTGCAGTGATACCAGACAATGTTTAAAGTTTTTACTAAGACATTCACTGGAATTCACAATGGAATATATTTAATCTTAACAATGGATTTTTTCCAAGTGGTCGACTACTAACCTAGGTCGACTATAGCCGGTTCCACCCTAGTATTGCGAATATATTGGAAATGAGTTGTCCAAGATAGATTATTAGCAAAAAGTATTGAAAAGACCTTCATCCAGCAATTGATCGACGGTTGTGATAATGGTGTTTCAAATATAAATACCCTCACCATTTCACTCATACCATATAATTCTAGTTCTCATTCTTGATATTTGAGAATCATTCTTGATAAAATTATCTTGCGCGTGCAAGCGTGTGTGTAAAAATGTTCTGGTAAAAATACTTTCCCTGTTCATTGCTTAGAGCAGCTAATTTTCAGAGAAATAACTCGAATGGAAATGCAGACAGAGAGTGAATTTTAAAATACATATTTCACCCTTGTGCCTCGCAACTTTTCAAGAAGGTTCTGTACCAATATTTCATAGTTTTCTTCTCTTACAAGTAAACCTATCGATGTCGAAATCTAGTTTCTTGACCAAACTTGGCAGAGAAGTGTTTAATATCAAGAAACGAGCGTAAGCAAAATTTAAACTGTTTCGATCCATAAAGACGGCCACAGTGGCCAAAAACCTGATTGATCAGGATAAGCCATAACAATGTGTTTCAAGTTTAAAAATTTTACTTTGTAAAACGGATAAAGAGATGAAAAACGAAAACATAAACCAACACAGGGAGGAAGTAGACATCTATTTGAGGCAGTGTTGCCAGTTCTACTGATTTTGCAGGAGATCTCCTGTTTTTTGTACGTTCTACTGATCTACTGCGAAAGAAAATGAAAAGTGAACCATCTCCTGATTTTTCCTTACTTCGAGAAGTTGAAGAAATATTATTATTATTAATATTGAATTTTCAACGTTTCCTCACATAAAAAATCGAAATTTCTCTGTTATAATACACAAAGCTCTGTAGAGCATATAGTTATGAAGCTTTACTGTATGTAATATGAATCCAAAGAATACAACTGTACGTCATTCTCTATATGCATTATGGTTCGCGTTTTTATGACTTTCTGTAAGATTTAGAAGTAAGTGTTGTTTAAATTGGGACTTGGGCTGGAAGAGTGGCTTAGATCGTTTCTCCGCGATCGTCAGCAAGAAATCGTCTTACGCCACGGTCACGTGTGACTGCACCATGTAGCTACGTTATCGCTACGTGCATGAAAAGACATTTTCCCACTCCACTTTGCTCTTTCACTACGTTTTACTTCACACATGTTTGTATTAAATAATATTAATATAAATCGGGACTTTTCACTTTCATTTGCTCATTGTAGTTCATCGGAAATGAATTCTGGATTGCTTGTTTTGACTACTGCCCCCTTAATAATGGCAAATTTTATTGCCCCCCCGGATTTACATTCAAACGCCACCACTGTATGTGTCTACTGCTTTCTCCTGTTTTTTATCTTCGAATCTCCTGCTTTTCCGACTGACTGGTCTGGCAACACTGATTTGAGGGGATGTTTATCATGGCCACCATCTTGATGTCGGCCATCTTGTATCTCGCTAGACTTTAAAATAGGAAGGTCATGTAATATGTCAAATTGGGCTAGGAGTTTACGGTAAAAACAATGGTGAAGTCTTTGTTTTCATAAGTTTATATTTGTAAGCCGTAATGAAATGTACGTTGATATGGATTCGTTGGTTCAAAGATTTTTAACAGCTACATCTTTTTGAAAAGAATTCAAGTCAGTAGAACCTAATGTACGCTTGTGAGAACATCGTAGGTAGCTACTTATGAAAGGTATAATCATCATGAAATCGTTATCGAAAGCAGATAAAAGAAAATGGCGATGAGACGAACACAAACCTTAAGGAACTGATGGAAGATGGATGACATATATTTGGTTTTCCTGACTTGATTTCTTTTTAAAAATACATCCACTTTTTTTTTTTCAGGAGCGGGCTTTTCTTCTCTGGTTTTATATTTTTAATATAGCTATAATAAGAGAAAGGATATGCAAAGAAGTCGCACTGACGCTGATTTACTTGATACTATCTCGATTTTCACGGGAAGTAATCAGTAAGAATGCCAGGAACTTTAGTTAATGGTGTTCAAAATAAAAGGGAGGGTGGACCCAAAACAATGATATACATTTTTACACAAACTCAAAGAAAATAATAATTATTTTTACGCCCAGAGATGTGTGTAAGGAAATTTGGGGAGTGTTAGGGGTGTTGAGGGTGTGCACAATACTCCCTGGACATAATATATGTTTTTACAACAGAAGTCATAAACGTAAGAAAATAAAGAAATTTTTGCAGCACTAAATTCAGAAAATATTTGTTTATGCCCGGAAATTTAATACAAATTATTTATGTACTTGCTAGGGAGAGGCCATACTCTCCCTTGTGGAGTCCATGGATGTACCTATAGTGCAATATGTTGGTATGTGTACTTAACAACCAAGAGTAGCAGATCCAACTTAACGGTACCATACGGGCTAGCTGAATGGCATGTATTAATTACACGTATTAGGAGCAAAATTTAGCCATAGGGACCACAACACACTTGTTTGCTCTGGGGCCTAATATGCTGTTAAAACGACAGCAGAGAGTAGATTAGACTGGAGATAGAGTAGACGGCACTAGCGCGGGGCCCAATTGGGTGCAATCTGTCCAATCGGCTTAAGGCCGGCCCTGGCTATTACTATAAAACCACGACAAGTGCTATTCTGACTCATATAATTGCCAACGTCCACTTGTTTTTCACACCACTCGAAATAATTTTTGAAAAATTATAATTGCACTAATTACCTTCTAATTTTCCTCTAAAAAATTTGTGCTGAACGACATTATCCCACGGGACACCAGAACTAATTGTTTGAAAAATTACAATTCCTTTACAGTTTACGTATAAATACATCGTCCAGGCATACTGTATTAAAACTACAGTGTAATAAACACAAAGTAGCCTTTGTTAGGTGGCCAATAAAAAGCATAAATGACCTCCAACCGAATCAGGGCAGGGTGAAGTTGGTGTGCCCACGCAGATTCCGAAAATAATAGGCAGTCCTGATATGGTGGGTACATGCGTAATCGATGGTAGTAAGAGCACGTGAATTTTCGCAATGATACGCGTTTCAATAGAACATGTAATGATTTCAAACAAATAACGATACACTTATAAATTACAGCTTTTGTATACTGTGCAGAAATACTTGGACAGCGCAAAATAGTTTCTAACAAAGTCAACTTTCATATTCACTCACTCACTTTAACCATTGTAAAGCAATTCTAATGATTTTACACTATTAACCCTACACTTGTAAACCTAAAATACATAATGTCGCTGTATTATAGTATTTAATTCCGTTGCGTGCAAAATTAGGCTACTTTTAAACATGTCTTTCAATGCAGAGTATTGAATTTTACTTGTAAATTTTGTAAAATGTGATGTATTTAATCTTGATCAGCATCCATAATAAACATTATATACCTGTAATGGTATTCAACATTAGTTGGGAATAAGTCGTAGCCATATTGCACCGTAGCGTTAAACTCACAATCGGGACAGGGCTTAGTAAAGTATTAGGGAAATCTTGACAAATATGAAACACACAGAATACAAACACACGGGTCTATTTACGTCATGTTCGGCTCCATGCAAAGTTATGTCTAGCGTCGTAATAGTAGTTGGACTATGTATGAGGGTAACTTAGTTTCCTCAGATTTCAGCCAAGATGTTTTGCGCTAAAAATTGCTTAACAATCTAATTTCCCTCCTTTGGTACTCTTACTCAGGTTCAGGGGCGTCATTTAGGGAGGGCAGGGAGGGGCAATTGCCCCCCCTGAGTTTGAGATCTTTATAGATTTTATCAATAGAATAGTAGAAAGTTAGTGAAAAACGCGAAAGTTTGCTTATATGAAGGGGTCTTGCCCCCCCCCCCAGCAAAATCTGAAACGACGCTCCTGCTCAAGTTAGGTTATGTTTTGGCTGATATCTTCAGAAACGAACTCATACATAGTTTTGGTTTAGATTAAGGATACGGGGCCAGTTGTTTGGTATTTGGAATTGAATCTCTTATGTTCTGAATGCCCCATACTGTCGTGTTTGTAAAATAAAGAAATTGATAAGAAACTTCCTGGATGGTGGTATTTCAAGGTTGTTAATATCTCAGACTTATTTTGGTAGGAAAACGGAGTCTCACAACGCAGTGTTCTCAGTATCACAATGTTTGCTGTAATTACTAGTACTCTACCAGAGATGTAGGCTACGGTTTGGTCTCCTATATGTTGATGGATTGTTATTAATGATCCATTCACATACTTTTAAAATATCACTGGACCTGACTTGTGTGATGGGCGAACAACACAGGTTCTCGGTTTTCTGGCAAAAACCTCAATGTGTAATGGTGCCCAACGAAAATGCCTTGTTTCAGTCTAGTATATCAGTGGCAGTCATCTCTCGTTTGTTGACACAGTCCGATTTTTGGCTTTAACTTTTAATCTCTGCATAATGAGGACATAACATATTCGTACTGTTAAGTATTCTTGTTCCCGAACTCTGAGTTTGCTTCTCAGAGTTCTGCTACTATACCACGGCTGACCGTGTTGTTCTGTTACGCACTTTAGCTCGGTCCAACTTATTAGGTATTCATGAATCTGCTTCAATGTTGCCACAATACTCTCTCTGGAGTGGGCTGAAAAATAGTACCAAATTGAAACAAAAAGGGCTGAATTCATTATTTTATACCAGTGTAATACCTGTCTCTATAGCGCGAAACTAAAAGAGGTAAAGTTCTAGAACACTTCCCCCCTCCTCTTCCAAGAGTCCAAATCAAGAAAGTGCTCTTTTTAAATATTGTTTTTTAAGAACATCCAAATAGGAGGACCCAGTGGCTTAACAATGGCCTTTGGCACCCCTAAGCAAAATACCTAGTGGCGCTCCCTCACCCATTTATAGACCAATGTATGATCATCTGTAACTTACGCGTATGCGCCACATCCCACATTTGACTAGCTTTGGGCAGTGTTGCCAACATGAGATTTTTCTTTCCGCTAAAACAGGGCTAAAAATTCGCTAACTGAAAAAAAATATCACGTCTACAAAAATACTGTAAGTAATGTTGCAATCGGTATTTAAGAAGATCAGCTAATTATTACTCTCCAATAATGTTGAGATTAGAGCCTAAATAGGTCAGTATCGTCCTCATCCATTTAACACTACGTCATCTCAGTCAACGTCAGGAGCGGACGAAGGCAAAATTTTCACCCTGTCAATGAGACTTTGACCGCCCCCCACCTAGTCCTAGCCTATATTAATATTAGTGATGTTAGAAGATATGTTAGAAAAATTAATTTTGGGGTGCTCGTTTGGGCGCCCCTGACGTTAGCGTCCTGGGCAGTTGCCCGGTTTGCCCAACCTTTGGTACTTGGAGAATTTGTCGTTATTGTTGAAAGTCTATTGCGCAGAGGAATTTTATTTATAACTAGTAAGCCCAGTACATTAGTATAGGACTGGTATCGTATTAATACGGTAATAATTAATTACCAGGAGGATTAATTTCTTAATCATACAGTGCTGTAACCTCGACGAGTTTACAGTAATGCCAATAATTTGATACGCAAATGTAATAAACTGTGAGAGAGGGGGGGAAGGAATTTTTATTCTTGCCATGTTTGAAAATGAAGACCACGAAAACTTGGGGCTCCATTTATATAATTTGTTTCATTTTTATTAAAAACCTGGGGCTCCCCCTAATATACAGAAACGTCCTGCGCCCGTAGGCAATGCCTACCCTGCCTACCTTATTGCTACGGCGCTGGGAGAATCCGAAACATCCGGGAGAATCCGGGAAGTAGATGAAACTTTTCCCACACGTAGGAAGTATAACAGAGGCTGCAAATTGAAAGAGAAAACAATTATCATCTTCGGTATGTATTGCAAGGAAACCAAACGTGTCTCTATTTGAAAGTGGCCATAAATCAATACGGTATTATGGCCATACATGAATATATATAACGAGAAACAAATCAATCATCTCCGAGTTCGCTCCTCATGACATCACACAGTATGAGTAACGTGAGATGTAGGAAAAGTCTTACTGACATTTTTGAAAATTTGTTAAATAGTGCTGAATTGGGTAGAATTGTACCAAATTTTACACAAAAGGGGCTGAAAATGCCACCGTGGTACCAACGGGCCGATGAATGGCAAAAAGGGCTGAATTTGGTACAATTGTACCAAGTGTGGCAACAGTGATCTGCTTATTCTTCCCTGCTGAAAAACTTTACCCTACTTACAACTTGGGCATTCGGCTGCAACTGGCGCTGTTCGTACTAGTCCTGTTGTTAGCTTTTGTGGAGAATCAAAAGTACCACAGTCAGCTTATTGTCGTGAAATACTTCTTAGAAGTTATACAGCCCATATTCATTGTAGTTTTGGGCATTTTGTAACTGGTCAGAATTCCGAGCGATAATATACCCATACATAGTACATTCAAGTTTATGAGGCTTTCACTGCAGATGATTTTTATAGCTCTTCGTTTGTAACATGTTTTTCGTATTGTTGTATTTTGGCTATTGACTTCCCCAACGCTCAGCCTTTGGTTATCATCACGCACCGAATTACAAACAAGAAACCAGAAATCATAACAAGAGCGCTAGGGACAGTTCGCAAACAGAATTGTTTTGGCTACGTTTTGTCACACATGATGATTGTATGACCTGCGTTAAACTTGATCTCGATTACGAGATTCAACCTTTGCTGCATCGCATGTTTATCAGCATCGACTCACAAAGATTTATTATAACCTTGCAGAATCTTCTTTCTAAGCACTTCCTATTGTAAGGAAAAACATTCATAAGTGATATCGTCAGCTACAGCAACGGAAGTGTGTGGTCATTGAGTACCGGGACGATTCTGCATTTGGGGAAAGAGCGAGGACTAGCTCGGGAGAGTAATACACCCGGAAGTAGAAACTAAATACGGTTCTGATTGGTTGGCGTTATCCGTTTCTTGCCATGTAACATACATATAGCTGAAATCAAACTCTGGCTGCTGTCGGTCCTCGTGACTGAGCCTGCTAGTAGAAATCATTTGTGGCGTGGGTTCAAACCCGGTACCAGAAAGTTTATATTTTTTAAAAGATTTTCATAACACTTTTTTCATTAAAATAAGATGAAAATAAAACTCAAAAAGTGATCTCCTTACTTTTGTGCAGAAAAGTGGTAGTAGTAGTAGAAGTAGTAGTAGATGAAGCAGGAGTAATAGTAGAACGGGTTTGAAGCGCCGCAGGGCTCGTTTTGTTCCACCTTAACCCACATGACAAATTTTGTGACGAACTTAAAACAGCTGGCTAGGCTAGCGCGCAGAAAAAAACGTACTTCCGGGAGTATTGTTCTGCCGAGCGGGTCGTAAGGAGCATGGCGACGCTATACAATAAAGCCACATTGTCACTTGTTATTCTGGAGCACATTCTCCTGTGCTCAGATTTCCGTAGCTACTTCGTCCACCAGATGCGCTAGAGACTGGCAAGCAGTTTGGAACGAAGCCTACACTCTTAACAAGCCACAATTGATCTATTTACTAAATATGTATTAATGACACTCATGTAACAATTTCAGTAACGTAGCGTGGCCATATTGACACACGTTATGAAAGACTAATCAAAGACTAACAAGGAACCCCTTGAGTGCTAGGTCGCAAGTGCAACCTCTAATAAGGCTCCTTTGAAAGTGTAGTGTGAACAATGATGACAGGAAAAATAATAGCTGCTAATGTCTCACCATGTGCATCAGGAGGATGGCAGAAAATACGTGTCCGGGAGGTGCAGAGATCAACCTTCTATGGGATATAGTATGTATTACACTTAAGCAAATGGACATCGTCGACATTCACGAAATGTTTAAAACAAACCATTAACTTGCACGATGAACACCGAATTAAAAATGACGCGCCACACTGATCTCAAGTGTTCGCACCATCAAGATTGAAAGCGTACTTCTTGGGAGTTATAAACGGTTCAGGATGTTCATCTGGGTATCAACTTTTAAAGAATGCATATTCTCATGTCGGGGAGATAACTGATGGAATGTGATGACACCCGTTATACCAATATGATTTTATATGTATTCTTTAAGAGTGGATACCTATCTGAACGCCCTCAACGGTTTGTATCTTCTAAGGAGTTCGCCTTCGATCTTGATGATGCGAACATTTGTGATCACTTTGGCGCGTCATTTTTCATTCGGTGTTCATGGTGCAAGTTAATGGTTATACTCCACAAATGCGATTATACCCCACAGAGAGTTGACTGGTGTTGTATGGTCCAAGCTTTGTGGAGGCCATTTCAATTGGGATGGAGATGTTCGAAAAACCACACCAAATCCGAGGGCTTGGAAATTGTTCCATAAAGAAATCACGCCTCTGAAGATCAAAATGGACTGGAGACCCGTCCTGCTGTGAACTATCTATGATTCCATTCTTTTGCAACTAAGTTGACTTTGAGTGTACGTCTGATGTGTACGTCTGATGAGGATCTTGGCTAGAAGATCGAAACGTCACGTGTAAATGTGTTTTTATATTAAATAAGTGCAGTCTTGTTCAGAAGTGTGTTTATTTTCCTGGTTTTATTCGCAAGACGTTGACTATGATTGTGTGTCAATTCAATTCAGCTGATCTTTTGCGAATCTACATTGCAATTGGTTGACTGACGGCAGCACATGTTTTCCTGCTGCTTCTTCTTCCCTCTTATAAACACACACTGAAGCAAACGCACATTTCTTCCAATCAAGCAAAGTTGGGTCATTAACAAGTCATTACCTGTGCCATCGTTCGAGCACCCACATACATGTCCATTAACCATTGTGCAACTACTCACATCAGCCATGGCTTCATGTGATCTTCAGCAGGGGCACCAGAGAACACGAGAACAGACCACAGATTAGAATACATATTCTAGTCTGTGGAATAGACAGTACTCGAAAGCAGGAATACCAGACACCACTGCGTGCAAACTGCTTGTGACCATGAAAGTAGTGTTACCAATGTCAGAACTTAAATTATATTCACGTTATTCTCAATAATACTCAAATTTAGGGGTACGACGAGTTCTTAAACGCCCTGCATACAGCGAATTATTAAAGACTTAATATTTTACGAGGTTTAAATGATTGATAACAAAATTTAAGTACAATGGAGAATGCAATTACAAGCGCTTTGCTTCATCTCCACAGAGACATTAAAAATTTTCCGGCAAGCAACATAATACTCCATTCACAGGATATAAGATCAAGTGACCATGAAGTACTGCATCAGCACGAACTTTCAGATAAGAATCGTCTTAGGAACCGTCAATCTTGTATTGAAGACTTTGGGGCAAACATCCGCCAAGTTCAAAAAGTGAAAGTGTAAAGGAGATAACTTCACAAGGATTTCTCCTCATCCGATTTTCTTCAAACTTGGCACATATATACTAGACCGAAAATAAATCGACACGTATTTTCTTGTTTCTTTCGGAAAATAGGTTAAGAGGGCAAATGCCTCTTTTTCAAAAAAGGGTCACTCTAAAGAAACGAAACTCTCACGATGCAAAGATGACTTCAAAGTAGGAAATAGGGTTTTCTCGTTTTTTGCAAGAAAAGGGTTGCAGGGGCAATGCCGCCTTCGATATGAGAAAGGACCCCGCACAATCCTTACGGAAATTGGATTTTGGTGGAATTGCTTGAAACCGTGTTATGGTGTAGATATGGTGTTCCTAAGAAAAAAGTCTCAATGGGCACAACCACAAATCACTGACCGTTTGGCAACTACAAGGCCACTTTTTTTTTAAAAGCAGCCGAAGATAACATTCTGGATTTCGGTAAAAATGACTGAAATTGTGATATGTTGTAGATATTGTGATCCTGATAAAAAGTCTAAAGGACACAACCACTAGTCACTAATCGTTTGATCACTACAGTTCTACTTTCTTGAAAGCAACCGAGTATGATGATGTTTTGGATTTCGATAAGATTGAGTAAAACTGGGACATGTTGAAGATCTTTTCATCATGAGAAAAAGTCTTAATGGACAAAAGCATCAAATTATGACCCTCTGGTCACTACAAATCCAGATTTTTTAAAACAGCTGTATGTAACGATATGATTTCAGTGAAAATGAATTAAACTGTGATATGTTGTAGATGTTGTGATTCTGAGAAAAATTGTCTAAGGCTTTCCTTTGTCTCGTAAGATGAACATTTGAATGTTGTCTATGCTTAAATAATGTTGGCCACTACTCTCTCCATTCCTTTTCCGGGTTGTGGGATATGATTATTCAGACAATTGTGCCAAAATTTCAGAGTATTCTTATCTTCTGCTGTTTTAAAAAATGTAGCCCCACAGCTGCCAAATAGTCACTGATTGGTGGTTGTCTCCGTTGAGAGTTTTTCTCAGGATCACAACATCTGCAACCAAGGGCGCCCACGTTGTAGTTTCCAAGGGGGGCAAATATAAGCGAGGTGTCAAATGTAGTTTCAAATTTTGCTATAACTAACGTAAAAATTCTATTGGGCTTTCGATATTCCCAAGTACGATTTCCTCTTAGGGGAGGGGGAGCGAGCGTCCCACCTTGCCTTCCCTGATGGGCGCCCTTGTCTACATCATATCACAGTTTCTGTAATTTTAATCGAAATCCACGATGTCGTTATCTTCGGCTGTTTTCAAAAAGTGACCCTGTAGTGGCCAAATAGTCAGTGATTTGTAGTTGTGCCCGTTGAGATTTTTTCTTAGGAACACCATATCTACAACATATCACGGTTTCAAGCAATTCCACCGAAATCCAATTTCCGTAAGGATTGTGCGGGGTCCTTTGCCATTTCGAAGGGAGCATTGCCCGTGCAACCCTTTTCTCGCAAAAACGAGAAAACCCTATTTCCTACTTTGAAGTCATCTTTGCGTCTTCAGAATTTCGTTTCTTTAAAGTGGCCCTTTTAATCAAGTGGACCCCTTTTTGAAAAGGGACCCTTTGCTCCCCTTAACCTATTTTCCGAAGGAAACAAAAAATTACGTGTCGATTTACTTTCGATCTAGTATATATGTGCCAAGTTTGAAGAAAATCGGATGAGGAGAAACCCTTGTGAAGCTATCTTTTCACTTTTTGAACTTGAGAGTTTTTGTCCCAAAGTCTTCAATTTTAATAAGGGTTTTAGGTATGTGTCTTGATGTATACAACATATTGGTCACGGTTAGCTTAGATTTGTTTATTTTAATAGAGTCGAGTTGACCGCAGCAGTTGAGTAAGAAAGAAAAGGAGTTTTTTTTTTCTTGCACTAAGTTCCATTAGAGTGAAGCATGACTTAAACTTCTGTATTCACCCTGTTGCGGTCCGTTGTCGTTTGCATGTTTTCTGGTTATTATCACGCGGTTAGAAGGATAAGAATCAGAGAACGGTAGCATCGTCATTAACCACATAATAGACTCTTCCTTCCTCTTCTTTAAAGAATACATTATTATTTCTGAAAATATCATCTCGTTCCATACGGTTAAGTTCTATATGTGTAAATACAAAATGGACTGAAAATTCATGTTTTAGCTTTGAAAGTGAAATGAAATTTCTGGTTTTACATCCAACGAGTATGCCCTACAGGTAAAGGAATTGATTATTCATGAAAGTGAATTCTAAACACTGGAATCGAGTCTTTACCTAGTGATGAATAATCAACCAATAGACGTCAGAGCTCGAAGATTAGAACTTTGTCCGAACAATACATTTCCAATTTTAAAAGTATATACGAAAAATACTCTGTTATCATTATGGGGTCCTTTGTAGCTGTATGGTTGGCGAATGTAACTTCGGCGAAGAAGACGAGGGTTTGATTCTCAGCAGAAGCTCATGTAGTTCCAATCCCACATTAAGGTGTAGGTCCACATTTCATATAAGGTTGCTACTGAAACCGCAACTCAACTATCAACCATTATTCGTCATTATGGCAACATCTTTAGACAAGTCAGATGGATTTTTATGGATAAAACAGTTTGGCCGCTGTTCTCCTCTCAACAAAAGTTCTTTCGCAGTTTTAAAACATTTGTCTCTCCTTTAATGTCCTAGCATTATCCATATCTTCAGCCTCTACTTCTATTTACAGAAAAATCATGGCTTAGTCTGGTCAATCAACTATTTGATTGATCGTAAAATGGACGAGTAGTTAGAATCTTCAAAAAATGAGACCTGACGGTGAGATCGAAGTATCTGCAAGTGAAAGCTATCCATCCCAAAAGAGGAATCCATGTTGTTGTTGCTGCTGCTATTGTTGTTGCAGAAGAAGGGAAGTGAAGCTCTACACCTTGCAGAACATATACAATGATGAAGTGGAATATGAACCTTCTGAGTCTCCCGAAAGCAGACCATGCTGCAAAAGAGCCAATCAAGACTCCAAGCCCACTGGTCAGAAGAAATGTAGGTGCTGTCACAGTTCTAAGCAAAGACGCTGCTGCTTCCGTGGCCGCCAAACCTTCGACTGGTGGGAGAAGAGTAAAACTTACAGGGAGAACAAAGGACAGCCAATCACTGTAGGCTTAATGACTAAAATCAACCAGGAACTCAGTAGAGATCATTCTCGCAGAGCAAGGCCACAATCCTCAAGAGCAGAAGGTGCACAGACCAGGCCATCAGGTGAAGGCAACTGATATACAGCATACAGCAAATAACATGGCCGAATAGAAATGGTTCAAAATTATCTATGCCGACAGTTTTCTTGTTTTAACATATATAAATTGATTCAAAGTAGCCTACATAATAAAATAACTAATAGTAACCGAATGTATGACTGAAAGTATGGATATTAAAAATCTTTGACTAAAGATAAAACCTTCAATATGTCATTCATTTACGTATTTTGAATTTGGACAAGTGATTTGGAAATATGAATGTGTTTAGTTCTAAAGAAGCTAAGTACCAAAAAATAATTTTTTGGCTTTAGTAACTTCCAAAAAATAATCTTAGGTTAATAATTGTATATAAAAATGATTTTCATCTACTGTCAGTAATTAAACAATATAATTGAAGGGCTTGATGGAAGATGGGCCAATCCCACCCGCCCCCATGAAAAATGAGTTTTGTGGCTGAAGTGTAAGCTAGTGTCATGTAGTGTTTACTCACTGAACTAAATGCATTGTCGGATATGCCCAACACCTTGCAATAGGGATCATAACAAGTGATGGCGAATTCACTGTTCTAGTTCTTAATGGAAGAAGGGCCAATTCATGAATGCCGTCTTAGCTCACCGTAGAGGAGTGTAAGCGTGATTCTGATAGGCTCTATGGACCCAGCTTGTCGTTTAGCTCCAATGAGATGTTTGTGTTCCAAGTGGTTGCTAGTAAACAATCATAGCGGATGTAAATGGTGCGTCTGTGAGTAATATGGAACATAATGATGTTGTGAATGAAGGAAAGTCGAAAAATGAAAGAGAAATCGTACAGAATGGAAAGATAACAAAAAAGAGTTTGAGGGCTCAGAGTTTTGCAATAGAAGATGAGAGTGGAAAACGAACAGTGCTGTGCAAACAAAATATTAACAAATAGTGAGAAAGATTCCGTTCTTCCTGAATACTGTAAGTTGAGTGATTATAATAGTCAAACAACGTGTCTGTATCGACTGATAAAGAAACTGCCATGCAAGCGGATGTACAGAAAAGACAGAGTACAAGAGCTTATTTCATGCGTAACCAGAGAATGGAATATTATGTAAAACATCCTGTTGAAGGTTACGAAATTGGGTTATTTAAGTGTGCATTTTTAAATATGTTCAGTATTTCAGCCAAACGGGTAAGGCGAGCTGCACAAGGTTCGAGCAGTACGCAGTGTTCTCCTGGAATGGATAGTAGGGGTAAGCATACGAATAGAACACATGAAATATCTAATGATGTTATGACAGCGTCATAAAGCATACGACATCTTTTTCCAGTTATAGACCACATTATAGTCTTCAAGATAGTCCCAACAAAACGTACACCACTTCATTGAATAGTGTTCAACAGATGTACAAGTTATACTGCAGAATGTTCCAGCAAAATAATATTACACTGCAAAAAATCTCGATGTATCGGTTTATTTTTAACACATAATTTAATATTGCATTTAAACTACCGAGGTCCGATACCTGCAACCGGTTTGATGAATTTCGAGGGTTTGCGACAGATGAAATGTCACTCAGACATAGGGTTTATTTGTTACAATCACAGAAGGCCTGTGATAGCCTTTCCGACGCTAGAAAAAACACGTCAGAATGACGACACGAACACACTTGTTATTGCAATGAATCTACTAAAGGTCTGCACGGGCCGGAGTTTTTAGCACGGGCCCGGTCCGGTCCGTGAATTTACAATGTGAGGCCCAACCCGAGTTCGAAATATGTTTTTGCATTTAAGCCCGAGCTCGTATGTTAATCAAATGAGCCCGAAATAAGCCCGAATTACAGAAACTTAATAATTAACTCAAAATTGTATTTTTATTTACAGCAACTAGATGTTTAATTTCACGGTTGTGCAAAAGTTCTCCAGAAAGAACGATCCAATAAATATTGTTGTACAGTATTTACAAAGTTATCCCCGAAAAGGCCCGAGAAATATGGTTGTATATTTAAGTTTATGGCCCGAGCCCGGTCCCGGCCCCGGCCCGAAGTGATATATGCTTTGTAGGCCCGAGTTCGGCCCGAGCCCGTGCAGACATGTAGAATCTACAACAAGCTCTTCCTACACCGCATTTAGCTACAGAGACTGTGTTCTACCTGCGTCAGTTGTAGACGTATAGGTTTGGAATGCATTTTCTCAACAATGAAACTGCAACAATGTGTGTGTCCAGAATGTACAGCAGCAAGGGAAATCGGAAGCTGTCTACATCGAGTATTTCATAAAACAATAACTGGAAGGAATAAGAAGTACGAAAAATCTGTTACTTTTCAGTGATCCGTGAGCTGGACGAAACAAAAATTCTGTAATTATGACTTTTTTCATCTACAGTAGTTTGAGTTGTTTGAACGACAGTAGCTTCAGTAGTTTGAAGAAATTGAGCATCGCTTCATGATTCCAGGCCATACTATTCTTCCCTATGATGGCGATTTTGTTGTGATGGAAAAACTAGAAAGAAAAACCCAGTAATTGTTCACATTACACGATTGGATGGTCCTTATGAAACCATCTCGTACGATCAAGGCATTTGAGGTGTGGAAATGGAAAGGAATGATTTTGAATCTAGTTTTCAGCGGCGAAAGGGACGGGAACCTGTGCTTTAAGACCTTGTTTCCCTAATTAAGTATCCTCATGGAAGAGAAACAAAACACAAGAAACTTCAAGACCTTCTTTCTCTTTTGAAATTCATTCCAGCTAATCATCATAGCTTCTACCAAAAGTTTCAGGCAGAAGAGGATGATGACGACAGTAGTGATGTTGAGTGTATGTAGACAACTTTCTGGACATTACACGTACCATTGTGAATGTATGATGTATTAGTTCAATTCCTGTTTTACATTTTTCTTGTACATTTGCAGGAATATTTGCAATTGTGTTCTGTATGTACTCCTACAAAATAAAATACCTACGTTATTTAGATTTCCTCTACATCAAAAACACTTTAACTGCATTTCTCTCCGAATCACAGAATTGTGGGATAGACCCTTCTTCCACTGACCCCTTGAATTATCTACTCGAGTTATACGTATAAAGAAAATTCGTTCCTGAACTCTCCTCAGTAACTTATTTTGAAAGTTTTTTCGTTTATCTATTGACTTATGTTTATCTCCGAACAAGAGAAGTTGCTAATTGAAACTTTTAATTTGAATCTGTTAATTGGATTGGATAATTAACTAAATCAAGCGATTAGACTAAAAAAGTACAACAGAAAGTATTAGCATTCCTTCACTTTATATCTTTTGTTGGTTTATTACCTTGACACATGAGTGTTTGTAGAGGAAGGACATTCAACGTTGACTCTTGAGATAAAGTGAAGTCTTCAACGTTTGAATTATTGTTGTTGCTTTGGAGTTTTGTCAGCACCCAAGCTATGTGAGGTATGCATCTACAATTTAACAAGGGATTTCCCTTGGGTAGGTACAGGAGAAGAATGGTTTAGCTAGTAACGGTGATAAAGTAATTGGGATAATAATTGAAAAAGGAGAGAACTACACAATTTCACATCACCTGGAGTCGAACCTTCGAGTTTCACATTAGCAAAAGCACCTTATCACAGAACATAAACTCATATATATACATCATTCATACAAGTTTTCGTTCAAAATCTTGTTTCTTCCGTGACAAAACACGATTAGCTGTTTGCATTAAAAATTACGAAAATATATTCGATAATCGAAAGTTAACACTTCAAATCGGCTTCTAACTCTAATACTTGCAGAGTTTCCGTAATCTGTTTTGGATATTTTTCTTTTCCTTCAATATGTTTATTTTTTGTCCATACTTATGTTGATAATGTGTGTACCATATGTGTATGCTGTCCAAAGTCATTTTTGGGTTTCAACCGTGGGAATTTTCGTAGTCTGTATAGGATAAGTTGCAGTAAAGGTTGCAATGATTACTTAAATCAGTTATGAAGAAGCATGGGCCCATGAAACGTAATTTTGAGAATAGATTAAAATTATTAATACAACAAAAATATGATAGTTAATGCAAAATTTCGGTAATTGTGTCAGTGTTCAAGATTTTATGCCTAAGATTCTATTGTTCCCATAATTTGTTAAAACCTACAGACATATCACTTCTATTAAACATATTAATGTGATAAAAACTGTATAGTCCGAAAGAGACCGAACGCTCACGTAATACAGTTATTCATCATACGATTCCATTTTATTAAGTAAGTCATTGTTAAGTGTGATACGAATAAAAATAATTACATTTAAATGTACTTTTCCAGAAGTATAACTATTGACGGAATAGGAACTTGGATATATTGGTGAAGTGAAGAATGCTGACCAAACGATGACTGATGAAAAGGATCGAAGAACCTCGTCACCCGAAGAAGAACAGGCGGCTGCAACAAATGAGGAAATGGGAACAGGATTAGCACGGAGTGCCTCCAGTTCAACCGACAAGGAGAAAAGTGATGTAGTTGGTGATAGCGCAGACCGTGGCTTCGGAAGGTGTTGCTCTGCAGAAGAAGATATAGTGTTAAATACTTTGCACAACATATACTATGGACGGGTAAAGCATAATAGTGTCAATATGGGTGAAACTCCATCGCCGGATAAACCTACAGCAACAGGTGACGCGAATGTTCAATACTCGCAGTCGAGTGGAACGAATGCTTCCCATGGAGCAAGAGCACAGTCGCCCATTTGGTGGAATCGTAGTGACACATATCATTTAGTCAAAGGAAAAGCAATCACTTTAGGTCTGTGGCATAAGATCCACGCTGAGGTGAACAGATCGTACGCTGCTTTAAGTAGAAAATCTAACCGTCTTCCTCCACAGAGTGACCTTCCAGCTGGGAAGTCGTGAATTTTGTAAAATGAAAGAAGTCAGATGTTCGATAAGGATTCTTCGAGAAACTGTATTTCTCTGCTTAATGTTAGAGCTTTGAATCATTACGCTTTAATGTTCGATTAGTTTTATTAAATATTATTAGACAAGTCACAAATTTATATAAGGATAAGGAAGCATTTCATGAGCGTTAATTGAATATTTTCATATATAGAAACGTTTCGCTATGAGTATTGTAAGTATGTGTTGCGTTGATAAAATATAGTTATTGTGAATTTTCTAATCCATTATTGTATCACATCCCGTAATCAATGTATTTAGGATATTTTTTTCTTTTCCTGCAATGTTTGTTTATTTTCTGTTCGTATATCTGTTGATAATGTTTGTACCATATGTGTATGCTGTCCGAAATCATTTCCGGGGTTTCAACCTTGGGATTTTTCGTAGTCTCCACAGTTGTTATTTGTGATCCTTCAATATTAAAGTTGGTTATAGGATAAATTTCAGTAAAGGTTGATGTGATTTCTGGATCCATGAAACGTAATTTTGTGAAACGGGTTAAAATAGTTTTCGTAAATATTAATACAACAAAAATATGATAATTAATTCAAAGTCTCAGTAATATGAATGTATCAAATATGGTGTCAGTGTTCAAGATTGTATGCCCAGTGGCATATACTGGTTTGAAGGCATGTGCTACCTTGTATATTATTATACCTTGTATATTGTTGTAATAATAATAATAATAATAATAATAATAAGAAGAAGAAGAAGAAGAAGAAAGAATCAAAATATGCATAACAATGAACAAGAAGTGGTTGGTGTGTTTTATTTGAACTTTTGTTTTGAGACCATTAATGTTTTCCACCGTAAATGAAATTACATCATACATTTCCGCAGTTAACTTTTCGTGGATTGGATTCGGTAATTTTTACTCACTTCTCTCAAGAGTCGCCTATGTTTGCTGACGTTGGTTGTCATTCCGTAAAAGTCTTCGCAAAAATTCTGAGTGTAGCAACGTAACGCAGAAATGCAGACAGTCATAATAATTGTTGTCCATTATTTGTACCTAAATCGCAAAGTTTGCGTTGTGTTTACGTTGTGTTTACGTTACGGAAGGTGCTCTGTTATCCCATACAATATTTTTCGTTCATCAATTTGCATCTCGAAAAGTGTGTAGTGATTTTGCTATTTGGTCTTAAATCCGTTAGTGTATTGATTTTAGCCTTACAAAAAATGTTCTATAATCAATTCACTTTGTAACAAAAATAAAAATCAGTAATTTTCTTCATAGCATTTCATTTTCCCGCTAAAAATTACTCAAAATGCTCACCAGAGTGATAGAAGTTAACATATACTCTAATCTACAATACTGTCTGCTGGCCTCATTTCGTAATGGTTGGCGCAAAATCAGCGGATTCATGTCATGCTAATAACGCAATAAGTAATTATAACTACAATAACAAGAACCACAAAGCAAAACACAAATTTTGCGTTGCGTTGACGCAAAGCGCTACGAAATGATGCCCCGAAATTCTCAGATAGATCCAAAATGGCTGCTATATCATTGTTCTTAACTTAAATTTACTGGCTCCGCCTACAGAAACCGCTCCACAGAGAGGAACCCTGTTTGGTTGTCATTCAGTGCCTCGCTAGTATACTGTTACGAACGAAGTTACGTGGACACGCAAGCAGATACATGTTTCTCTCTGCTAGAAGACGACTGCGATTTCCCAGGAGTTGTCAAATCATCAGTGTTTACGAAAGCGAGAGGGATTGCGTTCTAAGCGTTAACGGCTGCTTAGTATGTATTCACGTTTGTGAAAATATAGAGAAACTAGTACCATGAAAAAAAGATAATAAACTGTAATCGTATTTATTTAAATTAATTTATACGTATTATATTAACTTTCTTTATTAATGTTGCAGGGCTACTGCCGGTAGCCTCGGTTGCCCATAAAATACGCCATTGTTCATGCCTAAGATTCTATTGTTCCCATAAATTGTTAAAACTTACAGATATATGACTTGTATGAAATATATAAATATGACAAAACCGTATAGTCCAAAGGAGGCCGAACGTTCTTGTAATACAGTTATAAGAGAATATATTCCAAACCCTTGGTAGTAGTTGTAAAATTGTGATTTTTGAGAAGTTGTATTATGGTAACATAGAGTGTGCTTACAAAGGGAATTGGGTATAGCGCAAAAGATGTCAATAAAATTATAGGTGTCATTTATAAAATGACAGTGTTTAAATGAAAACATTTATATTAAAGTTGAGTGATTTTGAAAGTATACTAAAGTTTTATTCGGTGAACATATGATGAGAATTCGGAGAAGTTCTTAGAAGAAACAGCTCAAAATGTGCTTATTATTATTTGTATTACGAAATTCATATTATTATTACGTATTACCGCAGAATTAAACGTTTTTATAGTATGGAATCGAGCGGGACTAGCAAAAATTTCCGTTAAAGACAGGCTTCTGCTTAATGGAGGTAGACCTTTCCGTTAAAAAAATATATATGCTTATAACGGACATAATAAGAAAGTATATTGATGTACGCAACTTGCTCAATTACAGTACTTCTTCCTTCTACGGATAAGAAAAAACTTAAAACGAACTCAAAATATGCTGTGCACACTTTCCTCTATTTTTCCCAATAGCTAAGCAGGATTTCCTGTATACATTGGTATTACTTGGCTGTGGTATACTTCAGGACAGAGGAAAGGTTTCCCTGGAATTTTGAAAGTCCTCTGAACTCTTTCCTCCTTGTTTTCACGACACGTGACAGAGATATATATAACTTCTGCTTTGTTACCTCAATTCCTTTTTCCCAGAAGCTTGTTTTGTCAGTTTTCTTCTCATTTTTGTTGGCTGTCATTAGTCGCTACACAAGCGGAACAGAAGTACGCCTACAAAGAATAATCACATAATTTGATATGACAAATTTAATAACGTCACAATTGTTTATTTGTCATGGTAAATCTAAACTTATACCTGTTGTATTTTGTCCTTTCTCATAAGCACTTAATTGACCCTCGTGAGAATGGCACTGATATACTGATTCACTTACTGGGATATCTTATCAAGCATACATTTTTAACAGAATAGTAGGAAAATAAGTTTCTTGTTTTATGATAAGAATTAATTGCATAAATAAGATCATTTATGTTGTTTTTATATCGAATTGAAATCATTACAGTCTTCTAGGACGTCATGCTATTTTATTATTTTCATTATGAACGTTGAAGATGGATAATAAACCTCCCCAAATGTGACGTCCAATTTTGTTAGAAGTCTACACTACGTTGTAATTTCTAATGTATGAAGTCATAGTATTTTCTGAAAATAAAACAATTAATAGGAAGTCCGATGTGAAAATTTTGATCACGCTGCATCAACTAGTACTTTAACAAAGAGACAGGTATCCGCGAAATAAAGGAGGTGGGATAAGACAAGATAATCCTTTCTGCTATCTTTGACTCATGTTCGCACTAGATCATCGTTTAAAAACATTAATTGTTTAGACACGGCTTGCAGTTCTTCTCTCTGAAACACTTTCGATTGCTTGTTGATTAAAAAATCTAGGTGATATGCAGATGGTTTTCTCGGTACAATGGCCGAAGTACCCCTTGTCATAAATGCATTTAGTTTTACTGTCACAAAATTGTATTATCACAAAATGATAAATCTATTGCTAGATTTGAACATTAAAAGTCTTGGTGTCTTGAATGTATCATACCTCAAGTAAACTGTGTTAAGAGACTTTAGAGGTGCTATTTTCGTACTGGAATGTGTCACAAACTATCGATATCACACTTTACTACCACCGTAATTTGCAACCAACCAAAAAACGATTTACCTTTTTCTTTGGTTTGATTATTTAAAGAGCGAGTGACTTCATCCGAAGCAGTACCTCTCAGCTGCACCTGTAAACCTCCACAAAAATAAACTTTTTCACCTATTCCAATTAACATAACTAACTTCATTCAAATTCAGACTAAATTATTCAGGTAGAAATAAAATTTAGTTTTCGATTCAAGACTTTTAATAATTAATTTTACTGCTATATACAAAATATCCGATTTAAATTTTTATTCAGAATTCACTATATATATATTGAATTGAATAATCTAAAGTACTGCGCACAAATTATCAAAAATTGTAAAATGTCTTAACTCTGAATTGAAGTAAATTTCTTCTCAAAGACTTTTAAATATAATAGCGCCCTGAAATGCAATACAGACTGCTCTAGAAGGTATAAGGTATAATAAATTCTGAGTCTCATTTTATTCTTCAGGCATCACTATTTCTAATTAATGGGAAATGGGAAAGTTAAAAAAATACTTTTATCTATTTTATTTCATTGTTTCTTTACTTGTTTAAACTAGATGGCAATCTATCGTTTTTTTAAATTTTACGAATACTATTAATCCACTTTCAGTTACCCATTGGGTGAAGCGTGAGGTGAAATTCAATCACTAGTTAATCTACTTCTACTCTACTCAACCATAAGCAGTAATTTATAATACTCACCAGATTCAAATATTTCTTATATTAAAAATCCTTACGCTTTTATCCTGATACGTCACATCACAACCATAGGTTTGGAAATTGACCTTCTCAACAAACTACCAATTGCCGTACAGAAATAAATAAGTACAAATTATTCTCAACTTTAAATCTTAAATGTGTAATTCACAATTTTAATTTCAAGAAAAAAATTAAATCTTCATAAAGAATTACGCAAATATTTTCTGAACTCAGGAAAGATATTTGGTTTTAAAATATTAGACACTTTAAACAATGTAACAATACTACTGTTCAGAGCTCTCACTTTATCAATTCCTGAATACTTCTCGATTTTTATAACCGAGATTACTGCTTTAAAATATTAGATACTTTAAAATAGGTACTAACTATAACTGTTCAGTGCGATCACTTTATCAATTCCTGAACACTACCAGACTTTATAGCCGAAACTAATTTTAATCCTACTCTCAAGAAAATTCAGTATGTTTAATGAACAGAAAAAAATACCACTATTTTACTTTATTTTAATTGATTAATCAAACAAGCTAACCAACTTTAGTTGTTTAAACGTCAGAGCAATGTAACTAACTGCCTTAACCGATTTTACAATACTATTTTTAGTTTAATCAAAACTCCTGAGCTCCCCTCTGAGAGTACCCTAGATAGGCACAACTCGACTACAAAAATTAACATATCCAGTTAATTTTACGTATTTAATTAACATATCTTAACCGATAGTTACTACCAAAAACCATTTTCATTTTTAAAACAAGACTAATTTAGAAGGTGCTTTGAAACTCAACCCTCTTAATTCAATCTATTAAACTCTCGGATTATTTAACTCCTTAACGTATCCCAACTGATTTTAACATAATAAAGAAAAATGAATTAAACTTCTATTCACTCCCAAAAACTCAAGTTGTTCGTTTAGTAATTTAAACTTTTTAACTCTATCACTTTGGTATCATTTAAACTTCGTACAAATCAAGTCACACAAAGGGAAAACAAAATCCAGCTGAGATGCCTCACTTCTACGTTTCTTGAACAGTAATGACTCAGCCGTCGCTTGCTCGAAGCCTGGTGCAGGGAGAAGACTCCGCCCACTCACCAAGACCAGATCAGCGCAACCGACAACCACGTCATCACGCGTATACCTCATGACTTCCAGAGCAATTGTTTACACAATACCTTACTTCGAAAGACTACTCAACAAAAGACGCTATTTTTACAACGCTAAAAAAAGCAAAAAAGGAGTGACATTTTTGGATTTCATTTCGAACACCTTTACAATGCAATTTAAAAGTCCTTAGATTTTACATTATTTTTCATTTCCTTTTCTTTTTATTACTTTAAGTCCATAAAATCTTGCATTTCATTTTCTTTCATTTTTTAAACTTGGAACGTGTACACGTTACAAATGTTAACTTTAATTGTATGCTTTTACAAACAATGACAATACCGCGAGAGTGCGGTACGTTATATATATGGTGTTTCCACACGAGATATTTAAAGGTGTGAATAAATCTTTCTGCGACATTGGCTTTAACATCTGGATTTTTTGTTGTTAAAGGTTGTACATTATTTTTCTTGTGACACGTTTACATTTCTTACCGGTAAATTCACTATCTTTATCACTACGTAAAATATTTTTCCCTTGTGGAAATTCATCTCAAAGACATTCTCTATACCATCAGCATTTAAATACTTTAGCAATACAGCCCAGCCATAGCAACAAAAAGATCACTGTGAGTGTATAGCAGTAGTTGTCATTATACGATTTGCACGCCTTGAAAATAATTTAAGTCACATTCCAATTGATTGTAAATATTATTGACAAAATAAAAGTCTCTAGTAAAACGAAGATGTATTGGTCGGTATAATATGTAGGCTGTTTCTTTAACCAGATATTTATTTTTCTAGCAATATAAAATTTTTAGTTGTCAATTACATTTTTTTCGGAGTAGAAAATTTATTGGATGCATTGGATTGTAATAAATTGTTTCCGACATTTTGTTCACGGATTGTAGTCATACACATAAGTGTCCCAACCCTTGGCTGCTAAATTGTATTAATTGAGGTCTAGATTATTTTTTCAAACGCCTGAAAACAAATATGAATCAGCACAAACAGATCTATTATCCGCGAATTTAGTTGTTAGTAGTCCTGGTTTTAGAGGAATGCTGCACTAATGTTTTTTCCATTCTAAATTGAATCTTTATTGTTTGGAGCGTGTCATTCAATAAGCATCATATAACAGTGACAACGTGTGTATAATCTATTCTTTCACTATATACTGCGTGTAGGAAGAAAGAAAGAATATTGATAATACTTGAGTCAGAAAATGGTTGAAAGAAACAAAATATCACTTCCGGTTTCTCCTTCAACTATTAGCATATTCTAATTCCACATTCTCACCATTCGAACATCTTTTTTCTTCCACTCAATATGGAATGATATTTAAGAATATAAAAGGTTAGGATTCTTCCAAAACAAAGTTCAATGCAAAGTAAAAATATCTACTTCCCTTTCAACCAATTTCTATTGCCTTTTTCAATTACTTTTAATGTTTTTCCCCTCAGTGTTTCATTCTTTTCCCATTCAATCCAGATATTCTTCTCCGGCCAACATTTCAAAAGCTTTTTCGTCGCTCGGAAATTTGACGCAACGAAAAATTCCCCATAAATTCATGTGAGTTTCGTGACATGTAATTGGTCATAACTACACTAATTGTGAAGCACTAACGAAGCTGTTAGTGTTTTCCAGAAGTACTAACGAATGGTACTATTTTTTTCGTTAGGACTTAAAGTTTGCGGGCTAAGTTCCACTGGCCCCCAAAGGTTTACTTGTACCACCTACACTGATGAAGCACTAAGGTTAAGTGTTTGTACACTAACAATTGCACTAGGAGAGGTAATTAGTGCTTTTGAATGTGGTGGGAATTTGACGCAATGAAAAATTCCTTATGTATTTCTTATGTAAGTTTCGTAACTTATAATTGGTCATATCTATACTAATGGTGAAGCACTTACAAAATTATTTCTGTTAAATAGATGCACCAACAAATGGCACTGATTTTTTTCGTTAGTGCTTATAGTGGGGGCCAAGTTCACGCTATTTCCCAAGGGTTTTGTACTTGTAGCACCTACACTAATGAAGCACTAACGTTAGATGTTGGTGCACTAAGATGCAGTAATGATGCGCTAACGAATGGCATTATTTTTTCATTAGTGCTTGAAGTGGCTAGGGCAGCGTGAATTTGCTCACAAGCTTTTACTTGTAGCACCTACACTAATGAAGCACTAACGAAGTTTGTGAACTTTATCCCCCCACAATACGCCCTAACGATAAATTTAGAGTCAATCGTTAGTGCATCGTTAGTGATTCTTAGTGCATCAACGCCTAACGTTAGTGCTTCATTAGTGTAGATGCTACAAGTAAAATATCTTTGGAGGTCAGCTTGAACTTGCCCCCACTTCAAAAACTAACGATAACATTAGTGTCATTCATTAGTGCTTGTAGAAAATTGTATGGAATTCCATACTAACAATTTGTATGGAATTTTGTATTTCTTAAGTTGACTCTCACCAAAAATTTTGAATAAATCCCAAAATGTGGTAACACTAACGTTAGTGCTTTCAAGTGCACTAACGATGCACTAACGATTGCAGTTAACTCCATGTTTCTACGTCAATTTGTATAGATGTTGATATTTCTGAAGTTGGCGCCCACCAAACATTTTGAATAAATCCCAAAATATTGTAACACTATAGTGCTAATAGTGTGCTTAGTGCGTTTTAGTGCACTAATTATCCACTATGTGATAAGTTTGGTGAAAATCTGTCTGCACAAAGATGGGGGGGATGCTCCGCACCAAAAATCTATATCTCGTAAACGCTGATAGCACTAACGTTAGTTCTTACTGCACTAACGAAGTACGGCGTTTGGCGTAATTTGGGAGAAGTGAGGGGGCCAACTGAAGACACGTCGAATTCTTGCGTAGGAGCAAGGGGTGAACTTCTTTGTGAACATTTCATTTTAAAAGTAAAAGGTAGGGGGGGAAATAACAAAAAATGTCGGTTGCCAACTTAGAAATTATTTCTACATAAGAAATAAACTTTGACGTGGAAAGCTATTCCTCAATTACTGTGTATAAAAGTTGATTTATGAAATGTATATTAGCATCTACTTCACAGTGACTGTATCTCTTAATCACTGAAAAACCAAATGGGGTAATCTTCGTCACTGAAAAAAACACTGAATGTCGTCTTACTTCGACCATTGTGTTAACCGGAAATAGGCATCAAGTTTAGTCCCAAAACTGTCAGGAATTATTCCTACATCTAACGTTAGACTCAAGACGAAGTTCTAAGAATTTTAAGATTTTAGTTTGCGTTATATGTAAGGAAAAAGTGTTTTTATTATTCTAATTAATTTACTGACAGTTAATAATATGAAATACGTCTTATTTTGATACAGCAGACCATTGTATATTTTAGGAAACCACTTCTTGTCATTTGCTTGCTATACAAAGGCAGGAAAAACATTTTTCTCGTGATATTGTTTGCTCCGGATTAAGTGAACAACTATTGTAGTACTTTGTATATAAAAAGTTCTAATGAAATTTCAATCAATAGGCTTACAACGATTCATCCTTCGATTTTATTACTGACCCTCTCAGGTGACCACGTTGCTAGAAGCACTGGCATTGGCGAACCTTCATTTGTAAGGAAAAGCCTTTCGCCCAATGTTGAGCAGCCGCTGAATATCTGTGTCGTCCCTGGCAACATTGATGAATTCCTCTACAGTCACTCGCTCTTCGTGGTCCTTCTTCATTTTCGTGAAAAGCCTTGTGCTGATTCTTTCCACGTGGAGGCACGCGTGGAGGTTCGGAAGGTGACTCCATATCATTTTGTACAGGGTCTAAACAGAAAATGTCCATAGTTAATTAAAACTAGCTCCTTTGTTGTATTGACAAGAGTAACACTATGACTTCAGCAGAAGTTTAAAACAAGAATGAAAACTACAAGCCATACTAATAGGTCCTATTATTATTATTATTATTATTATTATTATTATTATTAAAGGAAATGTGTTTTGAATATGTTCTGAATCAGAATCTAAAACTAAAATCACATTTCTACAGTGTATCTCAGAAATTAGATTAAATAATAATAATAATAACAATAATAAAACAGTGCAAAGCGAATTTCTCACTTTTACACAAAATGGTAGTAATTTTTGTGATCAGTACCGAAAGATATAAAATCTGAATATTATATGTGTACACACACAAAAAAACTTATGTGGTGTACGTAAAATGTGTTTTACATGTGTAAATCCTGTAGTTTTTGGAATTAACGTTCAGCAAACGTATAACTGAAAAAGTGTATTTCATACGTATTTTCCGTATAAGTGTTCTGAATAAACGTACTTTCCGTAAGAACTAAAGATCTGTATATAGGTATTCAGGATCTCACGGATGAACGTATATAACATATACCTGACGTATGTAAAATACGTATGCGTATGCAATATACGAAAGACTGTTACACTATAACGATATCGATAGACATAAACTTTTAAATCAACCCTCGTATTTCCTCTACTCCGATTCTTAGAAAGGAAACGCAACCAGTTTACATTTGGAGGAGGACAATACTCAGGAATTTGTCACCCAAAAGGTGCCTCACTTTTCCAGACAGCCCTGCTTCTCCCGTCAGTCCAAACAAGGTAAAATATTTTGCTACCCTTGTGCTGAACGCCCACGCAGTATGGACTCATGTTATGATGACAGATTTTACGTGATAATGTTAAATCTATCAATAATCATTAATTTCATGATTTATTGAAGTTATCAGTGCCTTTATAGTGATTTTTATTAACCTATGGATTATCCATTATACATTATTAGTAAAATAAAGAAGCAAAAACTTAATGTTTTCTACGAACTATATTTTAGTCTGCTAGTGTATTCTTACGCTGTTTAACTGGCAACGATGTGACGCGCGAAGAAAAGGAGGAGCGTTGACATCTGCTAAGCAAATTGGACGTATTCAACATACGCTCTCAAAATAAGTTTGATTTTAAAACTTCAGAATTAAGATGGATAGTAATTAAGTTCTCATATATATAAAATGCATCAAGAAATCTGGAAGTAGTGATATGTGTATAAACAATGTTTCGATAGGAAGAAGAGAACATGTATACGTGATAATAAGAGTTATTCTTACGCATTTCTTTCGCCAATGTAACGAACTCATAGAAGAATCCTACTGTACATCAAGGAATGGGATATTAAACTCATCGCTATCCAGCAATGGAAGTCAACTATTCAACAGTGCAGTAGTAAGTTTTTAGCATTATATCCGCCGATCGCGAATATCGTGCGCGTTAACGGTATCGTCTCGTAAATAATTGGGCCACCGAATAAGAAAAGAAAATTATGATGATAAATCAAAAGTGTTTTGTGTTTGTGCTTACATGTAAATATTTCAGTGTCAGTGATGATAAATCAAAATATAAATGTCTTACGACATATTTCTTTTCTTTTTAAGATTCGTAGAGAGTAATATCCAATAATATTAAAGAGTGTAATTTTACATTTCCTTTCATAGTGAATCAAGGATGCTAAATTTTTAAAACGTATGCAGTCTAAAGTAGTATGTCACAAGGTAAGGTATTTATAAGCAGGGAGCTGCAAACATTTACTTTCGTTTCCCACTACTCGTCTGGTGTTAATCACGCATGGCTGTCCCACCTTGTATTCTTTTACAGGTATTGACCAGTATATCGTGGAGCTGGCGCAACAGCGACGGTGGGTATACGGCATATGCCTCTAGTTTGTTATAACGCCCGAATCCTAGGACCGTGGGGGGTGAAGTTATTTGTTTTGTTACCAGTTTCTCATTATAATTCATTAATTTGTGCAATTGAATGATGTTATAAAGAAGATTTTTAAAGAGATCCAAGGTTCGGATCCCGATAGTATTATTAGTTGGTCTTCTCGAACTGGAACAAGCAAGTATCGAACGCAATCCACTTACCCTTATATCTGGCTTTCCGTCACAGGAACAGATAATGAACGAACCCAATACCATTATATCTGACGTCCTGAACAGTAACATACTTGAATTAATAGTAAAATGTGTTCCGACCTCCCAAACTCCCATTATAACATGTCATACATTCAGCAACGGCATGAGCATATGTATAACGTATGCTCCATACTGATTTCTGTAGTAAACATAATTATTTCGTATATTTGTACAATATACTGCTGTCCGGATAACGGATTTTCCTCAATGTAAGCTTTCTTCATGAGATGCTATCTCCTAGCCCAGTGGTCCTCAACCTTTTTTCACTGACGGCACACTTTACTGGACTTCCAGGACATCGCAACACACTTGTTTGATATTATTATTATTATTATTATTAATAATAATAATAATAATAATAATAATAATAATATCTATTATAATAGTGAAACCAATTAGTTTTCTATATTGCAGTGATTAAACACTCTATATAGTGTTTAATCACTGCTATATAGAAACCGTGCTCAGTGCTCAGTGCTCAGCGATCAGTGCTCAGTGCTATATAGAAACCAAACTCTATATAGCACTGAGCATTATTTCTACCGTTGTTATTGTATAAAACTTAGATATCGATGTATAAAGGTAACCAAGACAATTCTGTCGTTTTTCCTCCTACCACCTTCGAACATCGATATGTCACCTAAGACTTGGTGGGTCCTGGAGCGAAGAAGGTATCACTTGCATTTTACACCTCTACTAGGAATTTGAACGGGCGTCCTCTGAGGTGATTGTCCAAGGAATAGAACAGGTGATAATCGGACGGTGCAATGTCTAGGCAGTATGGCCGATATAATAGTGCTTCCCATCCAAGGCGTAGAATGTTGTCCCGGGTGATACTAGCCACGTGGGGTTTAGCGTTGTCCTGTAAGAGGAGGACCCCTTTGCAATTCAGAAGTGCTTTCAGCTTTTCTTGAACACGGCTCAACTGCTGACAGTATACATTTGCATTGATACTCTGACCAGCTGGTAGCAGTTCCCGATGCACGATGCCGCGAGCAGTCCACCAAACACACAAGAGAACCTTCTTCTGGTTTCGGCTATTTTGGAACCGGTTCATGGGATGCTAATCAATGACGACGGCGCCATGGAGCTTCGTACAGCACCCGCTTCTCATCACATGTCAACATCCTATCCAGAAATGCCTCCTTCCTCAGAAGAGACAGCAAAGAAATACACGTGTCTGCTCGCGTTGCCTTCTGGCTTGGAGTCAAATCATGTCGGACCCATCGACCCAAATAATAGTGCTTCTCAAGTTGAAGAAGGTGCTGCCGTATGGTTTTTCCACTCACACTGAATTCTGGTTTCAGTTCCTCACATGTCTGGCCACTGTTCGCCTGAATTGCTGCCTGAAGATCTTTATTTTGTACGTACATGTGTTTGCCTTCTGGCACGTGGTGTGTCTTGGAGTGTTTAATCACTGTTCTTCAACTTGTTAAACCACCGCTGCACTGTTCGCATAGTCACGACACCCTCACCAAAGGCCTGGTATATCTTCCGCCCCGTTTCAGGGGCGATTGATTCCAGTTAGAACTCGTACAGCATACACGACCTTATGACACTCTGTGGAGGTCCCATGTTCACTCTGTCGTTACGGAAGTTCACGATGTAACTAAACTGCCACACCCAGGTAGTATGTTGGGCAAAAACAACTGACCTTCGGCGGTTTCCTGCAATCCATTAACCCTTTTAGGACTTTGGTAACTTTTGTTACCATGGCATAATATCTACCGTCTTTGACCGCTTATTTAGGTTCTATAACAAGTATTTAAGCCGGAGGGTTTTATTAGTCAAGTCAAGGATAGACCGAAGAACGCCCCAGATGCGTTTTGGAACCGGATGGTTAACTTGGCGGCGCGAAGTAAGAGCGGAGGGGCGTGACGTTTTTTATTTTTTTCTTAAGGCAAATTTCAAAAAATTTCTCGCCTTTAGTTTTCATGATATCAGATTGGAACTTTGCATACGGATTGTGTGTACCTTTGGGTATTTCTCAAATTTTTCTGAGATTCCTACGTGAAACCAGGGCCGGGCCCGAGTGACGCAAGTGTTCCAAGAGGGTGATTTTTTCAGAATAAATTCCGGTTTTCCCAATTTTTCCGATTCAGGTATATGATACGGAAATATATGTAGTACCGTTGGAAAGGACTCCTTACACTAAAGAAAACTGCGTTTAAACCATGCCTCTAGGCCAACTAGTAAGACGCAATACATTTTTATAATATGTATATATATGTGTGTATATATAGAGAGAGCCTGAATTCAGAATTTCAACAATTTTTCGCCCTTTGTTTTCAATATACAAGATTGAAATTTTGCACATGTATTATGTACATAAGAACGCATTTTTAGAAAAAAAAATCAGATCCCTATTCAACCCAGGCCCGGGTCGGAGGGGCAAATCGTTTCGGTGGGATTTAAAAAGCAAATGTCGGTGTTATCCCTAATTTTCCGGTTCAGGTGTGTGATACGGTCATGTGAATGGTTCCGTTGGAAAGAGCTCGTTATACTGAAGGAAACTGGGTTTGAACCATGACTCTAGGTGAAATATGAATAACGCAGTACACTTTTTAAGTATATTTTGCATGTATGTATGTATATACATATATGAAAAAAATGGGTCACCTTCAGACTCAGAAATTTCTTCCGACCTGTTTTCAAGATACAAGAATGAAATTTTGCACATGTACTATACATATAACAGTGCTCTTTTAGGCCCGGGCCAGAGGGGCACAAAAATTTCATTTTTTTCGAAAAATCTCCCGATTTTTTACGATTTTACTGTTTCTAGTGTATAATACGGACAAGCGAGTAGTACCGTTGGAAAGTACAATCTATCCAGACAAAAAAAAAAAGAGGTATGACTTATGATTTTACGATAAATAGTGAGGAAGCAGTAGCTGTTTAAGTGAAACTCTAAAATTTATCTCAAAAAGAGGAAATCCTAACAGGGTTATGAGTCTCAAGAGAATATACCATCAGAATCCGCAACACTCTGCCAATAGCAGAAACGATAAGAGACATCGGGATGTGGTTTTAGCAATTGATTCGGCAATCCAAGAGAAAAAAAGATTCTATATCCTCCCTTAACCATCTATTGAATCCGGAATATGTTGAAGGTACGATTTCCCGTTTTAACTTTTATCTCTATAGAAGCTAAGTAATTGCTTCTTGATATGTGTTCAGCGTCCAAGGAACAGGTTCTATGTTTGATGCTTTTACTCTATTGTAACCAGTAGTTATAGATATACTACAAATTCCAGTATTGAACTCTCATAGTTCGGAAGTCTTCAATAGTCTCACACTGTGAAACGTAAGTCACTTGTTGATTAATACAAGAATGAAGGTGCATTTCGCCAGCCCAACCTTGGAATTTCGAAACAAAATCTATGCCAATGGTTTCTGCTACGTTTGTGCCGGAATGTACCGCAAAAATTTTCGTTTGTACCAAGGTTGGAGGCTGCCGTTTCCCCAGGCCCCCCAATTTAAAACTCTTATAACTTCGTGCCGGAAGTGGTACAAACGAAAATTTTTGCGGTACATTCCGGCACAAACGATTGGCATAGGTTTTGTTTCGAAACTCCAAGGTGGGGGTGGCTGGCGAAATGCACCTCAAGAATGATTGTGTACGTCGTTTTCTGTAAAGCAAATTGTTCCTGTAATATGTTGTCTCTATGTTCAATCTGCTGTAACATAGAAAAGGCCTTTTTGGGACTAGAAGTACCTGTGGAACGTGGTAACTGCATCTGTGATGCTTTTATAAAAGGAAATCTTGAACGTTTAAAACTAAAAGACAAAACCTACCGCTATTAACCTCAATATTTCGTCCTTGGTGAGGAAGCCCGCCTCCTCTTCGTCGTACATTTTGGCCATCCAATACAGTTTATCCAGAGTCTTATCATCGAGTGCGGCTAGCATCAAAGTGAAGAATTCTCGGATATCCAATTTCCCATCGTTCGAGAAGTCATAGTATTCGAACAAGTCATCTGAAATCTAAACAACGCTCCAATCAGTTAACAACATCAACTAAACGACGAAAGATTTCTAATATATAAATCGGGTGTTCTAAAAATGGCACCCACGGGCCACAAACACGGTAGGGGGTGTTTCAAACCAACAGCGACAACGTTTAAGGAGGTGATTCCTCCTGACATCAAGATAAGAGAAAGTGCACAGACAAACCTGGTTGCACAAATGTTTACTTTTGGAATTACAGGCTGCCGAAAACATGAAAAAATGAATTTTAAAGGTCGATAGCCCCAAAACTATGGGACCTACCGTACTTGGGTCAATACTTCACTTATTAAGTAATACTTGCCCTATCCAAATATCCAAGTTTCACAATCTTGCGGTCCTTCTGCAACATTTTTTATAGATGCAGTTTGTGAATACTTCAAATTACATATATGCCCGTAGCCAAACTCCCTCTTTAAAAATTGTTCTGTGAGACGTAAGACTTGGATGAACTAGTGTTGTCCACAAGATTGCAGAAATTTGTCATACCGACTCAGAAATAGAAGAGAATTTTTGTTTTTAGTCTCAAGTTTGTGCAGTTACCGGCAAAAGTTGATAACATTTATGTTGGGAATAAGGTTGATATGACTGGAACGTACAGAACATTCTTTTTTAATTTTTACTGAAAACTGTGTCAAAGTGTCCTTCCATTCTGAAGTTATTTACGAAACTCATTTCATCAAACGGAAATAACTTTTGTCGCTGACTGTACAAGTATTTCTGGTGTCGTTTTTGAGTACGTATTTCTATTTGACATATTTCTAGTCTCGTGAGTAACACTAGCTATGATGAGAATGTCTCAATATCTCATAACAACTGAACGGGATTATCTAAAGCTTCTTACCTCTTCACTTGCTTTGGGAAAAAGGTAGACAAAGATTTCATGAAAATTATTTTTGTTCACGTGCTGTGATGGGAAGGCTTTCTTCATATCTCTGAAGTATTGCTCAATGTCTTTGGCTGAAATTAGAAACAACAAAAATCAATATTTACTACAGCTTTACTGCACCAAAAATGCTATCTACAAAGTCAGTAGGGAAGCATCTCCAAGGCTTACGAACAGATCCCTCTCGTCCAAAGGTTAGCGTTGCAGCCGAGTGTCTGGGGTCGTTGTCTTATTACTGGTTTGGTTCCATTTTATATTGCCATTTTACGAATCCACTTATTTGCACGACTCGTTAACTACAAGAGAAGCAGGATAACAGATGTCAGAAAGTGTCATAAACCCAATAATAATAATAATAATAATAATAATAATAATAATAATAATAATAATAATAATAATAATAATAATAATAATAATATTGAAACGTGTGATCCAGAGTTCGATTCCCCGTGGAAACTGCTTTTCAGGTATTGATTTACCGGTTCGCTTTAATTAATATTCCCGCTATTGTATTACGCCAGAACTATAGGCCTACCTACTGTATGCCTTTCTGCAATTGAGGCATTGGATGTCAAAGTGGCGTAACTCATTAAAAAAAAAAAACAATCAGATTAAGTCTTTCCGTAAACTTGAAACCATAACCTGTTGGATGGCAAAGTTGCGTATATTAGGGTAAAAGAACCAGGTCATAGGCCAAAAGATGGCAGCACAAAGAACCGATTTTGTCCGATTTTTCTATATCGATTCTGATAAAAGTTTCAATGTCTGAACATGTCTCAAAACTGACTTACGCCATCCAACGCCTCAATTGTCTTTCTTAAGACTTTTCTCTCAAGAGTGGACTCCTGTCGTAAGTTAGCTATATTATATGTCTTCAATATAGGCCTAGTAAATTATATAAAACAAAGTTGGATACATTGTAAGAATTGTTTTCCTGCCTTCTACATCAAAAATCAAAAGTACATAGTGAATCCACTCTTTTTCGAGGCTTCTACTCAATAGAACGTAGCCATTCAGACAAAGACAATTCGGGAAGCAAATTTGAGCAAAACGCATACACATAACAGAGCGGCGATGCAAATCTGTCTTTAGCATTGAGGATGTATAAGGAGTCGTTATCGACCGATTTCGGGTAAGAGTTATTTAGTTACAAATATAATCACTTTCATTTTTATATATATAGATAAATAAATATTTCTATTGTTTTGGAAAATTGCGAACTATAGCCTATATAAATTGAATCATACAGAAGGTATTTGAAGACGCACTAGGCACCAGCATAAATGGTGACGAATCCTTGTATTCCAATACAATAAAACTCCGTTTTGTGGCTATCTCAGAACTGGATTTAGGGAACACGCTTTTCCGGAGTTAGTTGTTAGTGATCGTAACCGCTGCCTGAAAATGTCCTCATGTTCCCACTCGTATTGCTATTTTTAAGAATGTTATCTGAAACCTTTGATTTGAATCATTACTCACTCTAGTCTTCTAAGGGGTTTTGCATGGGAAACAGAAGCAATTCTTTTTCGTGGAATAATATTTTCCGCGACGGAACAATCCACGATTTGTAGATCAAAATTAAAAAAAAATTAAAAACCTAATTCCGTATATTCACCCCGTATTCATCCCGTACTAAATTTCTTATTTTTGAATTTGAATATTTCTGAAGAAATCGACTTCATTCGCATTCTCGTACTGATTTAGAACAGGAAGAATTTCAAAAGGGGTAAACTGAAGTCCAAAGTCCAAAGAAGATGCTCGAAAGCTTGTTCACAAACGAGATGTCCCTGCTCCTTCGCATGTGCAGCCACTTCGAATCTGTGCTCGAGAAGAAAGTGACGAACATCAAATGCACGAAAGATCCTGGTTTCCTGAAAAAGAGGTCGATGTCAGTTTTTTTAAGATCTTGTTTCACCTGCATCTTTCGGCAGTAATTCCTCTTTGTCATTACCGGTGACCGAAAAGGATGGGTGCGATCTCCTTGGGAAAACGACAGTATGCAGTTTTGAAGAATTAGGACTGGTTAATTAAGAAATCTTATGGGGTTAAATATTCTTACCGTCCTACCATTTTCAAATACGTAATTGATTTATTGGCGAAAAACAGTACAAATATATTCAGAATAAAAGCATTTTGTAATAAAAGTTCTGCCATTAAAAATAGTTGTTTTTTATTGTAATAACCCGCAAAATAAGGAAAATTGATTAAAAACAAAAATTCAAAAGTGTTACGTAACGAAGGGAGGAGGGGTTTGGCCTTGCGTTATAAAGTGTGACAAGGGTGAGAGAGGGGGTAAAAATTGGTCCAAAATAGCGTTACGTAATATGTGGACGGCCCCTAAGACCGTTACCATATATTTTTTTAAGCGATGTTCAAAATATTTATGAAGTTGAAAAACAATGTGTGGAGGATCAGGGAGCAGAGTTATATTCAACATTGGGAGGCGGGCAGATTTGAGGCTTATTCTGCGGGGGGAGGGGGAAACGAGACATATTACAGTAGATGAATCTTATTTCTGATAGGAACCTGTGGTATATTATATATCAGGCGATGTAGATGAAGTAGTGGCTCATATCAGTATTACAAATCAGTGCCGTGAACGTATTCTGAAATCTGAATACGTGCATGTTTATAATTGGTACGTTTCTACTTAGGCATCCACAATGATTCTCATGCCCAATGTAGATGAAAATCACATTTCAAATGGGATTATTGGGGGAACAGTTTCCCCAGTTCGAAGACTAGGGGGACATGTCCCCCCCGGAATTTGCTCAGAGACAGGTTCAGTGAGTGATTCATTAATCCTATTGAAACCGTTCAAGATCTCTGCTCGAGTTGTTTCGCAGATTGGAGCAACTCACCTGATTATTTTCATATAGTTAAAGAGCGATCACTTGATTATGGCGGATATTCAGTTAAGCACGTGCTCTCTCCAGCGTTGTGATGGAGACAGAGGATCAATAAACAGAAGCATTTCTCCCTGCATCCTTTGGATCGGCTTGGCTGCTTTGCCTATGGTCAATGTCGGCTGGCCTTATCAATCTTATAACTAACTTTATAAATGTTTAAATACATTGTTCTATGGGAATCCATTGTGGTCAGACGAAAGCAGTGTTCACATTCAGCACCATCGGCAATTACAATGACTTCTGGGGGCTGGCGATCAGCGGCCTAACTTGGAACTTTTTATGGGAGTGAAAACATTAATATTTGGCCCCCTTAGAAAAATATGTTGAGTCTGCTATTAATATATGAAATTAGGACCATTAGAATTTAAAAACTTAATAAATATTTTAATTAACTCTAGAAGATCCCAGTTGGGGATTTATTGAAGTTGGGCCCAGATTATATTTATGCTTCGTCTTAGAAAAATATATTTTGTTGAAATGATTGGGCATCAGCAACCCTAAATAACCTCTTTTTAGTTCTTTCAAAAATGGTTTTGTGGGCCCACAAGTCAAGTTGAGGAAACAAATTTGACAAACTTTACGTCTTAAGAAATATATATTATTACTGTTATTATTGGAATCTATTCCATACTTCATTTATACACTTACGTTTGAATCTCGTCATACGAAGTAAGAAGGTTTCATCTTAAAGTGATCCTCCTCGGACGGCGGAGAGCAGTTTCAATCTTTTTACGGTAGGTCTACTGCTGGCGATAAATCTTGCTTTTGCGCATTGGAAACAGTGGATAGTGCCCCATATTCTTCTTTTAAACTGCGTTTCAGATGACGGACTACAAAGTATCTACGCTAGACTTAAGGAACAGGCCTACACTTCACCTTTTTAGAGTTACTTGTCATATTTTCTAAGTTTGTAATAATATTAATAATTTAAGTAACTAGTGCGAGCATTTTGATAACAGCTCTTCTGTATGTGATAAAGAGCGAACGCCGCTAGTACCCGAATCAGCAATGGACACAGACTGTCTACTATTACGAGGGTAATTCAGAAAGTAATGCATCCAAGATGATACTTTTATTTGTGTTTGACAGATAGCACCGATACAGGTATCAGTGGAAAGCTTGCAATGTCAGCTATAAATAGTGGCGTCCTTTTTCAACATAGCCTCCATTACGGCCACCATTGCTCCAACGTGAAACAAGGTTTTTCAAGCCGTCGTCGAAGAATTGTGATGGCTGCTGGCAACACCATTGACGAACTGCTACTTATACCTCTTCGTCACAACTGTAGCGTTGGCCCTTAAGCTGATCCTTAAGTTTGGGAAAGAGCTAAAAGTCACAGGGCGCAAGATCCGGACTATAGGCAGGATGAGACAGAATGTCAAGAACACTTTGCCAGCAGATGGGACAACATTGATTTTTTTTGGGGGGGGCGGAGAAGAATACGTGTGGCAGTACTCCATCGACTGATGCTTCGTTTCCGGGTCGTAATGGTGTATCCACGACTCGTCGCCGGCGATGAATGTTCCTGGGCGCACAACCTTCCGCAGTCAGAAATTCAATGACAATCTACCGTTCCAACCTTACGTCACTACTGGATGTCATGGATTGCTCCATTACTCTAGAACGAGAAGAGATAGGAAGGTGAAACAAGTGACATTCTACAGTTTAAACATCAATGGATTAATGATAAACTGTTCAGAATGTTTGAAGTACTATTGATCAAGTAATGGGCTCGGAGGCATTACTTTTTGAATAACCCTCATATATATTAATAAATAAAAATATGTCTGTCTGTCATCAGATATTCGTATAAAACGAAGTCACCTATAGCAACCAGATTTTGGGCACAAGGAGATCTTTACCACATCTAATTGCATACTTTTTTTTTTTTTCATTTTTGACTGGACGAGGGGGTGAACATTTACAGTACGTACTGTTTATGTATAGTGAACCATAGTAGTTGCGTGGTAGGCAACCCACACTACTCTACTCTGTTGCTGGCTCGAGAATTGATAGTAGCAATGCCGCCGTCATAGTGTATATTTCACACATTTCTTTAGTTTCAAAGCTTTTGTATACACATTATCCTTTTCGTGCGAGGAATGGGGATTTCTGCTAGTATAAAATATAGTAATGTTGTAAACCGACCCCCTCACATTCATTTGTATAGAATACATACAAACTGTTACCTCCATGTAGGACTGAAGTAAGAGTTTCATGATTACCTGTCAGCCCCTTTCGAAATTTGAGAGTTGGAAAATTATGGATCTTGAAACTTGAGCTCTTGTTTCCCATGACGTTGAACAATTAGTTTGGGACATCTGGAAATCATGTTGTAACGATCTGAAAGTGAACAACAGAACATAAAACTAAATGAAAATGTATTTCTGATCATAATTTATTTTAGGTCTTAGAGAAATATTAGTCTGTCAAATTGCGATTAGTACAATAAAAAGCACATCGCATACTATTACTACGTAGAAATTAATGTTAATAAAATACGTAAAACATTTTTTTTTTTCATTTTTCATATTTTCGCCAGATGCTTTGATTGAAAGTGATCTTTTCTGCAAAAAACTTTAAATTATCTCTATGTAATAAAATAAACTGGTTAAGTTATATTGTTGAAAAAAAAATAATTACATTCTCCTGTTACATTTTGTCTTCTTTTCATATTGAAATCAGAACAAAATGTATCAACGAATCAATATAACAATAATAAGATAGATCCTTTCAAGCAAAGGTGCCGATTTCTCTGTAACTTTGCGAGAGGAGGGGGACATTCAGATGTTTGTTGCAGAAGGATGAGGATTTTAAGACAAACTGAATTCAAATTATGCCAAATATTTTATATTCATAAACATACATAGAACAATAAAAATACATATTCATAAAAATATATAAGCGGCCCATATGAGCATTGCGGGACCCGGGCCCTCCAGGATCGGCGCTCTAGCTTTCAAGTTCGGAGATGGATTTAAGTTTCTGGAGAATAATTAGATTCAATTTACCAACTACAATGATTTAGATAAGTATTTCAAATATCACTGAATTCTTTTGTCATTAGAATAGAAGTAGCAAGACAGTTCCGCTTGAATACACGGCGGGACCCAGAAGCTAAAAGCTGTGGGAGCCAACCAGAACCCAGACTATGATAGGTATATCATGAGTTTACTATAAACTTTCAAAAATATATAAATAATAGCTTAAGTTATTTACGTCACTCAGAAAATTGAGGGGCCTAGGCGCCCCCGGCCCAGACCTAGATCCGCTACTGGCGGGACCTGTCACTATGTGCTTTCTTCCGGTTACTGTTCCTCTTCATTTTGATTTTCCCGAAGGGTTTAAGTCATTCCCTTGGACACTGTCCCATCCACACTTGACACTTTTGTGATGATCAGAGAACATAACCGAACCCCAATAATTTTCTCTCTTTGGAAACAAAATAGATCCTCCATTTTACACTACTACTGTCTGCTTAATTCGCTACACTTTTCTGTTTTACTGCTCCTGGCGTTGGATTGGATTTGCATTTGTCGTCGCCACGTGACCATTGCCAACTCAGATATCTGATGCGTTTCGAACTCCTGGTGTTTCCATTAAATGTATCTGTAGATAACTGTAGATATATATATTATAAACCTATAATTATTAAACCATGCTCTCCCATTTTGTGGGAGCATACTTATATTCATGTAATATGAATTTGTTTTAGCAGAAAATGTACTCTTACTGCCTTAGAAAGTGTTTCTTAAAGGAAGAGTTGCACTAATGTGTACAGATTGACATTAGAAGGGTTGAATATGACTATAGAATATGGACTGGACATATGGCATAAAAGCTACAGTACACAACCATGAAACAACTTAAAAACAAAATTTAGGTTAATATCCAACTTGTCAACAATCACGAACTAGGAAACAAAAATCTCTACCAGATAGCCAGTTTCAGGAAGAAACATCAAGTTCTGAGTCGAGTAAATACTGGCAACTACGCCGATTCATTTAAGAGCATAAAATGCTCTGTCAACATTCCTTTCTTTTGTTTCTTTTCCCTCATTAAAGTTTGATATCTTGAGGTGCATACCGACGCCCCAATCACCTACATCACTGAGTTTTGTTAGATTTTCGGAGGGATTTTGCGATACTTTTAAATTTTTTAAAAATATAGTGAAAAATGTTAGAGCAATGAAATATTTATTTTCTTGAAATATGAACTTAGTACTACAGAATACATTATCAACATGTTTTCTCACTGTTTTCTCTAAACCATCAGCATCATTTCGTAACAGAAGTCCTGCATATAAGTGTAAAATGAAGATAAGAATACTTTTAATCAAGGCTGCACTATGAAAGTATTCTGAATATGTCGGGAGAAGTACTGAAACGCAGTATTGTTTACTACTAGTTCTAAAACTTAAACCCTATAATGCATAGCGGGACAGGTATGGGCCATAGTGGTAAATAATCTGTGCTTTCCTACATAACGGTGTGTAATTGCTAATGCATATTGAACCAGATTGGGAACGTTTGAAGCTAGTTGTAATTCCACAGTTTCCGCATAGATGGCACTATTAAGTCTACCGGTTGTAACCATACTTATATTACGCTAATTTCGGTATCTTAGTATTTTCAATTAAATCAGATATAACCTCAGATTCGAAAATTAGCGCATATGTATGGGTGGGAGAGGAGAACACATCGATCGCTTCCCCCGATATTAATTTTAGTGGTTTCGTAATTCCACACTGAAATATAGAAAGGATACGTAATCTATTATCGCTACTAACAAGCAATACTATAAAAATAAATCTCTGAATAGTAGTAGGAGTAGGAATTGAGTTCATAAAATAATACTCGTACAACCGATCTCCTTTAGAAATTCAAACAGTATATTTAAACTTTCAAGAACCCAATAATCAACATATATTTAACAATTCAACAATCAGTATTGCATTATGGTCTTCGTGAAAATGGAAAGAGAATTTAAATAGATTCAATCTTAGACTATTGTCCAATTAGCAGCGTAAACTATTTGCCTCAGTACCAGCTAACTTGTTCTAATTAGTCACGCCGATTGGTAATAATGCAGGAATCTAATTCAATTGAGAAAAAAGTAGAAAAGTTATAGGCAAAGTGCCTAAAACTAACAAAATGGCAAACGGCCCTTTAAATGTAAGAATAATATAATGAAGAAAGGAAAAGCATGAAACTTACGTACCTCGCTGCCTTATTAAGCCAATCCGTGCTATCGAATAGAACAAATAGCCGACATGAGGTTACAGCACTCCACTTTAAACTTCATGATTACATTCGAACTTTAAACTTCAGCAGAATTAAACTGAATATCACTCGTAGATTATGTATATAGAATAAATTTTTGATACAATAACTCGATCACAAATTATGATAATAGTAGCGAAACAACCATTATACTTCCTCCCTCGGACGCTCCAGCACAACTATGGCTACTATAGAGAAAGCTCATCCGTCGTGCTAGTACGTCCCGCCAGGGGGCATAACCAACAAAAACAAAAGAATAGGCAAAAAAGAAAAAGCTTTTTCGGTACAAAATAATATAATAATATAAATTATTCCTAGAGACACCTTTTCTATAAATATTTAATAACCAGTGACATAAAATCCATAAAAACCATGGATTATATGTTACACGGTACTTCCGTTACTCGTATTTGTTTTCTCTTGCAAAACAATTTTTTCACAGTAAATAATAAAAAATAAAAAAAAAACTCATGCAATGGGTTAATCTAAGAAACATTTCACTTATAATTTGGAGGAATCTAGAACTCAAAATACAAGGATATCTACGTTTTGTTATATTCAAAGTTCTACAATATTATTAGAGTGTAACGAAAATAAAATGTCCGAAAATGAAACACATAGTAATCGAAACATCTCACTGAGCTGAACAAAATGATTGGGAGGGTATAAACCCTTATGCGTAGTTTTTGAGAAAATCTGATTTCTTGGAAACATAAATTTGATGCTCTACGGTAACGACACTATCTATGATAAGTTATGGGTACTAATGTTGCCAAATCTCACGTTTTTCCAGTAAATTTTAGGTTTTCATAGCATATTTTCCATTATATGTTGTATTTTCCTGGACACTTTTAAAATGGTTTTATAAGTTAGTGGGAAAGAAATACTTAAAAGAACTGATTTGTCACACTCTTAATGACCTAAAGCAGATCTAAGTTAGTATTCAGAGAGAAAATGCTTTGTTATCTCCTATCTGACCAACATCCAAACCTTATGTTTCAGAACAATTTGATTCAACACCCTAGCCTTCCTCTGTGAAAGTTGTCTCAGTTTCAATTAATCGTGATATATTGATGTGAAGAACAGAAACTACTGTGAGCTAATAAAAGCAGATCTCCAAGTTGTTGTGAATTTTGATATGGCCTCGAAGGATTGTTTGAACGTATAAAAATAATGTGTGACTGTCAAAAGATGCAAAGACTTCATTAAAATGTAAATAAAGATAACAAATATTTGAGTAAGTTCGAGATCTCCTTCAGCACCGATGCTATAGTCTATCAGATCTATATTTTATAGTGAGATCACCTCATTTCGTGAATTGTAATATACTTTAGATATTTTATGTCTTGCAGTATTTTAAAATTAAAACTGCTTAGTTACCAATTAAACTAATTCTATATTACTATGTGAAACCATTACCGTACGAGTTTGTTTTCTATAGTAAATTCTGAATAATACCACACAGTTTATCTTACTTTCTTTTCCTTAACATTTAATAAAATCTTCCTTTTTTTATCTCAGAAAAACCTGGCAACCATAATACCGTAATTATGACGCAGCTGACAGATGCGTAGACTGAATGAGAAAACACTGCTAGGCTATATCACACGCGGTTAGGTGTAGTTTACAGCTGATTACTAGCAAATATGTCAAGTCAGTCTATCAGTTTTATAACTTTTGGAAGTAGTTAGAAACTATAAATGCTCATTTGAGGAAATCTCTATCTCACAAACATTAAGCTAGTGGAGCAGGAGTAAAGTGGACAGTTCCTTTCCCTGTACACTGACAAGAAAAAATGTATGTGGCGTACGTAAAAACGTAGGTTACATGTGTAAATTCTGTAGTTTTTGGACCTAACACACAGCAAACGTATGACGGAAAAAATATATTCTATACGTATTTTCCGTATAAGTGTTCCGAACAAACGTACTTCCCATACGAATGAAAGAACTGTATAGTCATTCAGGGGATGACCGACAATTGGGGAATACCAACACATCTAAGCTTAAAGCGCTGTCAATCCTTCCTGGAAGTGAAGGAGTTTGGCGTAATCAGTACTAAATGAAACTGTGGGGTTTATAGAATGTATATTTCTAAAACTTTAAAAATGAATAGAATAATTTGACGAGAAAGGTGTAAGTGTAAGAGACGAGTGAGAAGTGAAAGGACACTGTAAAATTTGAGTTTGTTTTGTTAAGCTCTTGTTTAGAAGTAAAAGTTCTATTGTTCAGCACTAATGGTGGACAACATACAGCTGAAAGTTGTGCAATCACATGTAGTTGGTTCATCAGTGTGCAGTGTTTCTAACTTGTAAGGATTTAGTTAAGTGCAACATATAAATTCGGGGTACTTTTGATACTCACATTTGGGACACTTTTGACAGATGCTCCCCCCTTTCGTTGTGATTTTTAATAACTATATATCAAAAATACTACATTATGATTAACATATAGAAAATAAAAGATCTGAATCCTTTTTCCATTGCATGAGGTGCTCCTGGAATTTGAACAAAATGTCAGTAGCCATAGAGGCCGTAAAGATTGCAATGCTACTTGCAACGGGCGTCTCTGACGGGAGGACGACGGGGACGCGTCCGCCCCAATATTTGAAGTACAAAATATTCAATATTTTATTCTAATTTAAATTAATGGTAAACGTTTAGCAGAAGGGATCAAGAAGTATGTAAAACATGCAAAATTAACAGGAGAAATGGTAGATTCAAGTACTTAGAGCTAACATAATCTAACTAAACCTAACCTAAACTAGCCTAATAATAATAGAAATAAGACAAATTCTATCATTTTTTGGAAAATTATGCTGGACCCCTACACTAATATAAACTAACCAAACTTAATCTAATCTAACTTAAGCTAACCTAAACTAAATTAAGTTAACCTAATGTGAACTGAAACTCCCGAAATTGTAACAATTTTTAGAAAGGATAGCTGGACCCTTTCTGCTAAACATTACCAAATTACTAACGACAGAATAACATATAAATAATTATATTTATTTAGAATATAATATTCAGGTTGTAAAATGATCGTAACAGAGTTCTTAATATACGTCAGGGGGTCCGTGAAGGGGATAGGTGCTGATTGCCACGGGTGCTGACTGCCACAGCCAATTATTGGTGCTTACTGCCACGACTGTCGCTGATTGCAAATATGAAGGTGCTGACTGCCACGACGGCGTGCTGACTGCCACGAGCCTGGGAGAAACTGTATTTGGAAAGAGAGAAATTAATCCCTCATGCTAAATTTATGATTATTAATTAATCACTGGGGTCCTGATCACTGCATGATCACTGGGGTCCATTCACAGACAATTTGTCTATTACAAGTTGCATGACGGATGGCAAAGACCTAATGGTTGAGAAGATACCAAAGAATTGCACACGATTTGTGCAACCATTTGATGTGTTTTGATTCCGATCAATCAAAGATTATGGCAGGAGATTTGTACATAGTATGAATCTTCTTCATCTGGACGTTATAATGTACCAACGAAACAATCAAATAAAGTTCGTGTCCATACGAATCACTTCCGATCACCGCGATACATTGGATTGTTTCAGTTTGCGTTCTGCAAGGTAGGTTACGAACAAATTATAGGCCTATAACTTTTGAATCACTTGTCGAATTTGCTTTTTGCTTTGGTTCTGCGAACTGTTCTCTTGACGGATGCAACACAATTGCACATATAAAATGTTCATGGTGCAAGGGAGTATTTTGCCTGTGTCATTTCTTCATAAAACAGAAGAACAACAGTGATCAATTTTCATCTCTAACCTATGATTATTGTGAACAATGTAATGACTAATTGTATCTAACAAACCCGTTAGTTATTGCGAAACACTTTTTTTTTCTGTTACTTCCGATAGCTTTCAATTCGTATGTCAATATTCGTTACTAATTATGTTGTACTTAACGCGTATAAATGCGTATATCCTCATTTTCTCATATAAACTTCCAAGTTGAATATCTCGAACCGTTCTCAACCGTATAGGAATTTTATTACCTTGTTATAATCAGCATAAATTGGGACTTCAAATGGCATGCTTAGTTTCTCTGCAGGCGAGTGCTTTCTCCTGAACTTCCCTTGTTAAGTTCAGCCAGCAGTGCTTTTTTGATGGAACTTTCAAGAGCTGCTCGGAACAATTTGCACAGCTGTACACAGTTCATGCTGACATAGGGAGTTCAAGTGAGAATACCTTAATCGTACCAATTTTGTACGCAGCACTCCCTGACAAAACTGAAAGTATACTCATGTCCAAAATTATTGTCGCATATCTATAACTGTCTTCTTGTAAGAATATAATTTGATAATTTTGCAGAATACTTTTAATACTTATATTATGTGTGTAATCAGGAAATTTATATTTGTGATAAATTTCATAGGAAAAGAATTATAAATACGAAAATCATAATGAGTAAAATAAAATGTAACTAAATGGACAAGAAAATTTTATTTTCGTTTTATTGTTCTTATTTACTACTCTTTTGAAATGAAATTTACCACATACTTGTCTTTGCCGACTATACACATACTAACATTATAAGAAATACCGGGCGAATTCGTTATCAAATTATATTACTAGAACAACATATTTATAATCATGTGACAATAATTTGGGACATGAGTGTACATACAGAGACCTGTTTACCTTTGTTAGGTGTTGATCTGAACAACACGATCCTAAGGATCATCTAGTTTCTTTCATGCTTCTTGGCGTCCGGTAATGTTACGTCTAACAACTTTCTCTCAGGCTCGTGGCAGTCAGCACGCCATCGTGGCAGTCAGCACTTTGATATTGGCAATCAGCGCCAGTAGTGGCAATCAGCACCATTAATTGGCTGTGGCAGTCAGCACCGTGGCAGTCAGTACCCCACCCGTGAAGGTAACCAGAAAGATAACAAATGGAATCGAAGATAATAAACAGGTTGGGCTAGGTAGTAACATTTAAATCACTTTCTTTGATGTCTCCTCGCCCCCAAATGTTACATGCCAGAGACGCCAGTGCTACTTGCTATTGTTTCAAGAGCTTTTCAAGTCCCTCGGATACATTACGCGACAGGTTATTGAAAGTTAACTGCAAGAAAAATTTTGATGAGCATGCAACATTTACTGAAGATGACCGCGCACTAGAAGAAAAGTTAATTATATTAGATGGGTATGGGTTCATCCAAGAAATGAGATGTGGTACTGTAAAGCGAAAGACAATAGTGTCAAACTTTTAACATCTGCACAGAAAAATAGTAAGATAGAAAAATCAAAAGGAAGTGACATATAAAAGAATGTACAGACATGAAAATGTTGCAAAACACAGAAACAAAAATGAGAAAACACAATATATATATTTGAGTTTTCTCATTTTTGTATATATGTAGTGCTATCTGCCGAGGTTAGTTTACGGGAAAAACAATTCCGCTGATTAAATTCAATGTACAAAATATTTTCATCGGTTAAACAAGGACTGTGTTCTTCATCCAGACGATCCCTTCCTTGTGTGTCAACCATGTGAAATCTCAGACAAATATGAGTACAATGTTTGCTATTTCCTGCATATGAAGCTAACACTAATATTTTAATCTATAACCACACTTTTGGTAACATATGATTAACATAAATTAACAAATATTTTATCACGAAGTACAAAATTTTTCTGCTCTCTGCACTAGCTCACATTTAGTACATTATTTTTTAAAGAAATTTTTGCTTCATATATTTCTTGTAATTGAACAAATTTTGTGATTATTCTTTCCCTCATTTGTAACTCACTGACATTTTAAAATATTTTCCGGAGCTGTAAATAAAGGTATTCTACTTTCCTAAACTTATAGATTTCCGTGTTTGTTTAAAGTCCATGAACTACTTTACGAACAATAATGTACGTTGTGGATAGTGTTGCCACGATACGGGACAGAACCCTTTTAGACGAGACACGAGACGAGACAGACTACTTGTCCCGTCTCGAAAACGAGGCGAGACGAGACGTCTCGTTAAATGTCTCGTCTCGTCTCGTGTCTTGAAAATGAAAACGCTGGCGGGAATGGCCAAGATTGAAATTGCCAGTGGTCATATATATTGCAAAAGGAAAATCCCCTTTGTGAGAAAACATGTTGAAAAGCCTTTATAGAAAAGTGTCCTCTGTCTATTGAATGAAACAATCGTGATACATGAGCTTCCAGGAATATCATCCTTAATGTCTTGTCCCCAATTCCCCTTGCTGTAAACTGAAGAATTCTCAGTTTTTTTTATTTCTGGCTGGAATGATGACAAACAAAATCAAAGACAGGGAAGATTTTTACAAGGTCAAGAAACCGAACTACCACCACCATCTATTCACTTTGAAAACTGGGTAAGGTCTACACTCATTACAGGCTGTAGTTGAAAGTTCTGGCTGAGATGGCGGAAGAGAACAGAACAGACTACACTCGTCTTTATTCTCTGGTAGCGGTATTCTTTTTGCTATATGAACCGAAAACGGCAATTGAAGTATGTCATCTTGCAACTAAAATTTTGTCTTCTCTCTCTCTCTCACACACACACACACACATACACATAAAAACATACTTTTACCATTTTACCAATCGCTCGCTTATTATACAGCAGTCATGTTGTAAAATTCACCTCTTCGTTTGGAAGGGGGAGAAGGACAAAGAAAGCAAAGATATTATCGACGAACCCTTCAAATTGTTTGCTTTCAGCAAATTTATGATACTAACAATAACACTTTAGGTGAAGTGGTTTTACAGGGGGACCTTCGTTTTGTTACGCGGAAATGTTTGATCTGACCAGAGTGCGAAATTGCCCTCTGCTTTCATGTTGAGAGGAGGGGAATACTTCCCTTTCCTAGTGAATAATATTCATTAGAACCTGAATTATCTTCAGAAATTGTTTCTTACAGGCATATAAAACCTCTCGAACTTGATAAGTTTAAAGAACATTTGGTATAATATTCATGGAACTCCGTTGAAAGCAGAAAATGTCATGAGAATGATCAAAATTCGAACATTGGAGAACATAATTAACAGAAAAGAAATAGGATACCCAAACCATATTTTTAAACCTGCTATAAAATGTATATCCTATATTTTTACTAATTTTTTTACTAATTCCTTACTCCCATGAAAGTATCCTGGGGAGGATATTCTCTCCAATTTTTTCAGACTGAAATCCTTTTATCCCGTACGATTTCGCCTCCTGACACAATACGAAAAAACAAATGCTGTTAAAATCCATACACATGACCCTTCCAGGACTCAACCCGGGGCCTTCAAGCCATGGTCTATTGCCGCAGACCGCTCGGCTTGGTATGAAGATGTACGTTGTATGATTGGGAATAGATCATGACAATATAAGAAACTTTAATCCAAAATGGCCAACCAAAAATCAACTTTTTTTTAGCCACTACCTAATCTCATGAGTTTGTTACACAAACGGGGCAACCACCACATAGTAGTACACACCTCGCGGTTATGGGAACAGATTTCAACCATGGAGGTGAAGTCTAGCCCCAAGCATTCTTTCGTCCGATGTGTCGTTCAGCTCCCATTACTATGGCACTTTAAGTAGAGCTTACTGTGCAGTAACATATAAAATTTCAATCAAATACTTTCCATTACTCAATAAAATTATTTGGTTCCGAGCTTTTTTTTAAAAAAAAAATAATAATAATAATAATAATAATAATAATAATAATGCAAATCTAAACATGCTAAAATGGAAAGTAGTTTTTCGATTGTTATGGGTTAACACTGTGGAAACTAAAGGCTGGAATATATAAAATCAAAGTGTACACACATATCTATCTCTCTATTTATCTATATATCTTTCCATCTTTCTCTCTCTCTCTCTCTCTCTCTCTCTCTCTCTCTCTCTCTATATATATATATATATATATATATATATATATATATACAGACACTATACAGAGCAAGTGGGCTGATAGTATACGATAGTGTCGGGGATGGTGACACCTTTACATCGAACTTTGCCGTGTAAACATTATTTGGCATTAGTGTCTTCATCTTCGACGTACCTATGAGCAATTTGCTATATATTCGTGTATTGAAACTGGTGAAACAAATTTCAATGTTTCAGAATGTTAAAAAAAAAGCCAGGGTCGAGAAGCCTCAGACAACTAAGAGCAGAGATATATTATCTTGTAAACTATTTGTCCTTGCCTTGTGAGCTTATTTGAATTTATTTTTAAGACCTTTAGGCAACTTTGGCCGAATGGATGATGATGAGAAAATTAGTGGAATGAAGAAAGTGGTAGGATACTAGACAACTTCGAGAAAACACACACATTCGAAAAATGAAATGAAATGAAATGAAATCTTTGAGTTTTACGTCCCACAATGATGCCGGTTAGGCTAAAGGAGACAGTGATGATGAGTAATGAATGAAATGGTGGAATGAAGAGAGTGGGAGGAAACGGGAGAACCCCGAGAAAACCCACACACACGGTGTTTGTCCACCACAAAGTTCACTTGGCGGGGCTGGGATCGAACCCGAGACCCCAAGCACCAGAGGTGAACGGTCTACCACTGAGCCACCGCGGTCCCCACACACATTCAATGTTTGTCCATCACAAAGCTCACATGGCACTAACCGAGATCGAACCGACTACCACATACACTAGAGGTGAAGGCTTCACGGTGTAGCTACCGTGACATGTCTTGTGTGTTCTGGGAAATACTTGTAACTTTGTTGTATCTTTATTAGCATGGTGCAGCCTGCTACATTTTACTTTCGTTTCCATGGTATGCTGCTATATTTTTTACGAGACAAGACGAGACAAACAAGACGAGACGAGACGAGACGGGACAGAACCTTTCGAGACGAGACACGAGACGGAACGAGCACATTTTTTCGAGACGAGAAATGCTTCGCACGAGGCGAGACGAGACAGCCTGCAGTCTCGTCTCGTCTCGTGGCAACACTAGTTGTGGAATTATTAGTGACACTATCATAGTACGTAAGGTTTTTAATGTTGATGTCGATATTACCCCAACAACCTGTCGGTCTTCCCCATAGAGTTGGGGAAGACCGACACTTCATCGTTAATTTTAATTGTGCCTCCACAGCCACACATTGCTTTTGTGTAACATGTATTGTATCTGTCAACTAGCTGAAATAATATACTTAATCATGGGCTATAATTCGTTTCTTTAATAATTCATTACAATCCTGTAGTAGCGTTAATGTCCTTAGGGTGTCGGTATTGCCCCAAATGACCATATATTGGTGGTCAGGATTAGTGCTGTTGAATTTTTGTGACATTTGCGGTTTTCGGTTTTTGAGAAAACCGATTTTCTGAAAACCGAAAACCGCAAATGCGGTTTTCAAAACCGAAACCGCAAATGCGGTTTTCAAAACCGAAACCGCAAATGCGGTTTTCAAAACCGAAACCGCAAAAGCGGTTTTCAAAACCGAAACCGCAGATGCGGTTTTCAAAACCGAAACCGCAAAAGCGGTTTTCAAAACCGAAACCGCAAATGCGGTTTTCCAAACTGAAACCGCAAAAGCTCTTTTCGAAAGCGAAAGCCGCCCGAGACCGTGTTTGCGGTTTTATAAGGATTGTCCTTTTCAAAGCAGAAACAATGTTTGCTGTTTTTAATTACACCTTTTAACAATTGTGAAAGCATCTATCGACCGAGACAAATGTATTGATGTATATGTGTGTTTTAACTTTTTTTATTTGCTCCAAGACTATTATGGTAATATGTGCAGCACAGTGCGAAAGGGATAGTTCGATGGTTGTACGAGTCACAGCTAAATTAGCTTTTTCCTTAGCTTTTTTTTTTTAGTTATTTCTTTGACGACACTTTCAATGTACTTTTCGGCTGCAGGGAAGCAAACTGGACCCCACCTGATTTTCATATATGTTGTAAATTAGACCACCAGGAACACGAATCTGAAGGAATTTTGACATTTCGAATGTCAGAACTCGAGATATTCGAACATAAATTGACCATGGAAGCAAACTGGACCCCACCTGATTTTTATATATTTTGTAAAGTAGACCACAAGGAACACGTATCTGAAGGAATTTTGACATTTCGAATTTCGGAACTCGAGATATTCGAACATCAAATGAAAACGGAAGCAAACTAGACCCCAACTGATTTTTATATATTTTGTAAACTAAACCACGAGAAACACGAATCTGAAGGAATTTTGACATTTCGAATTTCGGAACTCGAGATATTCGAACATAAAGTAACCAGGAAGCAAAAAGGACACTATTTGATTTTTATATATTTTGTAAACTGGACCAAAATTAGCAATTATCTGAACGAATTTTGACATTCCGATTTCCCGATCTCGAGATACTAGAACTTATACAGTAGTTTTATGTAATATGTATAAAAGTAACGAAGAAAGTTCTGTCGCTTTTTTACCTATCACTTAGAGCATCGATATGTCACCTAAGACGTACCTGGAAGATCAAAAATAGTACCCATCAGTATCAATGACCTTCTGCCAACGTTCGGGATGGGCATGGATTCCTTCGCGGTAGAACTTGGTTTGCCGTGAAGCGAAGAATTTATCAAGTGCATTTAGCACCTCTACTACGGAGTTGAACTGGAGTCCTCTAAAGTGAGTGTCCAAGGAAAGGAACAGGTGATAACCGGACGGTATAATGTCCGGACAGTATGGCGAATGCAATAATGTTTCCCATCCAAGGTGTAGGATGGTGTCCCGGCTCATTCTAGCTATGTGGGGCATAGCGTTGTCCCGTAATGGGGAACCCCTTAGCGATTGAGAAGTGTTGGCTCCAGGGTTTTGAGTTTTTCTTGAACACGGCTCAACTGCTGACAGTAGACAGTTGCATTGATGTTCTGCTCTGACCACCCGGTAGCAGTTCCCGATGCACGATGTCGTGAGCAGTCCACCAAACACACAGGAGGAATTTCTGCTGCATTACTGATTTCAGTTGTTTTGGAACCGGTTCATGGAATTTTAACCAATGATGACGGCGCCGTGGAGCTTCGTACAGGACCCAGTTCTTATCACATGTCAACATCCTGTCCAGAAATGGCTCCTTCCTCAGACGAGACAGCAAAGAATCACAAGTGTCTGCACGCGTAGCCTTCTGGCCCGGAAACAAATCATCTGGGACACATAGACCCAACTTGTAGTGCTTCCCAAATTAATGGAGGTGCTGGCGAATGGTTTCTCGACTAACATTGAATGTTAGCACCAGTTCCTCACATGTCTGTTCGGTTCAATTGCTACCTGAAGATCCTCATTTTGTACATGTGTTGGTCTTCCGGCACGTGTGATGCGTCTTTCGTGAGTGTTTCGTCACCGTTCTTAAACTTGCTAAATCACCCTTGCACTGTCTGCGTAATCACGACATCCTCACCAAAGGCCTGAGGTATCTTCCGCCCCGCTACAGTGGCGTTTGATCCAAGTTGGAACTCGTACAGCATACACGCCCCTATGACGCTCTGTGGAGGTTTCATATTCACTCCGTCCTTACATACATTTACGTTGTAACTGAACTGCCACAACCAGGTAGAATGTCGGATACACCCACACCAACAACTGACCTTCGCCTTATCTCCATTCGCATTCAACTCACGGTATGAGGGTCAATTTTACACAGAACTCCACAAAAAGCGACAGAACTTTCTTGGGTACCTTTATATATCTCACAGGACATAATATGTTTCGTATAGAGAATATTGTGTTTTTTTCATATAGCGTCTATATTAAACTTTAAGTTTTAATATCTCGAGTTCCTGAGGTCGGAATGTCAAAACGCCTTCAGCTTCGTGTTCCTCGTGATCTAGTTTACAAAATATATAAAAATCAGGGGAGGTCCAATTTGCTTCTCTGCATCCTACTTTTCAAACGAAACAGTTTTCCAGAGTATACATTTTGCTTCAAACTGAGTTCTGCCCTGGTTAAGAAACGTAAATTCGCTTCTATAAGAGTCTTTAAAGTTACACTTGAAATTGTCGTTCGGCATTCTTGTAGCTTGTGAAAGCATTAATAATTCAAGTATGTTCGTTACATCATCTACAAACGAATATTCATTCGTATAGAACCTCCAATACATTACATAGAAAACACATGAACTATACAAAGAAAACCATTGTGCATTAGAGCAGATCTTTTATTAGCAAATGATTCTGCACACGCGCACTGCTCAGACAGCCCAGAGCCTGAGCCTGAGCGCGAGTCCAAATTTAACTCAATCGCGATTGAGATTGTCAAAGGTGTAGTGGTTTACGTTGAATATACCATGCCAACACTTTATCAATTAAGTCCTCTTAGATTTTTCTCCAATCCCAAAAAGCGGGTGGTTTTTCGTGATTAAGATATGTTTAAGCGGGGGACGAATATATAACCTGAAAATCGGGTGGTACCCGCTAAAATAGGGTAATAAGCCAACACTAACCTCAATAGAAATAAGGTATATCCCTATTTAAGATCACTACACATGCAACTCATGAAATTCAATTTGAAATATCATCCACTTAGACTGACATCTTTTGTATTATTATTACTCTTTCCCCATATTTTTAAAAATAGTACTGCCACTCTTCCTTTTGTTAACAAAAAGGCACCACCTCTCTTTCTTAATATAAAGAAAGAGAAAAGAAAGAAAGAAAATCTCTATCGCAATACACAATTTTATTGTTGATTTGTTGCCACTCCGATAAATGTGAATGTTGTGGTTTTGCATGTGTCGACTGGCTTCTTATCGCAAGTCCCAGACACCTGCAATAGTTTATACTAGACGGAAACACCGATCATATTGTATTCTGTATCTTTTTACTTCCCAATAACGATAGTGTGCCTCTTTGAGAAATTGCAACTTTTTTTTTTATTCTGCCAATTGTAAAAGTATAGAATTTCCCTACACTTTAGGACATTTAAAAAAAAAATACCTTCTTTTCCTTCTGCAAATTTTGATCATTTTTCCCTACGCCGCCGAGGGAAATTTCCCTCCATTTGGCAACTGTGAGCCGGTGTAGGGAAAGATTCTTTGCTGTTTTCTCGTCGTTACTTGATATTAGTGCTGTAGATTTTTTGTGACATTTGCGGTTTTCAAAACCAAAACCGCAAAAGCGGTTTTCAAAACCGAAACCGCAAATGCGGTTTTCGAAACCGAAACCGCAAAAGCGGTTTTCAAAACCGAAACCGCAAATGCGGTTTTCAAAACCGAAACCGCAAATGCGGTTTTCAAAACCGAAACCGCAAATGCGGTTTTCGAAACCGAAACCGCAAATGCGGTTTTCAAAACCGAAACCGCAAATGCGGTTTTCAAAACCGAAACCGCAAATGCGGTTTTCAAAACCGACATTTCGGTTTTATGAAATTTCACTTTTTTCAAAAACCGATTTCGACAGCACTAGTCAGGATATTACGTACAGATGGACGCATGTAACACATAGCTGACGTATGTAACATACGTATACGTACGTAATATAGGAAGACTGTTAGATGTCAGACATCCTGCAACGGCATTATATAACATCTAAGCGGGGAAAAGGGCAGTACGTACTGTACGTAGTATATGAATAATACCGGTATATGGTCCCTCTTGAGACAAAAAGGCGTATCTCATTTTCTTAACTTTTCCAGAGACAAGCTTAAACGTTTTCTCATTATTTATTTTATCGCTTTCTTTTAAAATTTAGTTTGATATTCTTCGTATCAGGTATGTAACTTACGAGATCAAATTAAATTTTGACAAAACATGATAAAATAAACTTATGATAACATCTTTAAACTTGTCTCTTGGAAAAGTTGATAAAATGAGATACGCCCTTTGTCTCGACAGAGATTATATGATCTGTACCGATTTCTGCACTAAACATAAGGATGCTGTATATTTGCACAATATACCGCTGTCCGGATAACGGAATTTTCTCAGTGTAGTTTAAAACTATACAATAAACTGAAAATCAAGAGACCGCGGTGAAAGAAAGTTTAATGATTTTAGATTAAAGATAGCAGTTTGCTATATTTACGAAACGTATATCAACCAGTGGCGGTCGGTGACTCATGGAACGTTGGAACCAATAGTTACGAGTTAGGATACCAAATATTAAAAACAACTTATATTTATCATGTCGCCTTTCTTTGTCAATCTGTTTTTAAAAGCAAAATTCACTCATCTCACTTAAATTTCTACTCTATTCTCCTTTATTTCTTACCAAATTTTTCAATCACATGATTATAAAATTCATAATCATTTTCAACTTGCGATTTCACGAGCTTTTTTTTTTTTTTTTTTTTTTTTTTTAATGTATATCAAAGGTAGATCAGTATCCTTTCTTGACTTGAGTGTTTCTGCAGAATGTGTGAATTCATCAAATTGCTGAGAAAGAGCGTTTGGCAATAGAACTAGTAACTGCAATGGTAGTAACCCGATTTAAAAACTTACAGAATTTTTTGAAAGCAGACGATGATAATGCACTTCTATTTAAGTAGATGAGAAGTTTAGGAACAGCCATTGGTAGGTAATCACCTGAAGAATATGCATCGCAGAGTTTGCTTCCAAGCCAGCCGAAATCGAAGTTTTGAGCATTACTTTCTTTCACTGAAGAAAATTCTGCATTTGGGAATGGTTGCTCTATGTTTTTTCATCAAGTAGCTGAAGAAATGTGAAATTCCTCAAAATACTGAATCTAAGTTGAACCTAGCCGCATTTCACAATATAAACAATGATAATATGTTTTCATGTAAGTACTTCATTTGCGCAATGTCTCTTCTTGGAAGGACCTATCTTTGTTTCACGATTCCCTATACTGAATCAAAATTGTTTTTGTTTTTCAGAGTTTACTGTTTCTATTACTCTTCTAATGCAGTAATTTACATCAAGTGACTTGGTCTGCAGTACGTAATACAAGGAAAGGGTTAAAGTCAAAAAGCTGTGAATCAAATTCCCAGGTCTCAGGATAAATGTTTTTATCCTACTGTTGTGGGCACTGGCGCAAATCCCAGGGGGGACGAGGGAGACATGTCCCCCAATCTTGGAGCTGGGGGGGACTGTCCCCCCCAATAATCTGACGTGAAAAGTGCATTTTGGGATAAGTGTGATGATTTGTGTTCGACTGCCACAAAAGAATATAAGATTAAATTGATTTCTCTTGGCTTTTCCATCTTTCAAACTGAACTTCGCGCTGTAGTGCGTTTAGTAGTCTCATCAATATGTATTAACTCCACTTCTGCTACTTGGGCACACATTGCAAAAAATTACCGAGGAGGATATGCTCCTCTCCTCATGCTGGAAAGTTGTGTCAGCTGTAGGTACAGGCACAAATTCCGCGGAAATGAAGGGACATGTCCCCCACCCCCCAACTTTGGAACTGGAGGCTATCCAAATAATCCGATTTGAAAGTGATTTTTGCTGATCAATGTGATGATTTGTGTCCGACTGCCACAAAGGAAAGTGAGATAAAGTTGGTTTCTCTTGGCTTTTCCATTTTTAATGAAAATAAAGGTATGCGAGTATGCGTGACGTAACCTCATGTGAAATCTTATCTCCTCCTCTCCCCTAGGCCCTAGCATATGAAGAGTATATAAACTACCCATGTCAGTAGAACCCATCTTTTCAGTAAATGCGCATTTAATCTATTTGTAGTATCAGCCTAGGTATCTACTCATGCTTCGTAAGCTAACTAACTCTATTAGGGATGCGCACGAGACAAGATTTGAGACTGTCTCGACTCGAAAATGTGCTGTAAAAGTGATGTCTCGACTCGAAAAATATATATTTTTCTATTGGAAGAGCTGTGTCTCGACTCGAATTTTGCCAGGAAAATTCTGTCTCGACTCGACTCGAACGCATCCCTAAACTCTATGGCCTATGGAATCCGGAGGTTCGATGCCGCGTCCACAAAAGCTCTCCATTGGCTTCTATCTTTAGCTAACTGGATCCAGTTTCTACTTTGAATTCCTTTTTCTCTGAGATCCATCTTAATATTGTCCTCCCATCTGCTCCTTGGTCTTCCTAATGGTCGTTTTTCGATTGGTCTTCCAGTCCAGACTTTGAAACAATCTTCCAATCCAGACTTTCTTCCATCCTAGCTACATGACCTGCCTACCTAAGGCTCCTAGAATTGATGACCTTAACAATGTTTGGTAATCCGTGTAAATTATGTTGTTCGTCGTGAAGTTTCCGCCATTCCCCATTCCCGTTCCTCTTGGGTCCGAATATTCGTCTCAGGATTTTGTTCGCAAATACTTTCAGTCTATGTTCTTCCCTCAGAGTAAGCAACCATGTTTCGTAACCATACAGAATAACAGGCATGATTATCGTTTTATATATTTTAAGCTTCAAATTCCTCGACAGAATTAGCGACGACAAGAGATTTTGAACTGAATAGTAACAGGAATTTCCTGTTTTTAGTCGACATTTAATTTCTTCTTGAATATGATTTTCGTTTGTTAATATTGATCCTAGATATTTGAAAGTATCCACTTTATCAAAAGTATTATTTAATATTTTAACCCGTCCATAATTTGCCGTATTAGGGTCCCGACGCACTTCCATGTATTTAGTTTCTCTGCATTTACTTCTAAATCCATTTCCCTACAAGCGTTTAATAAGACTTCTGCATTTCTTTCTATTGTTCTCCTATCATCCCCTATTAAATTTACACCATCAGCGTACGACATAACCTGGTGAACACCGTTCAACTGTAGGCCCTGGTTGTTATCTTTGATTTTCCTTATAGTTGAATAATATATTCCAGGACATTGATTCCAGGACAAAGTTGAATAATAATGGCGACAACGCATCTCTTTGTTTCAGGCCATTCTCGGCGTGAAAGCTCGTGGACTTTTCCTGCTCGGACTTTACTTTGGGATTCATTTAAACATGCCTTAATTAATCTAATTAGCTTTTACGATATTCCAAAATTCTTTAAGAACGCTGTATAATGTTTCTCTCCTAACCGAGTCGTAAGCCTTTCTAAAATCAATAAATAGTTGATGTACCGGGGTATTTTATTCCCACTTCTTTTCGAGTACTTGGCGAATTGTAAATATTTGGTCGATAGTTGATCGATTTCGTCTAAATCCGTTCTGATAATCCCCATTTCATCTGAGTATGGGGTCAATCTTGCTAATAGAATGATTAAAGGATTTTATGTTATGTTGACAGAAGAGAGATGCGTCGATAATTAATACAGTTAGTTTTGCCGCCTTGCTTGTGGATTGGAGCAACGATTGATTCTTTCCACTCTTGTGGCAATTCTTCCTTGTTCCTGATAAGGAGGATGAGTTTGTGTATCTTATTCCAACAATTTTCCCCCTCCAGCTAAAATTAGCTCAGCCGGAATTTCGTCTACACCCGGAGATTTGGGTTTCTTTAATTATTTCTTTATAGCGATTTCTACTTCTATTCGTTTGGGTTCTGGAATATACGGTTCTGCGGTGTGTATCTAACTTTCTCCATGTACATTACTTTTTGGCTGCGTGTTAAGCAAATCGTCAAAGAAATCTTTTCATCTATTTAAAATGCTATCTGTATCAGTGAGAGCTGTTCCGTCAGTTTTCTTTAATAGAAGCACGAGTTTGGTAGCCTTTCTTAAATTCGTTGATTCCTTTATACATGTCCCGAATGTTTTTATTTTTATCTTCAAGTTCCTTAATTTTAGCTTTAAAAAAATTGCGTTTCTTTGTTTTAACAATTTTGGAAGTTTCCCGCTTGATGTCTACGATATTTTGTGTAGTTATTTCATTAGGATTTTCTAGCCAACGTAATTTTGCCTGTTTTCTCTTCTCTTGTTAGTTTAATGCATTCCTGGTCGAACCATGGTTTGTTCCTACGTATTTCCGCGTGTTTCAATTTTTCTTTTGAGAGAGGGTGCTTCGTAAGCAAAGAAAAGAATTTAATTGCTGGAATATTTTTCTCCATAATCTTAAGGTTACATCTGTTACCTAAAGAGTATATGACATGCGTCAGATTTCTATAACGACTCCTGTAATGCTATTGAGATTATCATCATTTTGCTAAAATAAGAGTATTGTTGTGTCATAGGCATACATAATTGATATTCTTTCTTCATAGTTTTGGATAAGTCATTATTTATATTATTATAAAACAATTTTAACGTGGATCTTTGTGGATGCCTAATTAGAAACATACCAATTATAAATATGCATGTATTCAGATTTCAGAATGTGTTCACGGCAGTGATTTGTAATACTGATATGTACTACTACTTCATCTACATTGCCTAATATATAATACACTCTAGAACAGGTTCACCTCAGAAATCAGATGCATCTACCGTAATGTGAGTTTCATCTCCCTTCCCTAGAATAAGCCTCAAATCTGCTCGAATCCCAATGTTGAAGAAAACCAATGGCGTATTTAGGATTTTGTTTCGAGGGGCTATGCCCAACACAGGAAAGGAAGTGGGCAATTGCCCACATGAGTTTGAGAATTAAATATATTTTAATTTATGCATAAATTGAAGTTATAATGGTAAGAATTGCAGACCGATAAATCCTATATGATATGATACAAAAATTTAGGAGTGAATCTAACTCTTTATTCTATTCATACAAGAAACAGGAAGCATGATCTTGGCCTACCTAATTTCCCGGCCTAATTATTCCCCCGTTTTGATTTTCTTTAATTCAAACATTTCCTTCTTTTAAAAATAACTAAACGATATAATTTTTCCTTTGTTATAATAACTAAAGTCCCGTCATGTTGATATCGGCGCAAGTTTGTGTGGATATCACCAGTTTCGCTTATCAACTCCTCTTAGTTTTGGTGTTACTGATGATGGCCGACTTGAATCACAACTGACAACGGTCGATAAAGTACGATACACGAAACCAAAGAAAGTAACGTCAAGAAAAAGAAACAGAAAAGTAGAAAGGACGAAAGAAAGAACAAAAGGAAGTAGTTCTTACATGAAATTAAATTTGACAAATACAGTATTATTTCTGAACAAAAAGCATAAGAAAATGGAAAGTCGATGACACTCGTAAAAATGGTAAGAAGGATTATTGTTGTACGTGGAATGCGAAAAACTAACAAATTTATTTCGGGAGAGCTTGAGCCCAATAGCCCCCTAAATACGCCACTGAAGACGATTCTGCTCCCCTGATCCTGCAGCATTGTTTTTCAACTTCATAAATATTTTGAGCATGGCTTATATATATATATATATATATATATATATATATATATATATATATATATATATATATATATATATATATATATATATATATATATATATATATAATATGGGAACGGTCTTACCCGTCCCCCCCAATGTTGAAGACAGATTTGCGCCGATGGTTGTGGGTAATCAAAGATAGTATATAGCAGATTAATCAAGCTATTCTTGTGCTCTACTATTGTTTCAACAAGCCTTGCATTATGATTCCACCTGTGGGACATATTTTTAAAAAATCTGGAGGCGGCTCGTGAGGAAAGTAGCATCGATAAAAGTTAGTGTTTTTCACTTCGCACTAAAAGAAGAAAACTTTTCTAAAGTACAAATTGTTGCACACAACTATTAGTTTATTACATAATATTTTTCCTCTTAGATTGAAGCGATACCATGTTAATTTTTATTGGTGCTACTTCCTTGTGGGCTGCCTCTGAGGAAGTCTGAAGAATTACTGAGTATCACGAAGGAAATACATTCCTTGATAGCTGACAGAGTACTAAATTAAGCCGATTTGCTAAGCAAGGGATAGATAATGTATCAGGATGTTTATTCCTAATTTTCTTTTGAAGAACATTACACAACAATGTTGTCTCTGGACACAATTGCAGCACTATCATAACAGTGAGCGACTAGTTTGGAACTACTATGATACAAAATAACACTCAAGTATTTGGAAAAAGTGTTCTGCTAGAGTATCTGCATTATGATTTGAACTCAGTGATGCAACTAGGGGAGACAAACGGGGCTTATGCCCCGGGTGCGGATTGGGAGGGCGCCAAATTGGGCAAATATTTGGGGGAGCGTTTTGGTTTGGTTGGTCACGGGGCCGCTAAGGCGAGTTCTTGCTACGGGCGACAACTAGCATATTTGCGTCGCTGTTTGCACTGACATCGTAATCATTCAGCAACTTCTGCATGAGGAAGAATGTATTTTACAACCGTTGACAGTTTTAAATATGATTATATATCACTCGTTTCGTATAATATAATAGAAATGGAGGGTTAATTGATTGTTTCCTTTTCAATTCGTTTATTAACAGTGGCAATGTTATAAATCAGATCATTTGTCGCTGTTTGAAAATTGTTGTCCAGAGCTTTATCATACCAAGATATTTTCTTAATAATTGTAGCAATTAATTGTAGTTTCCCTTATTAACCGCCCTTGTCTTTCTAGTATCCTCTGAAATAGTTTTTGATAAACCAAGAAGATAACTAAATCAATCACTCGTCATACAACTTCCAGGTTATTTTTCACTTGCTTGTTATACCTAACAGTCTTTTTTTTTTTTTTGCTTAAGTTGCTGGTCCAGCTGAAAGTCTATTGGTACAGAACCGAAACTTGAGATACAGATTTGCAATCGAATATGATTTTGTGATTGCTGATGACGCTGCATGCATTTCAATAAATTGTTCATATCATCAAACCATGATTCCAAGTGCCTTTTTCATTTGAAAATAACAAAGAAGGACAACAGTACTGTTCTGAAGTTCCCCTACAACCAAATAACCAGTCTATTTTCATTTTCTGAGGGTTCTACTAATACTTTCGTTATTACTTACTTTCACTAATCATTCATCTCTTTTAGCATCCAGAGCAAAACCGTGTCATGTAAAATTGAAACATTGCTCTTTTTTCTAATAATAGCAGATAGTAGTATTAAACAAGTGTTTACAACGATGTTGTATATCTGTGCATTATTTACATGTGAATTACTTCCATTTGTCTTGTAGCTATTCTGGGCAAAGGTGTTTAATAGTGTACAATCTGTTGTTAAGAAGAAGAAAAATAGATAATATGTTGTTGATTTTATATAATTAAGGAGTAATCGTAGGGGAAGTAATTACGAATAGCTGTTTGTTTCGAGTTGCTATGACAACTGAAAAATTAATTAATAGACATTTTGAAAAATAAAAAGGTAATTGTGATGTGCATGTAATGATTTTAATTTCATGTTTGTGCAATCAATAGTTTTTAGTGGTGATTGATATTTAGTATTCGAACTGTGGGCTATAAATGTAACGAAAGAAGTACGTAAAAGGAAATAAAACGTTACATAACAAGAAATTCGTTGCATGTTTGATATATTGTCAGCCAGTTTTAGATTGGAAATTTATCAGAACATCATAGAAATGGTTGATGGAAACAAAAACCGTTATATTGTTCATTTATAAAGTTATGGGTTTCATGAAATATTACTGTGAACTTTAACTGCGGATGGGGATGGGAAATTTTCCTTTACTTTATTCACCTTGTTTTGTCTGTCAGTGATTTTGGATTTGACAATACAAGAAAGAATATCTACGCAGAATAAAATACAATAAGCATTTTATCAATTTATTATACACAAGAACATCCAGAAAATATTTATATTATTGTTTTATAATGTGGAAACTTGTATAGTAGAGAAACACAACATGGAAGCTGAAAGACATCGTCTGAGCATAACTTACAAACTCGCCAAAATCTGAAACAATTGACAATTTATATGCTTATTTCAACAAGGTAAATTGTTTGATTACTATATTAAACACAACTTGAGAAACGTCAAACTTCATTTTCTGCTTACATATTCACTCATCACAGCGACACACTAAACTTAATACTTCCTGTTTTTATTTTATCATCAATAAAATGTATACTTAACCATTATCATACATTTCATCTTTATCTAATGGACACGGCTTACCAAGACATTTTTCTGAATGGACCCGATCGAATGTTGGGAAAGTACTCTCTCTTGGTAAAGAAAGCAAAGCGTAATGAGGTTAATACCTGTAACCAAAAGAAATCAAAGATAGGTTTGTATTCATATAATTAAATATCGAATATTTGATAAATATGAGATAAAAGACAAATTCTCACCAAAGCATATGTTAAATAATAAATAATAGCGTTACAGTTTCGGCAAATTAACTTTGCCTTCATCAGACACATTATTTAATGAAGCTGTAACGCTATTATTTAATATATGATTTGGTCAGAATTTACCTTTGATTTTATACAAGAAGTTCCAAAGCTAGAATGAGTAGTATGAGATAAATTTGAGATGCACTAAGATTAAGGATGGGCCCGAGTGAGTTTTCTGTGAAACTCGACTCGACTCGAAACAAACATCTTTTAGCTCGACTCGGGAACTCGGCTCGAAAAACTTCCTCCAACTCGACTCAATTTATGGTCGAGTCGAGTCGAGCCAATTCGAGGTAAACCCTATGTGTAGTTCCAAGTAGTCTCTTCAAGTATCCTATATAAACCATATAATTATTAATGATATTATTATTATTATTATTATTATTATTATTATTATTATTATTATTATTATTATTATTATTATTATTATTATAACAACAACCATGAAAGGTAGGCGGGTTGTATCTGAATAATGAAAACTATTTGATTGTCGATCTCGGTCGTCGAGAAGTCTTCAGGAGGCAAGGACACGGTCACGATATTTTGAGTTTGAGATCCGGAGGAGCAAGTACTTGGGCTCGAGCCAAAAATTATTTAAAGTTATAGGGCGCCTGCCAAACATGTTCAAAACTGCTCGGCTTGGGTTTAGGGTTGTCAACGGATCGAGCAGCTCGGTTCACAGCTCATTCACTATCGAGTCGAACTGAGAAGTAACCAGAGCCAATAGGTCATCGGACTGTGCTGGCTCGAACCGAACCGAACTGAGCTGATTGCTCACCCAACCGAGTAATTTCGAGCCATCGATTCAGTTGACCTGAGTCAAACCAAACCGATGGACTCGTTTCAACGGAGCTGGCTCCAGCCAATGGCTCACATGAGCCGAGTGGGTGCCTCACTCCAACCGATCCGGCTCGAGCCATTGGATCAATTGATCCGAGTCGATGGCTTGTCCCAACCGAGTCGATGGCTCATCCCAATCGAGCCGGCTCGAGTATTTCGCTCAGTTGATCCGAGCCGAGTAGGTTGACCTCACTACCCTTGTTGGGCTTCTTCTTGGGCTCAAAAATTTGACCGTTCAGTTCTCAATCTTGATTGGTGCTCACGACATTTGAGGCTGTTTCGTCATAAAAAAAAAAAACTATTGTCGTCTCGTTATCGGGACGACACGAGACACACTAAAAGTACCCCACAAGATTCACTAAAAGTACGAGACGAGATTCACCCTGTCGTGAGCAATACTAAAAGTATTCCACATTGCTGCTTACATTTCTCATGGTTTTCACTTTCCAGTTTAATCAGGCCACGGTTTCAAAACGAGTTAAAACGAGCTGAACGAGCGAGCCATTTATCAAACTCGACTCGAAACTCGACCTAAAACAGTGACTCGACTTGGAACTCGACACGTGAAAGTTACCTTTGACTCGACCCCAAAACTCGAGTCGTGTCGAGTTTTAGCTCGACTCGTGCCCATCCCTAACTAAAATTATACATATTATTATTAAATGCAAGAATTATTCGAAAAGTCTATTATAATCTGTATAGTTCAATACCATTTGAAGTCTGCCGATTGACGTCAAAGACAAAGACAAGTATTCAAATTTCTCTCTACTGGAAGAAATAGTAACTTACTGTTACTTGATTCTTGTTATCCATTCTTAAAAGAATTGAGAGTATTTTGGGTAAAAGTAGGAACAAAGAAGCTACTTGGATTTATTTCACTAAGCTCAACAATAATAATGTTGACTACAACAGGCAGCTAAGGAAAGAATTTTTCATACTTTTCTTTTCTACAGTTAGAGTCTATCCTCACCAGAGACGGATTTAGATTTAATGAGGCCCTCTATATGTCCAGTTGTCCATTGCCAATGACAAATTATCTGTATGCTACATGTTGGCAGTCCATAGAGAACATGAGCACCCTATATAATGAAATGAGCAAACCAATGACTTTTTGGGATCAGACTAGCAGCAGGGGCTCCATTACTTACTTTATAGTAGAATACACAACACAAAATACTGTTGATGCATGTAAACTTTATAATTTGTCTTTTTTATCCTATAGTTTGGGACTCTACATCTACTTTCTTCTGTATTTTTGGGGGTCCCTAAGAAAGTGGGGCCCTAAGCTATAGCTTGTTTAGCTTATATGTAAATCCGGCCCTGATCCTCACAGATGGAATCCTTTGAAGGGTGGCAGAATTCAGTGACTTTTTAACTACGGCTGTTCAGAACTAGCCATAAATGCAAGGACGCCCTTGACAAGACATGTCTCTAGAATTTACTATTCCTAAACATATATCAGTTTCAGTGTAAAAATCAACGCTAAGGTGATCAGAAATATTTTGATCGAAAACATCACTATGAAGCAAATCAACAGCAAATGGAAACTATATATCTTCATAAGTAGAGAGCATGTTAAATCAGAGAGAAAGAACTTAAAACAATAACAGAGAATAGTTCAGAACAAGCAACGATTTGGTCAAGAAAAAAGTGTAGAATAATTGAATCGCCAAAAGAAATGGTGATTTTAAACGATACTCATTTAAAAAGAGTGTATTTTGTTACCTTAACCAACACATTTAGTGATGTGGGCTTCTACAAATCGATTCGACCGACAGTTGTGTGTGGGCCTGTTAACTCATAATCTCATAAAAATTATTCAATAACTCATAAAAAATTATTCGATTTTAATGAATCTCGCGATATGCTTTTGTAAATGTTATACAATTTTGATACAATGAGATGAATATTTTACTTTAGTCTTTTCCAGAATCTCCGCTAATTGGTTTTGAAACTAGTCAAGGGTGAGCACTTAATTTCCCCCTACTGAGAAGTGAATTTACTTCCCCTATCTAATATAGGGTCTATATTAACAAATCTTAAAAAATAATATGATTGATTGATTGACTAAGATTGAGAGAGGTAGTATAGAATTAGAAATTCACTTTTATAGGCTTTACATGAAGAAAACTAATTTATTACAACAATATATAACCAAGTGTATATAAGATAAACCATTACCAAAAGAGCTTATTAAATGAATGATATTTACAAGATAATTGAAGGGTTCACATTCTCGTCTTACATGTCAGGACTGTCTATGTGTATTTTTCACCAGAGTCACTAACAGAGCTCTATGCGAGCGTACTTACAATGCCTTTACGTCCATTGCCATCAGTAACAGAACTACTCCTTCCCAATGTCACTTTTCTACGAAGCAAGAGTGGTAACTAGGAGGTTGATAGATTCTTCTGCACCCCTAGACTGAATTGTCTACGGTTTTTATAATACTTTCATTTCACGGAACTGGAATTGTTTTTGTTTTCACTTTTCTAAATTCGTCCGCGTTACCTACAAACGTGCTGTTAGTTCTATTTAAAAATGTTTTCACTCTGCTATATTGTTCTAGAAACTTAGAGTTGATCCGTTAACTGTGTACTTCTATATTATTATTTTTAAACCTCAAAATGAGGAATGTCTTAATCCTCGGCTCAAAAAAATGTCTGTCATCTGTTCTTATGAACTAGTGACTTTTAAACCTCAAAATAAAACACTAAAGGGTGTGAACACATGGGATGAAAAAAAAAAACACTGACATGCGAAGAAGGTCCATGTGAAAATGCAGAAGGCTGCAAACTGGAATGCCGTGGAGAAGTGCTGGTTGCATATCGTACCGGAGCACTAGGAGCAGGGCTGGCTGCGTCGCTCTGAAGCTAGAAGTCTCTGGAGACAGGGCTGTTTGGATCTCTCAGGAACAGGAAATCTCTGGAGACATTGCTAGCTTCATTTCTCAGGAACAAGACTGTTTGCATCTCTCAGGAACAGGTATTCTCTGGAGGCATGCTGGCTGCATTTCTCAAGAACAGAGCTGTTTGCATACCCAGGAACAGGAAATCTCTGGAGACATTTCTGGCTGCATTTCTTAGGAACAGGGCTGTTTGCATCTCTCAGGAACAGGAAATCTCTGGAGACATTTCTGGCTGCATTTTCTCAGGAACAGGGCTGTTTGCATCTCTTCAGGAACAGGAAATCTCTGGAGACATTGCTGGCTGCATTTCTCAGGAACAGGGCTGTTTGCATCTCTCAGGAACAGGAAATCTCTGGAGACATTGCTGGCTGCATCCCTCTGGGTTCTGGAAATGGCTGTCCCAGGGCGGGTGGAGCACGGGTCCAGGAAATAGGACGTGAATGAAAGGAACTCAAAAAAAGGACGTGGATCAAAAAAATGAAAGTACGCCTGTGTACGAGTATCTCTGTTAGGTTGTAGGCAAGGCTGTTTATAATCAAATTTCAGTATATGAAAAGAAGAAAAAAAATGGAAAGAAAGGTGAAAAGAAAAATAATGAGAAGACATGTCTGATACCATGTATGCACCACAAAATTACTGTTGACAAAGGTCACGGGTGAAAAAAAAATGTAATCGGCGACAGACAGAAAATAGTGCAAGATGTTTGTAGGAGGCAATAATTATTGCAAGTATTGGAGCTAATCGGGAGTCGAAGGCAGGAATTTGTGGAACGAGGGACAACACAATAAACTGCAAGGAGGAAAAGGGATGGAAGTAGGAGTGAATTATTATTATTATTATTATTATTATTATTATTATTATTATTATTATTATTATTATTATGGTAGTCCCTATAATCTGGTGTAGTTCTTTTGTTGTGGTCCTCAACAGAAACAAAATATTTTGGTAGAAGAGTAACTGTATGGAGAGGCGGTTTTGTCCACTAGCATAAGTAGGTCATACTGCATCATAGAGAATTCAGGGTAAATGACCTGTGCGAAAGTGTTTTCTTGGTGATTTGTACCGTAATTTTGTGCGAGTAGAAGGAAGGTTCAAGGGTGAAAGTTTAATGTGTATGTGAGTAGGACATAAACAGGATGTTATTATGACCGTCCGGAAGAAGAAATTTGGTACGTATTACCTAGAAATTCTCTTTTTATTTTTATTTATTTATTTTGTTGTTGTTGTTGTGGAAATAAAGTAAACACCTAAGTTTAAAGATAAACAGTATGTTACGCTGAATTAGTGAGTGATCAGATGTATCGAAGGCAAAGGGGTCGTAGGAAAGGAAAGGACATAGTGGCGGAGTAGTATTTCGTGGGGGTGGGTCACGACGTAACCGTATATTTGAATCGAAAGAAACGGATTTTAGTCGCTTTGTATTAAGATGCTATGAAAATGGTAAAGGGTGGGTGTGTCTATTCTGATATAAACAATGTCTATTGAGCGTGAGTTGTATGAAGTATTCAACAGATTTCGTTCATGTATCCTTAGAGCGCTCAAGTTTTTGAACAGAACCAGCTGTTCAAGATTAAGATACAGGAAGGAAATACGTGAATATAAACAAGTACTTTTCCTTGCATGCTTAGGAAAAGGTGTGTTGAGAACATTCAGTGTCGCTATTGTTTAAGTGGCGTGTTACGTACGTGAAGGGAAGGAAGGGGAAAAGGGATAAGAGGTTAAGGTGTATCGGGAAATGAACCAATGCCTCAATATGAAATCAGGATTTGGGAGGTGAGATATGAATGCATTGTATGGCCGAAAATGATTGCACGGGAGAAAGATTTGTGTGAAGTGTGTTGCCTACCTAACAGGGAATTTGAAAATAAAGTTCCCTTTGAAATATGAGTCATGGCAGAACGAGAGACAAAGTCGGAAGTTTTGCCAGCTTAAACTTTAATTAGACGATTTCAAAAAACGCTTATATTTCATTTCGAACTCTGAATTAGGTGTTGTTGGTGGTACATAATGTTTCAAACGAGTCTTTCCTATAAGGGTGGGTTTACCCTCTATGTCAACGAGGACTTCGTTTGGAGAAACAATTGATATGAGCCTATAAGGTCCTTTATAAATTCTGGATAGTGGTTTACAAGTACCAGGCCGAGAGGATGTGTCCAAAATCATAACTTGAGAGTCCGGTAGGAACTCTGTGGGCGGTTTGCTTGATTCGACTTTTTTTTTGAAGTCAAGAAATGCTTGGTGCTTCCTATATTCAACTAAATCCCTCATGTCTTTTAGTGCCAAAAGGCGGTCCTGTAAATCTAGATGTTCTTTCTCAACATGCAGCAAGTTATCTATGGGTAGGCGAGGAGGTACTCCATATAACAATTCATGAGATGAGACACCTAAAGATGTTAATGGAGTCTTGTTAAGTGCGGAAGTGGCGTGAGGCAAATATTTTGGCCAGAGTTTTTGGTTAGATTGGCACAGAAATTTAAGACTAGTTTGCAATGTGCCCAAACGTTGTTCAACTTTTCCTAGTGTGAAATGCTGATATGGTAATCCATACTTAACTGTAATGTTGAGTGATTTGAGAAAGCTCAGGGATAAAGTGGAAGTGTGGCTTGACTGACGGTCAGTATAAATACAGGAAGGAACACCAAAGGGAATGATTATTTGATTAGTAATGAAGGAAATGAAATTGTCAGTATTTGGGGTAGTGATGGGTTGTGTAATGGTAAAGCCTGTGCAATGTTCGGTTGCGGCATAGAAATATTGGTATTTCTCTGGGTCACTGGCTATGAATTTCCCTGCTAAGTCCAAGCTATAAACCGAAAATAGGGGAGCTTGGGGAAAACGTTGTATGTTGGGGTTGTTGGGCAAATAATTGCGTTTGAAAATTGCACACTGTTTGCAAGATTTGAGTTCACTCGCTAACCAAGATTTCAAGCGTGGTACGTAATATTTATAACGTATCATCCAGTAAAGTTTGTTAAAGCCTACATGAGTAAGTTCACCGTGGTATTCCTGAAATAAAGCAGGTTTTAGCGCGTCCGGAATACAGACAAGCAAACGGGTTTGCGAGGCACGATACATTTTTCTGTACAAGATGTTGTTCTTAAGAACGTACTGTTTCGTGAGACGTTGAAAGGCCGGGTCTGATTCATTTTTGGTATTTAGAGTCGTAATAATTTTGCCAAAAAAACGGTCCTGAAGCTGGAGATTTGGTAGGTCAGTGTTGTCACCTATTGTAGTTAGAACAGTATGAGGAGTGTCCTCCAAGGATGGGTGGGTCTGGTCAGTATCAGTCGTGTTGGAAAAGAGGACGGCATCGGGAGTGTCATCCTGTTCTAAGGCAATGGCGTCTGGTGAGACGTCCAGAGGAAAACGGCTAAGTAGGTCGGCGACTGCGTTAGACTGACTTTTTACGTGTTTGATTGTAAAAGTGAAAGTGTTGATATAAGTGATCCACCGGAGAATTTTTGCGTTTGGGATAACAGTTTTCCTAATAGCGAGAAGGGAAATGTTATCAGTGATCAAAGTAAAATGTTTTCCCAGAAGGTATTTTTCTAATTTCTTAAGCGAAAAGAAAATTGCATATAATTCCTGATGAAAAATCGGGAGTGGGTTGACAGTTTTTGGATGCCTGGAAGAAACATAACAGACGGGCTGAATGACATTAGAGCTAAGGTCTTTTTGTAACAATACGGCGCCAACGCCTAGGGCTGAGGAATCGCACATTAAAATATGTTCTGTGTTCTTTGTTGAGTACAAAGCAAGCACTGGTGGGGAAGTGAGGAGGTGCTTCATCTGGTCGAAGGCACGGTCTCTTTCAGGTGTCCATATCAATTTGCGATTTCCATTCGAAATAGCTTCATAAAGTGGGGCTAATATGAGAGAAATGTGATGGAAAAATTTCCTAAAGTAATTAGCCGAAGCCAACCAACTTTTTAACCCTTTGATGGTGGTTGGTTTGGGTGCATTGGCGAGGGCAGCGGTTTTCTCGGGATCAGGTTTGACTGTATGATTTTCCACAATATGACCTAAGCATTTAATCCGTCTAGCGCCAAATACTGATTTGTTGATATTGAACAGCAAAGAATGTTTTGCAGCTGTATGAAAAAATGCGCGTAAAACTGTCATCATGTGATCAAAAGAATCAGCATGAATATACATGTCATCTACGAACGAAGTGATGTTATTGGTATATAAATCCCGAAAGATAGTTTGCAGTACCTGTTGTAATAAAATAGATGAATTTTTGAAACCCTGTGGAATTGAAGTGAGTTGCATATGATTGAAGGGCAAAGAGAGGCCCTTTAAACTAAAGGCTGTTGCAGGGCGATCATCAGGATGAAGGGATAACTGATGAAAAGAGGAATGGAGATCGAAACTCGAAAAAAAAGTGGAATCACTAAGCGAATCTATAACGTCCTGTATGTCCTCTAATGGAGAAGCTAAAGTCCGGCATTTCCCATTTAGAACCCTCAAATCAAATACGGCTCTAAGAGATTCAGAATTCGGTTTTAAAACAAATAGGATGTTGTTTTTATAGGGGGAATCCGATTTTTCAAAAATCCCTTGGTTCAAAAGTTGTATAACTAACTCTCTCGCTTTGGGGCGTAACTTGTGCGGAATGACAAAAGAGTTACACTGAAATGGAGTTTTGTCTTCTAAATCTAATGTTGCCACAAAAGAATCTATCTTGGTGAAATGGTCACTTGACCACTGAAATAAAAAGGCATATTCGGAGAGTAATTCCCGCATTTGAGCTTGTTGTTCCTCATTCATGTCTGGAGACAGCTTAAACTTACTAATATCTATGAGATGACCAATTTCTTTAAGACGCTTTTCTTTGTTGCGTGCCGCATCTTCGTCTGTAGGAAAATATATTTGCCTAACAGTCAGGATATTGTGGTCATTGTCTTGTTGGGAAAAGAGAGAACCTATAACTACCGGATTATGAGCCTGAATAGTTTGCTTTTTGTTTGTGAGATTAGCTAACGGGAGAACAAGGTTTTGTGTGGAAACTACAGTATGTGCCATATAACATTTACTTAAATTCCGAGAAAGCGGTGTATGTAGGCGAAACTGTGCATCAGGGAAATAACCATTAGTAGCCAGTGGTATGAATCTAACAGAATGAGGGGGAATAACGGTAGTGCGCCGCGCAAAAAATACAACCTGAGGTTTGGAGTGTTTTTGAAAGAAATGCGAGATGTTAATACTAACTGGGTTTTTATCCTTTACAGTATGTGGCATTTTTCCAAAATGTTTCAAGGACAAAGTGCCTTGTGAGTAATCCAAAATTGATTGGTGATCTTGCAAAAAACGTGATGAAAGAAGGGGTGGGAAATTTTTGAAGGGAACTAACCGAAAAAGAATGGAGTAATTACGACCATTAAAGTTAATTTTGAGAATGGTAGCGCGATTTAATTGGACGGGTTTGTCTGACAAACCGTGAAGAAGGGACGGAAGATGGAAAGTATGCGCATTCGGTTCCAATAATTCAAATGGAAATAATCCTACGTCTGCACCACTATCGAGGCAGAAAAGTAATTCTTTGTTTGCGTACGTGCCCTGTATATACGGAGAATTTCCTTTAAATTGCAAGGGAAGGGTATGGTAGTCCTGGCTAGTCGCTGTGGGAGATGAAGAGGAAGGGAGGAGCGAAGATTGGGTGGTTAATGCGCGGTGAGGTGACTCCCGCGCTAATTTTGGCCGTTTTTTGAATTCTTAGGTGTGTTTAGTGTGGTCCCAGGGGCAGAAGGAGGGAACGGAGGTGGGGGATACTGGAAAAAAGGATGATAAAACGGGTAGGGAGGAATAGGTATTTGGGTAGATTGTGTGGAAAAAACATTCTGGGATGGAGGTTGTTTGTTCTGACTGGAACGCCACTGTTTCTTGGAGTTCTTTCGTTTGGTATTGTTTGTAGATGAAGGTTCGTTTGTGGAGTTATGAGAAGGATGGGAAGGGGTTGAAGAAACGTGTTGGCAACATTGATGTTGCTGTGTGATACAGTTAGTGCAGGAGGGTGTACTAGGATTGGTGGTATGGGAATGTGGGAGGGAAATGGAGTGCATAGCGCAAGCTGCACATGAGGTAGGGGTGGAAGCAGTGGAATGAAAATGTGGAGGAGTCGGTGAAGAGCAGTGTTGATAGGAGGTTGTGAGAGAATTGGTGGGATGGGAATGTGGGAGGGGAGCGGAGTGCGTAGTGCAAGGTGCACATGAGGTAGAGGTGGAAGCAGCGGAATGAAAAGGTGGAGGAGTCGGCGAAGAATGGTGTTGATAGGTTGTGAGAGAATTGGTGGAATGGGAATGTGGGAGGAAGGAAGAGGAAGGTGAGTGAGTTGGGTTCGGCGAAGAAGGTCGGGATGGTTTGGAGGAGTAGAAGCGGTTATGAGGACTTGGAGAACGGGAACGGGAGGGAGCAAAATGGACAGAAGCGGATTGGGAATTTGAAAGAGTATTAACATGGAGACGGAGTTGAGATATTTGATCTGTTAGTTCGGAAATAGCCTGCGCTGTAGTATCGGTCGCGGTTGTGGAATGTGTCTTTGTTTCGTTTTCCCGTTTGTGAACAAGGTGGTTGGTCCGTTCCAGTAAGGTTACTTCATCTAGGAGGGTAGAATAGTCAGGAATTGAGCGTGTCCCGAACCAACGAATATATTCAGGCAACATATTAGAAACACATTCTAACAAAAATTCCTGAAAGTCTAGCTGGGTATAAGCTTGGTCTGCTAAATGCTTTTTGGAAAAGACATAATGAGAGAGAGGTTCGTTGTGGAGCTGAACGCGTGAGCGGTATTGGTGAATACGGGAACGGGGGACCTGATCTTGACCAAACTGACGTAAGAATTTTGATTGGATGGTTGCCCAAGGTTGGGATGAGAGGTTCTGGGTGGAAAACCAGAAATGAGCGGGTCCAACTAAGGATTTCTCAAAAATCTGCACACATTTTGAGTCTGACCAATTATTCACTAATGCGATTTTGAGAAAATTCTTTAAGAATAATTCCGCGGATGGGTGCGTACTTGGATCATATATGTCGGGAATGATAGAAACTGTTCCAGAAGTATTATTGATATTGTTGTCTGAAGTGGAATTCATGGTGAGAGGTATGAAAGATGCTTGTCTACGAGTTATAGGCATATCATAACAGAAAATATAAGTATAATGAAATATGAAAATAAAAGTCTTGCCTTACAAGTATGTGAAATGTACACAAGACAGTCTTAACAACGAGAGCTTAAATTCCTCGGGGGGAGCCATAACAAATCTTAAAAAAATAATATGATTGATTGATTGACTAAGATTGAGAGAGGTAGTATAGAATTAGAAATTCACTTTTATAGGCTTTACATGAAGAAAACTAATTTATTACAACAATATATAACCAAGTGTATATAAGATAAACCATTACCAAAAGAGCTTATTAAATGAATGATATTTACAAGATAATTGAAGGGTTCACATTCTCGTCTTACATGTCAGGACTGTCTATGTGTATTTTTCACCAGAGTCACTAACAGAGCTCTATGCGAGCGTACTTACAATGCCTTTACGTCCATTGCCATCAGTAACAGAACTACTCCTTCCCAATGTCACTTTTCTACGAAGCAAGAGTGGTAACTAGGAGGTTGATAGATTCTTCTGCACCCCTAGACTGAATTGTCTACGGTTTTTATAATACTTTCATTTCACGGAACTGGAATTGTTTTTGTTTTCACTTTTCTAAATTCGTCCGCGTTACCTACAAACGTGCTGTTAGTTCTATTTAAAAATGTTTTCACTCTGCTATATTGTTCTAGAAACTTAGAGTTGATCCGTTAACTGTGTACTTCTATATTATTATTTTTAAACCTCAAAATGAGGAATGTCTTAATATATGCCAATACAACTTCCGTACCAACCGCAGGCTGGAATCGAGTTAGGGACTCCTCACATCAGATATATCCGCCCTCCCACTGATCCACTGCGACTCTCTCGATTTTAACAGATATGGTGTTATGTTCTTTGAGATTTTCCCATGATCCCCATAGTTTGGGATTAAATCAGTCAAAAAATGTTTCCCAATAGCTTTAATACAAAAAACTTTATTTTTGTACACTTATAGTATGGCATATTCTTTTCTGAGCTCCACAATCATCTTTCCTGGTTGCAATTGAAATCTGCAAATAAGAGAGTGAATTTAGAACCATACTTACAATTTCAATTAATGAGTTGAGTTGATTTTAGTTAAGTGTCCCTTTCAGCAGCGAGGCTATATGAGAGGTGGACCTACTGATTAACGTGGAAACCGAACCACATGAGCTCCCGCCTGGAATTGAACCCGGGCCTCCCACTCCAAAGGCCAATTTCAATTAAATATATTATCTATACGTGTGTGTTCTGCAAAAATTTTGTAAAAGTTCTCCGATTTTATATACTACAATGTTTTTTTTTTTTTTTTTTTTAAGATTTATTTCTAATGTTGAAGTTTGAAATTACTGAAAGAGAAGAATTTAAATTCCACTCATCTTTAGAAGATACCCAAATTTTATAAGGTATTGTCTTTCCAATGGGGTATTTTGCTTTTGGTTCTTTGATCCAATAAGGCTTATGGAAAAATACTAGTTTCTGCGATAAAATGGGAGAGAAATACTGTTTCGTTTAAAACGTAAATTTGTAGTTCAATTTTGTATTTTGCAATTCATTGGCAACAATGGATTTTCGATGGGAACTCGTGATTTAGACGTTCTGAAAATGGTAGAATTTCTTATTTTATTATAAACTAACTTACATGTTAGATATAGTTAAATCACGTTCCGCAACAATGTACCTGCTTCCAACAATAGTTGCAAGGAATATAACGAAATTCAACAAAAACAGTTCTCTAGATCAAGGGCGCCGATTTCTGTGTAGTTTTTTTGGGGGGGGGCATTCAGATGCAGAAGGTATATATGTGAAGATTTTAAGACAAATTGCACTGAAATTATGCCAAATATTGTATATTCAAATATATTCTACAATAGGGGCCCACATGAGCTTTGGTGGTGGCCCGGGCCCCCTCGGCCCCCCAGGATCGGCGCCCTTGCTCTAGATACATTTCTTAAACAGTACTAAAAACAACTGCCGCTTGCTACAATTAAATTGGCGAGATATCGAATCCCGTTTAAATTGTAAATTTGTAATTCAGTCTTGCGTTTTCCAACTCATTTACAACAATAGCTTTCTAGTAATAGGTACAAAGTTTATTTAGTGTGAAGAAAGGCTTTCGAAACTTGTGAATTGGTCGTTCTGAAAATGTTGGAAGTATTTTCTTTTATTATAAAGTAAGTCTAACTTTGAGCTAATTAGGCCAGTTTTGCAACAGTGTAGCTGGTTCCAACAATGGTTATCAAGGAAGTATCTAAATTCCAGAAATAGATTTCCCTAAATATCTTTCCTAGAATTATTGTTCCCAAACAAATTACCATTTTCTGCTATAAAATGAGCGAGAGATCAAATACCATTTAAAATGTACGGGAAGTTTATAGTTCAGTCTTGTGCTTAGCAATTCATTTGGAACAATAACACGGTTGAAACTAGACTCGCCAAAAATCAGCCACTTAACGGTTTAACGTTGATTGCTATAAAGTAAAAACGAAAGTAGTTTCCTGCAAATCTCAACAATGCCTTCCATCTCCATATCACGCCACACTAGAATCTAACGTCAAACATAGATTAATTTGTATAGGCGTACTATTTGTTTTAAAAGAATTACCCTTTTGGAATCGCATCTTACAGCCATGCCCGATGTAATTTACTTTTTACTACATAGTCGTGTAACTGAAACTTCCGATCCAATCCATGGTACGTGGGCCGCAGCGGCTCATTGGTACAGCGTTCTGGCGCATGAGGTCTTTAGGTCGATCCCAACTTGCGCTAAGTACTTTGTGGTGGACAAACACCGTATGAAAGAGTTTTCTCGGGTCTCTCCCGTTTCCTCCAACTTTCTTCGATTCACCATTTCATTATCGTGAGTCGTAAAACTTAGAAATGACTATTGGATAGTATTATCTCCACATGCTTCCAGCGTTACTAACAAAAATGGTAAACTAATCATCCAAAATTACTAATTTTAAAGTACTCAACATTATAAATGCTTAGAGGAGAGTATTCCTTCGTCAGTTTAGGAGTAGACATAGTTTCATTTAAAGCTAAGTAGATATACTTTAGAAATCAGATTTCGGTCTTCTGTAATAGAAATTGTCATACGTAAAAGGTTGACCGACTTGACTTTAAAAATCTCAAAATCTACTCAAAAGATTTATATATCTATGATTTCTGTACTAGAAGATACTACGGATATTGTTCAATCAATATAGGTATCTCATCTGATTCATTATTATTGGGTCGCTATTATAATTCAGGACCCAGAATTTTTATAAGCCAATTTTTCTAAATTCCAGATTCGTATCTAAATCCAATTATCCCGATACTCGGATTTCTATGAAATACGAATTTTATCCGAATTCGAAATTTTCCATTTTTTTAACCCGAAAAATAAAAAAGAATCAGATTTGGTGATTCCTACTGAATAACAAATGCGTTTTCAGCAATTTCTGTGTTTCATCATCAGAAATTCCGCTTTTAAAATTCAAATAAAGTACACCTTCTACATGAAGGATTGAAGTTAGTCAACGTACCTTGGTGGAGTCAATGGGGAGTGAGGTTGTACTGGAGAATGGCCAGCATCTCGGGGTCATCTCTCGCAGTTGAGACAAACTCTTCAGGTGATATCAGACCATCCTTATCTTTGTCCATTTTGGCCATAAGCCTATTGCGAAGCCTTTCCAAGTTGATGTCTCCTGGCAGACTGCTTGTGATGGCGAAACTAGACATCCTGTGGGTTGCCTGCAACAACGATACACTTTTGACAATCTGGTATAATAATAATAATAATAACAACATTTAACACAGTCTGCATCAGTTCTATTATTCCAGATGCTTTTCCTAATTCGACGAGAAATATATATAAATTCCAGTCTATTTATGTCGAAAATAAGGTGTTATTCCTGAAGGAGAGAGTTGTTAGCAACCTGTCAGAGAAAAAATATAAAACATTAACCAACCACTGTAGCAACTTGCATGGCATTATGTTCGGTTGTCGGAAAAAAATGACGTTTTTTTCCTAGTTTATCAAAGACGATTTGTTCTCGTACGTATAAAGAGCGATCGCTAACTTTTGGACATCTGTCAGTGAGCTTTGTAACTCCTTGCTCGTAGGAGGTGTTGTACGACCCTGTCAGGCAGGGACTTCTGAAGAGAAAGGAACAAGTGACTCCCTGACCGTGCAAGATCATTAGGTTATGGTAGATGTATCAACAAATCCCATTCAAAGTCTAATAACTTTTGACCAGTTGTCAAACTTGGGTGTGGTTTTGGGTTGTCATGATTTAACACAAGTTTTTCATGATTATCACAATGATTTTGGATGATGAAGTCGCCCACACTGTCCAATTTCTAACAATACACATTTGAATTAATGGTTTGATTTCGTAGTGTGAGGTCGAAAAACACCCTTTAGAAACCTACCACATTGAGAGCATAACCTTTGTCTAATGAATGTCTCTTTTTGATGTCGTTTGACATGAATCATCGATTACGCGCACCTCATTCTTATAGTCGCTTCAAAAATGGATAGTTTTCTCCATATCACGGCCAGGGCCCTTATACTGGACGTCATATAAATTTGTTTGAGTTCACGAGGGACCCAAACGTCAGGAAAGCTCGCTGACGTTATCATAGCTTCTTAAGGCGGTCGTAACGCTTGAATAATTGATGTTCTATATTTCTGAAGACTCTCTTGTCCTACAACGTGACCTGTATTTTTTGTCCTCAATCTTGGCAAGCCATCCCGACTGAGAAGCGTCGTTGAAATCAAACTCAGCAGCAAGAAATTTCGTGTTGGCATTGATGTTTTTGTATGGGACGCAGCTTTTCAGAGACTTCATAAGTCTTATTCACTTTATGGAACCAAAACTGTAAAATGAACGGAGAATTCACAATTTGATCTTGCATTCTAAACTTGTTGTAAAAGACTTCAAAATTTAACCAAATCGCTCGATTTATTTCCTTTTTTTAATGAATGACGTTACAAAATTGTTGTCTGTCAAGTTACATAACAATGGCATACATGCAAATGACTCCAGTAGTCACAAAAAATAACTAACGTCATTCGTTGCAAATGTGCATCGTAACTTTTTCGACAGCCCAATAATAGACTATTATGAATGACGAAGGTTGCTGAAAATGCTTTTGTAATATTTAAACCCTTTACTACCTGATTTTTTTAATAATCAAAGATTATTTCTGTTTCATAGAATCAAAATGAGAATGATAATATTAGCCAAATGTTCTCAACTGAAGCGTAAGACAGAAACACGAAGGGTTAAGAGGTGATCTGTATGAAAAGAAGGTTTTATTGAAATTATTGTACCTGGCGTAGAATGAATGACAGCAAAAGCCATCATGTATAGTAAAAGTACTCTTTGTTGGTGTCCTCGGTTCCACTCAAAAATGATTAGCGTAGATAAAGAGTCAACTTGCAACAACAGTTAAACGTATTTTGAATAAAAAATTACTGCAGATAACAATAAAAGCACCTCTAATGCATACATTAGCTTACGTTCTATAAATTACATATAGACAGGGTTCTTTAACTTGGCATAACCGTGTAACTTCTAAGCTAATTGAGAATACACCCCATTGTGGTGAACAAACACCGTGTGCGTAGGTTTACTCGGGGTTCTCCCGTTTCCTCCCAATTTCTTCATTCCATTAGCTTCGCGGGCATATCCGTAGAACGTAAAACTTAAAAGATTACATTTCATTTCATAATTGAGAATACACATTGACTTTAAAAAAATGTCATTTTAGATGCTCTTTAGTGTAACAAATGAACAGCACTGCCAACCCAGCATAAAGTTATATTTTCTTCTAATGGCACACGTCACATTATTGCAGATTTCAAATGAACACATTAAATAAAACATTATAATATCACATTTATTATTTAGTATTGGACATTGAGGAAAACAGTATCTCACATATTTAAATTTTGGAAGCCTCTATCACGGTAACAATAAAACTGAAATGGACAGGGGAATGCATATCCAAGTGAGTTGATTTTAAGTTTGGCATCTCTTTCAACAGCGAAGCTATATGAAACGTGTATCTACTGATAAGCGTGCAATCCGAATCACATGAACTACCGCCGGTAATCAAATTCGGGTCTCCCACGCCAAAGGCACGTATGCTAACCGCTTAGCCACAAAGGAACTGCAGATCCAAAGTTATAAAGGGTTGAAAATTTGATTTCTTTCAAAAGGATTTGTTTGAAAAAGAAATACTTAGATAAGTACTATATCTAATACTCATATGGTTTCGAATAGATGAACGTATGATTTTGCCACTTAACAGCAATTAGATATCTCAACCTGTTTCTGAGATATGATAAACATTGGCGAAGTTTGCAACACTGCTTAAAATAACGTATGCGTATTTCTGGAAATTGTTTTATGATTCTTTTCCTCCTTATTATTATTATTTTTTTTTTTTTACTTTTTTCGTGTTTGTTCTTTTATAAAATTAGAGCAATGGATTTTGATGATTGTAATTACAAGTTGTTCCAATTACATAATTTTAAGCAGTGTTACAAACTTTATAAATGTTTATATTATCTCCGAAACGTTTTAAGATATCAAATTGTGTTAAATGGTTAAATGATTTATTTGTCAATTGGAAACCATATAAACACTTAGCTTTCATACTTACCAAAGCATTTGTTTTCCAAATAGAATATTTCGAAAAGACTAAAATTGTGTAGCTCTTATAACTTCACTGCCATTTATTCAAAATATATGATATCAAGATGTGGTCCGTCTCAGTTGTGCTGTTAGTCAAGTAAATACTTGGAAATTTTAGAATTTTGTGATACTTCAGAGTCGTTAGTTTGCAACACTGAGTAACAAATAAGGTACTGGAAGTTTTCGTTTAACATGTAGATGTCGAATATGTAATAACTGTTGCGAAAATATAGCCTTATCCTAGATTCGCAACGCTGTTAATGTACGAGTAGGCCTATATCAGACCATTTGTACAAACTTTCAGTGTTTTTCATTCATTAGTTTACAACTTGCATGATTGTAACGAATTAACAAATACACCCAATAAAAAGTCCCACATCATACGAGTACACATCAGTTTCCGCTAAATTTTCGGAGTAACGTAAACGAAAGAAGGAATTATAAGTGCTCAAATTAAAACACAAATTTTGTATTGAAAGTTGTTAACGGAATGAGGGCCCTTTCATTACTCGTCTTTTGATTTGATCTCTGTAAGTGAAACGCTCTTGTATGATTAACTATTACTATGGATGCTTAAATCAAACTTTGTTGTATCTGTCGTATTTTATTTTGACCTGGCAGAATTGAGCAAGAATGCTATAAAATACAGGATCTGTCTATACAACAAAATCGTGAAGCCATACGTCACAGTTTCGCCATCTCCCCAATAAGATCACAATGTTTTGAGCCGACATTCACGGCGGAAACGAGAGTAGCCAATCAGACTCGATGCTCTGACAGATGCTCGTTTATTTTCTGGCTTTGTTGAGTTATTAGAATGAAGATACATATGGGTAGATCCTCTATTTTATAACATCCTTGGAATTGAATCTCATCTACAACAAAGAAAGAAATAATAACTGTTATTTATTTTAATTTAGGATTCTCTGACTGGTTTCTTTCTTTCTATTAATAAAAGGGAACTATGGACCAGAATTACATTTTTTTAACTACTTTCGAGCGATGATACGAGAAAAGAAAGTATGATCATTAAAAAAAGTAAAAAAAAAAGTAAAATCAAACTTAAGATATCAATATCTGAGCAGCATGAAAGAAAGAAATAACTCACCAGAAGCATTGATAGAAGCTCTCTCCTGTCTAAAGAGTTGCTTTGGTTAGCATCGTACATGTGAAAGATCCACACCAACCTCTCCTCGACGCCTCCTCTAAGAGCGGAGATAACGCCAGTCATAAACTCCTCGAAGTCTATTACTCCATTGTTATCAAAGTCGAAACAATCAAACATTCGATCAGAAAACTAAGGAATACCAAGAAGATAACAATAATAAGAATGATAACTTGGATTTGAAATAAAAAGTCGGAGCAAAGTGGCTAAACTTGATTTAAATAGGTTCTTTATAGTCTATTCGCTATCAAGGGAATTCTTTACCTACTTCCTAGAAGTTATAGACACAACTAGAACAAAGGTAATGCATATACTTCGGTCTACCCATAAGGTTATTCTACCCACTTTCTTATTTGCATACCCGAAGGTCTCTTTTCTAGAGACTTGATTTGTAAGTTTTGTATGCTGCTTAATGTTGCTCAAGGGACGAGAAGCATAGTTTCAAATTCGAGACGAGGCAATGAATAGAATAATTCTCGTCTCATTTTCGAGAGAATAAATTTTTCGAGTCTAATGAATACTTGTTCATCCAAATTTTACGTCTCAAACACTATTTTAGTGTTTCATCATTCATACTGTAAAAATAATAAATTAATAAACTGATTGTAAGAACATATACCAAATTTTAAAAATGCACAAATCATTACACTTTATACTCCAACCAAATGTAGTTAGATCCACAGTTTTGTGGATGTTTCGTGACGTGGAAGGAATTTGATAACTTCTAAATGGAATTAAGAAAAGAATCAGAAAACCTTATTTCTCGTCTTGTCTCATGGGCAAGAGTACCATTCCTCGATCCTAAATAACCATCTGTTTTTTTTTTGTTTTTTTTTTTAGAAGATGCGCTAAGTAGCACTTAGATAACCAATAAAAAATTATTCCTCACAATTAGGACTTCGCTCAGTAGCCTATGTCTTTGTAGTCAACAGACTCAGCAACTCTGACTGTGCATGACTGACTTGCATTTAATTGTTTTAATTGTTTGCATATAATATCTTTATCGAGTGTAAATGAAACACATCGTTCACCACATTGCAGCATACTAACACACAGGATAACCATGAATAATGTCTCCTGAAACTGAGTCTGAAATTTGAATTAATATTAAATCTTATTCATGAGTGGTAAGATTAACCGAATGTATAAAATTAAAAGAATGGTCGGGGGTCATAAAACCCCAGCGTTTAGTTGCAGGGTTAAGCATCTTATGACGTATGAGAATTGCAAGTGAAGAATGGAGTAGTTTCGTTACTTCCGCTACCAATCTAAGTGCAAGGTTGCAAAACTTACATTATCGTTCCTAAAAAACACGTCTGCTAAGTAAACTGCATAGATCAGTGGGTTCTTCACTTTATTCCCTTTTGGGTATCCTTCCTTACCTTTCTTATCTGTAATGGATTCGCTTTTTAAATCACATTTTTTAAGAAATTTAAACGGAAATGTTAAAATCTCTCTTTCATTGTAGTAGGCCCTACTAATTGGTCAATAAGAAACCTAACCATTATGAATTCGAAATATAGCTGATGGATTTGAAACATCGGAAGGAAGTGATACCGGAAGGACTAGCTGAAATACATTACACGAAAGAAGACAATCTTTTACTTTAGACTAAAATGTCTGCAATTGAAGTATATTATTATTATTATTATTATTATTATTATTATTATTATTATTATTATTATTATTATTATTATTATTATACTTTCAAACTATGCTACGCATAAGTGTAGGAAATCTCATAGAACGTCTGTGTCCGTCCGTTCGTCTGTAGACAGGTATGACAAAAAAAAAAAAAAAACTCTTGCCTTGGATATTGATAGAACAGACAGACTAAGCAACAAAGGGTTGTCAACGAGGTAGCTGGAATGGAATAAGAAACGGTTGCCAGTATTCGATTGCTCATGAGTTTACGAGTAGCCCTAGTGTATCTTCAATACCACCGACTAACTTTTTCTTGTCTGTCACCACTGGCTTCTATCAACGCTATGTTTGCTACCTGAGCAGCTTGCTCAGAAGCAGAGTAGCAGCCACTTGCAAATGACGGATATATGGCGAAAGCAAAGACGTGTGTTATCTTGTTATGAAGCTCTGTCATTACTATCATTTTCAGCTGAATAAACTAACATTCACTTCTTACAATCAGTGATGGAAAACCAACAGGCAGTGAGACCTATGGGTCGGAGTGACCCGGTAACCGTACCTGTCTGAGTCACAGGGTCTGTCTGGGTCTGAGGAGCGACACCCATACCCGGATGACCTAGACAGAGGTCATGCTTCAAGTGAGTCCTTGACCCATAATTTGTTCCATCACTGTTTACAACATCAATGAAAAGCGAATTTGTACTTACGACTGAAGCATCTCCTCTGGGAAAAAGCACTTTGAACACCTCCTGGAAATCTGGTCTATTGACGAAGCCCATTGGGTATCTCTTTATAAAATCTTTGTAGAAAATACGGACTTGCTTCACTTGAAAGTAAGATAACATAAAATGCAATTAGTTATTGAATTAAAGCAATGTATTAAGATAAAACTAATTAAATGCTCATTTACCATAGAATGTTCAGCAAATTGTTCCTCCTGCATCTGTAATAACCTAGTAAATACTACTTCAGTCAATAAGTTCGTGGACTCGACGCACTGTAGCGCAACTGGCATATTACAGCAGATAAGTTATACCCTGGAGTAAGCAGTGGTAGTTCATCTCTCGGCTCAGCAAGAGGCAGATCTGAGCATAGAGTGTAAACATACGTACTGTTTCTGTTATAAAAGGAGTTGATTGCGCCGCGGCGGACTTGGAGAATGTCGCAGTTTGAGCAATGGGAAAATATCAAGTCCTGTTAAAAACTAAGCAAATCAGCTACAGAAACGTTGCAGATGATCAGGCAAGTGCAGAGTGACAAAGCCCTGGGCCGCAGCGCAGTGTTTAAGTGACACCAACGGTTTACGGAGGAGAGAAACAGTTTAGAGAATTATGAACCAGTAGATCGGCCAACTACAGTCCAAACAGAACCAAAATCGAAGAGGTTGCAATGGTCGTACGCGCTAACAGTTCCCAGTGGGTAGATGACATCGTAGCAGCAGTACGTATCAGCCATGGTACATGTCACAACATTCTGACGGATGACTTGAACATGTCCCGTGTCAACCAGCACCATGACCCACGCATTCTGACACAAGCCCAACGATCAGAAGTGCTGACGCTGACGGAATGATCCTGAACCGGATAATAACAGGAGACAAAACATGATGTCTTCTCTATGATCCACAACTAAGGAGACAAGCATCCACCTGGAAATCACCATCATTTCCAAAACCCAAAACCTAATACAAGACAGGTCAAAAGAGAAAATCATGCTTGAACTGTTTTGAAGGTCAGTTTGGATCTGTGTAATTGTATCTATGTGTGTGTGTGGACGTTCACATCGAGCACAGCAACCATGGGTTCTACTGGTTGCCTATATTTTGGGTAGCAGTCCACGAATTTATTGACTGTACTAGTAGTACTATTTTCAAAACTGGATCTAACCTGCTACTTGATACAAACGAAACATATTCAACATGGGAAGATCGGTTTCCAAACACCAAGACATTCTCAAGGTGCTTATTCAGTGTAACCTTCATTTTTTTTTACCTCAGAACAGAGAAATCAACACACTGTCATGATGGAGTATCCACTGCCCTCGCGCTATATTAAAGACTATTGTGGGGAACATCCCCTTTAAAAGACTCAAGGCAATAAAACTTGACATTAACGGTCTGCTATTTATGGCACCTAAACTGCTGAATGTAAAAAAAAAAAAAAAAAAAAAACAATGATCAGTAATGTGTGATTCTATTAGACCAAAAAACCATCCAACGAATTTCAAATATTCCACAGAGTCGAAATATATCCCTACGTTTTCAGTATAAAGACGGAAAAAGACGAATTGTGTCGATAGCTACACTATGTTTCTCTTTATGAAGAGCAATCTACTAGAGGCGTTCACTCACACCACATTACAGTAGCGACCGCTTAATACTCCGTCTATCCATACTAAGTGGATGCAAGAACAGCGAGGTGAAGTACTCTTCAGTGATGAGCCCCTGTTCAATCTAGAGAATGATTCTTTACATCTGTACATCTGCGGACTAGGGATATGTCAATTTTGAGGATCGTTATGATAGTATCGGGGTTATGGCCTAGAGTGACATCATGTTAGGTGCACACACATCCCTGAGTATTTTCTTGGAAGGTACTGTGACAAGAAATCTATCGAAAAGTTATCCTGCATAAATACATCCTGAAAATATCCTGCAGAAATTTTACGATGGGTGTGTGGTCCTAATTAATGATAGTACATGTTTACATAGAGTGGAGGAGCTCTAGGAATGCGAACCCGATCTCGAGCTGACATGCTATGCGTCTGGTATTTATTGTGAGGCTGCGTTCCTCTGATTGCAGTATACGCCGACATGCCGTACGAGGCAGCCTTCTTTCCCTCTCAGCATGTGTAAAAGTTGACACTGTGCTATAGTCCCTGATGGACTGGAGTTGGCGAATACACGAATATTTGGTGTTCTGCGATTTGGAAATCAACACCGGTACTCGTTTACTGCCAGATGAGTATTGTTACTGCAGAACCCATAGACGAATATTATGTCTGTGTATTCTGCATTTGTGAACACGGTGGGCATGTTGGCTCATTCAACTCCCCGAACTGCAACTGTGATATTCGACACTGACCTGTCCACACACACTCACACAACTGATGTACATTACATGGGTCTGGAATCAGGATCTCGCCATTTGGCGCGGAGCATAGGATCTAGGCTCAATGGGCAAAAGCCTTTACTATGCATTTGTCCACTGTATGCATTAATGGTACTACTAGTAACAAATCAGGGAATACGTACATGGTGTTTTTCGTTGTTCCTCCTTTTGCCCAATTTACTCGAATTTACCAGGCGTTTCGCGGTATATGTTCATATGACCTTTTTTCATGTACTAGTCACATACAATACAATCACCTATCGCAATATTTGTATTACCTCCCGTTACACCCTAAATATATATTTGCACTTCGCACTTCAAGCTATTAACATTTTTAAAATATTGTGCATGTGTGGATGTAATGTTGCCACTTTTGTTGTTGTCAATTTTGAACGCTAACAGTTTTTGTTGTCAATAATTGTCTTTGTTTATATTTTAGTTGTAGACATTTTGAGAGTTGACACTGCTGGCAACATTTTTTGCGGTCAAGGCTTCAAAATAAAATGAGAATTCTTAGTTTACTTCTCTAGGCTAAAGGAGGTAGATGTTAAATACAAGTAGAAATTGGAGAATCCTGATGGAAGTGATGTACACAATATAGTCCACAAGTTTACATCAAGCTCAATCAAGCCAAGAATCACGCGCAGCAAACGTGAGCTCTCTGTCACTGGTCGATCGTTTTCCCTTACAGAGATCGACCTTTTACATTTGTTTAAAATTTAGATGAACTCAAGCACATAACAGAGCATTTTTCTATGTTTGCTGAATACAAATACATAAAATAATTAACTAAAATAACTACATAAATTAATATAGAAAGTAAACACGCAAACTAGTAACAGTCATTGATCGTTTTAACCAAGTTCCGACACTACCTCTGCAGTGGCTAATATTCAAAGTTGCATTACGAATGGGAGAGAAACACCACAACACAGTTTTCAATCAAGTACGCTGTCCAATCCGACAGTGTAAAATGCCGGTCACGCTGTACATATACTCTATAATACAAGAAAATCAATATTTTTAAAGTTTAAAATCAAGACATTGAAACTGAATCGGCTGCTTCAGAGTTTGTTCGTTGTTTCTGAAATCCGTTAAATCCAGGACCCAAAACTGAAAGAAAAGTGTATTCAGTATAACTACAAAAATGTATATAAACTACATAATATACAAGATGAAGAAACGACCATCCACGAAAAGCAATAATACATGTACTTAAATTTAAGCAGTCTCACCTGGAATTCCTAGTTCATGTGAAATGTCCCTTACATTAATCTTTGACTTCCCGGCCCCCATTCTCATAAGCAGACAAATCTTCTGGAAATTCTAAGAATGTTCTTAGTTGGTCAGCGTCTTTTCTAGGAAAGGGAATTAATTCCATCAGATTGAGATTAGAAAAATTGAACGAATTAGAAACTAAACTCTACAATGATGAATACAACAACATATTTCCTTATGGAGTATGGAGGTGCATGAGAAAGTGAACAATGAAGTCAATTGATAATTAGTGAACTACTATAAAATCAATAGCATATCGTAGGAAATTATACTTAACCAATCATTTTATGTAGAGGGATCTCGCATATATTGATTTGCTTTCTTTCAAATCGTTTGGAAATATTTTTGCTCTCTGACCGAGCGGATGGTTTGCGTTATTGTTTGCGAATTCTGCAGTCACAAAGAAATTTAGTTCTGACTGGTTAGAGAGAACTGGTCTATTCAGATATCGTAAGATTCCGACTTAAAACACAATATTTCATATCCAACACCAATCCACATCATACCTCTGCAGAATATGCAAGCAGTTGCTAGAATGCGGTTGATACTGACGTATGAACAGCAGGTGAAAGCATGACCAGGAAAAGCGTAGGCAACATCCATATTAGACATAACCCACCCATATTGGACATAACCCATCCATATTAGACATAACCCATCCATATTAGACATAAGCCATTCATATTAGACATAACCCATCCATATTAGACATAACCCATTCATATTGGACATAACCCATCCATATTGGACATAACCCATCCATATTGGACATAACCCATCCATATTAGACATAACCCATCCATATTAGACATAAGCCATCCATATTAGACATAACCCATTCATATTGGACAAAACCCATACATATTAGACATAACCCATCCATATTGGACATAACCCATCCATATTGGACATAACCCATCCATATTAAACATAACCCATCCATATTAGACATAACCCATCCATATTAGACATAACCCATCCATATTGGTAGCAGTGCAATGTCGTGGACGTCAGTAGCTCATCTTGCTGTTGCCAGCACGGGAAACAGTCATCTTACAGCTGTGATTGTGAGATTGGCCTTGGTATGCCAGTCTTCATTTGGTGTTTGCCTGTTGTCTAGTGACTATTTAGACTATATATTTCTAGGATAAATATTACCGACATCTCCAATACTTGCTACAGCACTGAATTCCCTTAGACAGCGTTACTTATTCTATATTTCGACATATACATCGTTAACCCTTAACTACTTGCTTCTTTCCTTCTCTCATTGTGATCCGTGGTGACTCATTGGTACATGAAGTTCCTTTTGCACTTGGAGTCATGGGTTCGATCGCGGCTCCAGCCAACATTTTTATTATGCATAGAGCTCTGCTGCACGTACAGATTATATATGTCGTGTTGTTATACTTAGTAGAAATATTTGATTTAGCTCTGTTATTAATACATTTAATTGTAACTTTTCAATATGTGTTTGTCATAAGTCAATAAGGAATGTTTGTATAGTATATTTTTATTAATCATTTGGTTCTTTCTTTACAGGTGGGACTAGTACCTGCAAAACTAAGCATATTACAGAACGTTATCAACTCTAAGTTGTAACTTGTAACTATAAACAATATTAACAAGTCCAACTGTAAATAAATTCCTTTCACTTAATTTGTTTAATTTATGTTGTTCCAGTTTCATTGTGTATATTAAATTATTTGCATTATCCAGCTTGTTCACGGAAATCCGTAGAGCGGCCACGGGTGGTAGATAAGTCCCATTTAAATAACAAATAAAACATATGTTTATGAAGCTGAAGAATTAGAGGTCAAAGGTTTTAAATTTAAATATGGACAAAATATTTTACTTCAGAAAGAAATGCTAATTTCTAAGAAACTGATTTCTACAGATGACATTTGAAATCACAAAATAAAATAACGTAAATAAAATGTTCACCCCAGGTGCGTCATTTCCAAAAGTCAAAAATGAAAGGAAAATTTTAATACTTGATTAATTAAAATAGTTGTTATTTGGGAACAAACGCTTTCTCATCACTCAACCAATGATAGAATTCCGTGGCGAAAGAAGTATAGAGTTTGCGATACAACGTATTCAGGGCAGTCAGGATGGATTGAAGCAAAGGTGATAGTTACAGAGAGTTGAATATGGTGGGGAAGGAAGGGTCCGCACCTTGCTTTGACCTACATGTGGCAGCTACAACACATTCTGTGGGCATTGATTACGACCCAACCATTGTCCAGACCATTTACATTATCATAGCAGATTCTTATTTTTGGAATAAGTTCCAAAGTTCGTTGTCCGTTTCTAGGAAAATTTTGAAAATTTGCCGGGAAGAAGTGGATAATTTACTCGTTTGTATGCTTGATAAAATGCAAGGAGAGCGGAAATTATCTTTATTTTTTTACAGGCGGTTATAAAACATTTGGAAAGCGGAAAGAACTACTTCGCCCAAGGTTCTATATAGTTAAAGTGAGAATGTAACAAGCATTTATATTTTGAACTTGGCTGCAGGTGTACAGAAACGCTTCATTTGGTATCCTTATGCAGAGACGAGAAATTACACTATTATTTTCAACGAAATGAGTCCAAACTTCCCTAACCCTAAATTACCCCGACTCGACCCTTCCCTACCCTACTGATGGTCCTAAAAATGGATGATTTTCAAATTTTCGTAGCTGTTATTACACTCTTTGTAGAAAACCAGGCGAACGACCAACGTCGGAATATATGTCTTATTTTTCATCTGAAGTAACAATACGATGCAGTAAACCTTTCCAGTTATTCCTACCAAGGAGAACTACAAATCTTCAGTTGTGATTTTCGTTGGCTGGCACCCATCAATTCAACATTTTCACCTTACCTCTTGCATGTGTTTCTGAGAACTTTATTCGAACATGACATTGGTCGGTGCTCACGGAGCTCATTTTACATTGCTGTCACTGAAACATAATGTGACAAACCAGCACCACCGAATAGTGAGATCACTCGCTATTCTTGACTCAAATGACCCCAATGCTTCTTGCTATGAAGAAGTTTTATTCGTAAAGAAAAATCGCACACAATTGTATGTTCTCAATAGCAGACTTTCATATAACCCTGTTCGACAAGGCATTACCTTCTGTCTAGATCAAGGTGACCAGAACTTTTACTTTTAAAAACGGGACGCGTAAGACTCGGCGACGGGGGTGGGGGACTTCCACATTGCATTTTGGGACTCAGCAGTGTTTTCAATTTATAAAATACTCAAGTAAGAATGATAACACAGCGTTTCTAACTTAAGTACTACCCAAAAATACTTTTAACTACTTCAACACTCAGAATTACCACTCAATTCCCACTTGAACCACAGAACACTCAATTCTCATTTGAATATTCAGAAGTTCTAGGCACGGCTGAACCTTCCCAATGAGTGTTGGTACGGAAGAATGTAGAATTAGCATTGACCATTTATATTTTGAATAATAATCACGGGACACGTAGATCACGTTTGCTTAAAAACGGGACATTTAGGCGTCCCGTTTGAGAATCAGAAAGAAACGGGACAACGGTTGAAAATAAGGGACTGTCCCGGCTAAAGCGGGACGTCTGGTCACCTTGGTCTAGATGCCTCAGCCTATTTGCTGAATGTGTACTACGCTTATGGTTACAAGGGTGACCTTATTCTATTTCTGTATGGTGTTGCTAAAGTGTTTTCTACCAGACGTGAAATTAGGCATTTCATTCACACTAACCTAATATAAACCTCACTACTATGTATTCGTTCATAATGGAAGCATTGCATAAAGCATACACAGTCCAACATCTTATACACGGTATTTCAAGTGACAATAATATCAAATACCACTCAACTTTAGACTTCCTAATCCACTGTTATTCGTTTGTCTCCTATTGCAGCGATTGTCTATTCACCTCAAACAAGCAAATCTAATAAAAGTAGTATATCGATATAGAAACAGTTTCTGGAGACTGTGTAAACAGGCAGCAGTCATTATATGAAGGAATTCACATTCTTGGATTGAGTATAGCCCGCTCCCCCCAGTGATTTTTAACGAATCATAGTGATTCTAACGATTCATACTAGTTCATAATGAATCGGAATCGCATGTTATAAAGATTTAAGATGTAAATCTTGTGGTAAGGAAGTTTTAGTATAAGTAGTAGTAGTAGTAGTAGCGGTAGTAGCAGTAGCAGTAGCAGTAGTAGTAGTAGCAATAGTAGTAGTAGTAGTAGTGGTAGTTAGTAGCAATAGTAGTAGTAGTAGTAGGAACGGGTTAGAAGCCCCGCAGGGGTTGGTTGGGTTCTGTTCTCGATATAAGTAGTAGTAGTGACTTTTCCAGTTCCGGTGACAAAGAACTGGGGGGAGCGGGCTATACACAAGCCACATTTCTTTACCTGTGATAGCAAAGAGGAAGTTATAATAAAACGAAAAGTTACTAATAAAACAAGCATTTTCAAAGTACTAATGGGAGTTAATTTCTCCAATGAAATTACAAACTTGTTTCTCATTATGTGGTGGCAGTCAAATTGTACAGCTGCACCAACATATTTTATGAAGATGTTCCAAATTCTCTTAAAGTAGATTGAAAATAAATATGGTAATCATGTATAGCCTAATCTTCTAATTAATAGTATCTATTATTCTGAGGTTGAATAAGATAATCGAACTTAAATATACATAATTCCCTTAATTGTTAATTCTAATAATGGTAGGAATACCATATAACAATTTATATAATTACTTAACTATTATTTTCTACCAGATTAATTCTATGTTAACGAAACATGAAAAACTCCGTTAACTTTCAGAAGCAGCCATTTAACAATTCTAAAATTCCACTATGAAAATCTGAACAATAAACAATTATCTGTAAATAAAATATGTAGAAAGTTTAAGGAGTTGACAATATTTTAACCTTCGAGGTTAACTACAATGGGCTTATTGCTGGGATAGATAAATCAACGGAAAGCTATCTCCTTGAGTTGAGTAAAGGTAAACTTTATTTACATTTTAAGTTTTGAAAATAATTTTATTTGTAGTATAAGAACTTCTGATGGTATCATTTTAATGAGCGCATACTCTCGTAAAATTTCAGGAAGGAATATTATCCTGATTTCAAAAGAGGAATGTATAATTACAGTAGAGTACAGAGTGTTCATAAAGCCCTGTGTCCACGTATTCACAGATGCTCACATTGTATTATTGTGGGATCATGGTAGAGTGACTTTGAGGTAGTGTGACTATTCTTTACTATTTATTCCAGCGTGTCTGTATGTATACCATCGTTCTCATAGAGTATGATTCTTCTCCATGTATGATGTGAAATTCTCAACAATGCTCGTGTGATGGCAGTAAATGTACGTCGAACAGCATTCTTAAGTTCTTCAACTGTTTCTTACGTGTGGCAGCAATCTTTTGTTTAATGAACGCCATAATGCATTGCCACAATATAGCAGATCAGAACTTCGGAGAGGCCACTCTAAAGATACAGAGAAATGGACAGAACCACGACCAATCAATTTATCAGGAAATCCTCATTGAGATAGTCTGTACCGGCAATAGCATAATGGGCTAATACTCCATCCTGTTGGAGCCATATATAACCGAACAGTTCTCGATCTTGCAGATATGGAATAAACCAATCACGTAACATGGTGAGATACGCGAAGTGGTTCAAAATGCCGCCAAAGAAATATGGACCTACCAAAAGTGGGTGAAGACATTGCATCCCAGGCCATGACATGTGGTGAATTGTGTTCAAGTTCCTCATAAAAAAAAATATGGGGTTTCTTTACTCCAGATATAAACATTTATGTCTTTTGCACTGCGATATATTGCAGACTCGTCCAAGAAAAACATTTTTCCCGTCAAGAAAAAGGTGTAATGACATCAAGCATTCGCCCATAAGCCTGCTGACATTTTTGCACATCACTATCACTCAATTTGTTTACAAACAAATGTTTAAATGCCTTTAACTGCAAATCCTTCTTCATATTGTTTTTGTAATGTCGAGTACGGAACACCAAATGCCTGAGACCGCTTACGAATGGATTTTTTTTTTTTTTTTTTTTTTTTGGCGAACGTTCGACAGACGCTGCAGCCTCCACACATGTTTCCAATAGTGTTGGTGGACATCTGTGCTGGGCTAATCTTTTATGCAATCAGTTGCAAAGAGCTTTTTCTCCCACCGCAAAATTGTTGGTTTTGGAAGGAGAAGTTTGTGACCAACCACACACCCGACCCACTTTGACCCACCAACAAATACGACCCACTCTGTTCTGTGTATTGCAAACAGCATCTTCTGAACACTGGTGAATTTGTTTACGCTCTATTTTCAAGGCCTCTATTTTTCGTATTTTTTCATGTTTCTATTTACTTATCTGAGATGAGTAAATCTAAGTGAAAAAAGAACTTCAGGCACTTTTGGATATTGATATTTGTAATTGAAATAAAAGCAATAGGACTATATCCACTTGACTTTCGACAGACTGGAAAAACATATTTTTGAATCACCTGTAATATATAAATTGTTATATAAAAAATTGAATGTAACTCTGTGTGCGTGATCATCACGGCTAAATGACAAAGCCAAATGAAATAACTTTTGGTATATAGTTAGTGGCGTCGCCTTGTGCAGTTCGCAAGAGTACATGAACCTCCAAGTATCCTGGGCTATTTGTTGCTTCTTAAGATATTTATTAATATTTAGAATATTATTTTATTGTCGTTTCATTTCTTTTCTTCGCTTGCTTTACCCCTTGCGTATATGCATTTCATCATCACACCACGTTCACAACAGAGCAGCGAGCGTGATAGACTGCTCTGTGTGTAGTACGCAAGGGAAACGCGGGCAGCAGAGGGGAGGAACTGCGGTCTCCTGACGTTCAAATCAAGATTTGCCCGAGCAGCGTTGACAGCACTATTGTTGACTAATTTCCACGAGCTAAAAGTGGCGCTTTAAACAAAATCAAACAATGAACTGCAAATTAAAATTTATAGAAGAATACAGGGTGTCCGAGAAGTCCTTCCCTGATTACAGAAGTTGATAACTCAGGCTAGAAATAAAATAGAAATATGAAACTGGTGTTGAATTGTTTACAAACTATAAAAGTTTTTGTCTGTGTTAGGTTTGTTCTGTTTTACCAAGTCTCAATTTTTTTTGTTCTAGGTTTGTAGTACGTAAGTAAGAAGCCATGCCAACCAACCAGGAGAAGGCACAGTGTGTCCTGTGGTACCATGAGACACGATCACCAACCACGGTGCAGAGACAGTTCCAGACAACATTTGGGAGGACTCCACCTGATGTCAAGAGCATTAAAGCCTGGTATGAGAAGTTCAAGAACACAGGGTCGGTTGCTGACCTTCCGAGGTCTGGTCGACCAAGAACCTCAGCAGACACGGTGGAGGCTGTGCGGCAGTCTTTTCTGAGAAGTCCTAAGAAATCGGTGCGCAGGGCCTCACGTGAATTACAGATGCCAAAAAGCTCTATCCATGACATTTTACACAAACGTTTATTGTTTCGTGCTTACAAAGTGCAACTCGCTCAGGCCTTGTTGCCCGACGACGGTACACGTCGATATGACTTTGCGGTCGAAATGCTATCACGTATTGAGGACGATAATGGTTATCTCAGACGAATAGCCTTTTCCGACGAAGCGACATTCTTTGTCAGTGGAGTAGTGAATCGCCATAATGTACGCATTTGGGGTTCAGAACCCCCCAGGGAGGTCAAGGAGTTCACCAGAGGCAGTCCAAAGGTGAATGTTTGGTGCGCGTTATTGCACGATCGAATTATCGGGCCATTCTTCTTCGCTGAGGATACTCATGTGGAAGTGTACTGATGTGACCAAAACTTTTATAGTTTGTAAACAATTCATCACCAGTTTCATATTTCTATCTTATTTCTAGCCTGAGTTATCAATTTCTGTAATCAGGGAAGGACTTCTCGGACACCCTGTATAGTAGTATTTTATACCTTATTCTTTCAATCAGTTATCTACATTTCTTTTTATCTCAATTTCTCGTAATGAAAATAGACTAATGGAACAAACAAAATTACGGCTTTTCGAGGCCGTACCAAGGGGAATGGGAGGTTTAGAACTCTTCCCCAGAGATTTTTAAGTTAATGCAGAATAAAATTAAATTTTAATTTATTTTCAAGACTTTTTTAAATATTATAATCTCTGATTTTTCTTTAGGCTACGTTTTTTACTACCTAAATAAACTGAATGTTTGTAAGTAAAGCGAATAGCTTATCAAAACATGCTGTACTTGGTAATATTGCTACAATGGTAAAATCTTCCCTTCTGTATTGTGGGAACCTGAAGATAATTTTGGAATTGATTTTTTTCAACTTTCACCTATAACACATGCAAAATAGAAAAAGACGAGTATTGAGGTTTGCAGTAACTAGTGCTGCCGAATTTTTGTGACATTTGCGGTTTTAGGTTTTTGAGGAAACCAGTTTTCTGAAAACCGAAACCGCAAATGCGATTTTCAAAACCGACATATCGGTTTTATGAAATTTCACTTTTTCAAAAACCGGTTTTTGTTTTTTTTTTCAAAAACCGATTTCGACAGCACTAGCAGTAACGTACGTTCAGCTGTAACCAGAAAGTTTTTCTTCGGAGAAGGGCGGAACAGCAATGAAGTGTCTTGAGATAATGCAAGAGTACATGGACAAAGCGTTCCTAATTTAGGGTGCCTCTGCAGCACTTTTTCTTCATAGAGTACTTTCGTTCTTCGACTTCTTCCTTAGGCAAGTTTTAGACGGAAGCATTTATCGAGCATTTCTGCCAAAAAAAAACTCGTATCATATTCTATGGAATCAAAAGTATGTGGTGCTCTTACACGGTAGCATTTTGATAGGTATCTTGCCGTGACGTAGCAAACAAATCACTGGAGAGGAGGGAAATTGTGGCTCCGAAACTACAAACAGAGATATCAGAAGCTATTTCTTCTAAGGCTCTTTGTTGCATATGCTTATTATGATACAAAGGACTTTTAACTTTGTACAAAAAAGGACGCTCCTCATATTTTTCAATCAGCATAATAATAGCATCCATACTCCAGCTCACTTTTCTTTACTACAATTCAATTTCCAACACAAAACAAAGAGCATGGATATTTGACACAAAATCTTTCGCTTCCCTTTAACACAGCACGGCGCTGTAATCGGACCAGAAGTGCTCGGGAAAATGCTACGAAACAGAACAGGTGCTATCGACAATAAATGCCATAGGATATGCCATGGCATGGGAAATGCTATAGCATTTGCTACTTTATAAGCTACGGTAGGATATCGATTATACGATTTTTGCTACGATAAATGCTTCCGTCTGAAACTAGGCTTAGTCCCTTATCACTGGCGGCGTAAGGCAAACTGGTGCCCGGGGCCAGTGAAGTAGATTGGGGCCCCTTCTCGAACAATCATGATTTATACGCTGCTATTTTTGACATTCATTTGTATAATTATTGTTCCCGTTAATTCCTCCCCCCTTTCCCGTTGCTGTGTGTGATTAAATCTGGGATATATTAAATAAATGGGGGTGACATTCAGCATCCCTGTCTATATTTTTTAACGCTCAGAACCGCCTTCAGGCTGGTATCTAAAAATAAAACCGCACCAGGGCTATCATAGCATATTTGTTTCTTTTTTATTCATTTTTAAACAAAGGACACGATGGAAAACGAATTAGGGATTAGGGAAACTACAACCCACAACAGAAATAACATAATCTTAAGAACAAATAAAACGTATCCACACGAATTACGCTCCGTAAAAAGTAGTTCCGTTTTATTTCCATCTAAATATAGAAGGAATCAATATAATTCACGTAAATTATTTTTTCTTTGAATATTTGAATACTTGATTTCTTATTGAACATTTTTTCACTCTAAATTAGTGGGCTGAAGTGTAAATTTATACGCCGAAAAGCAAGATCAAAAAAGGGGAAACCAGCTAAGGAAAAGAGTTTTGCTCTCTGAAACTTCGACTTGTAAAAGACAAAATTAAAAAGAGAAGGAAAACAAAGAATCAGCAAACTATTTAAATATAGCGTCTGCACCAAAGAGCTTCTACTTAGCACCAGAATTCTAGTACGCTAATAAACATTATGTACGTTGATCCCTTCTTTGTGCCTTTCCTTTGAACTGATAAATAAATAAATAAATAAACAGTGATACCTTAGGAAGCAGGCTAGCAGACGAGGCCCCATTACTTGCATCATACGACTTTAAAATGTGAACAACACTATATACTTCGATTTGCCTTTTATTATATTTTAATCTACACTCAGATTTTTCCTTTACATTTCTCTGAGATTATTGAACAAAGTGGAACTTTCATTTTATTCATATTTTAATTCACATACATTTTTCCTTTAAATTTCTTTGCCCCCCCCCCCCAAGAAAATGAAACTTTCCTTTTATTTATTTTTAATCTACATTCAGCTCTTTTTTCCTTTAAATTTCTTTGCGTTTCCGTAAGAGAGTGAGGCACTAAGCTATAACTTGTTTAACTTATACGGAAATCCGGCACGAATTATTTTATTTTATTTTATTTTTTGGACTTATATTTCTGTTATTTCATCCCTTATTTGGTGTATCGATTGGTAATTAATTTCGTTTGCTCTTAGGGAAGGTGTGGATTATAAACCTTGACGGTCCTTGTATGGCTCATGCTAACAAGGTTCTTTAGTAATTATTTTTTATCTATGGTCCGGGGGGCCTAGGACGGGGCACCCCTCGCCCCCTTTACTCCGCCACTATCCGTTATCGATTCAATTTTCATAATTTTGTCGTTTAGTGCACTTAAATTGTGCTGATTTTAATAGATGTACTTGAAAATCTAGTTGAAACTAGTCCTTTACTGTCTGTCTGTATTCACCATGTTCCCGGAAGATGTTTTTCACGAAAAACAGTCACTGTTCTAAAGTTAACACTATTCTCAGCGTACATGATCTCAATCGTTCAAAGGCAATTAAAAACTTAGAACTTGCCATATTTCTTCGTCTCATAGTCACCAGTCTGAGTAGCTTTCGAATGCTAAGTGCACACAACGCAGGATTAGCATTGCACGAAACATTTCTCGAGTGCACGGCAGGTGTGTAGTTATTTTTCAAACGCTCCACACATTATAGATCGAATCAGGCATCTTGCGTACTAGAAGTGGTTGCTACCCATCTTACAAACGAAATCTTTTAATCGTAGTTTTGATTATTCATTTCAGCTCAGAAGTATAATTGCAGAAGATCCTGATAAGAATGGGGACAAACACTTCGAAGGTGGATCCCACCCTTTTGGCTGATTTCCAAAACTGTAAAGAATTTTCAGGTAACTTTCTTTCGTAAGTAGACTAATGGAAACATAAGATATAACTCCTACATAATTTTAATAACTAGATTAAATTTCCAGAGAAATTCTTTTTCTTTGGTGACGTGACACCAGTATTAGTAGTTTGAGGGAAATTTCCCTAATCTACGGAAATTTCGTAGGCAAATTTAGCAGAATGGGAAGAAGAGAATTTTTCGATAAAACTTGAAAAACCAAGGAAATTCTCGCAGTGATAGATTGACCAATATAAATGCTTAAAGTTTTCTTTGTTCTTCAGAAATAAACCAATACAATAAGAGTAATTTGTGTGCGTTCGAAGGAGCATAATTTGCAACCATTGTTGGTTGGGTGTATTTAAGAAAAATGTAGGAAAAGTAGAACTATAGAAGCAAAAAGCAAATGTGGTTGGCATTTCTTTTAATACAGAAAAGAATATTCTTATCACATAACTTCTGCCGTAGGAATTGCGGCACCAAACTAGGGAAAAATTCATAAGGAAAGGGAAAATTTTGTTTCAGTCGAGGGAAATTTTCACTAGGAAAGCTACGAGCACTGCGTGACACACAGAACCGGCTCATTAGAAACACATTACATATTGGAGTAATTGTTAATCAAAACATGTCTGCAACCAGCCTCCAGCCATCGGAAATATTAAGGAAAGCTTGATAGAAGTCTCTTGAATCATTGAAAGCCATAATTCTCACGAAGCAGAGGAAAGTTAGCAGAACTTGTTCCTGTTTGTGTACCTGATTTGTGATCATTGGAGCTAAAGTTCGTTCGTTTTACGCATTTACCTTCAAACATCGCAGCTAATCTTATGACGAAAAATTCGCAGTTGTAGAAAATGACAAGCAAAATGGTAAAATAAATTTTTAAAAATGGTTATTTATGGAGAAACAGTTAATACATTTATGTGTATGATCTTGAAATATTTTTTTATTTTGATTGATTGCATTTTAATGTCACTACTTACTAAGAGGTAAAAGCTTATATGAAATGTGTTACTCCGCGCTGAGCATGGTAGAGCACTTATTAATATGTACGGTATGAGTTTAAAAATAACCAACATCCATTAAAAGAAACAAAAGAAGTCCAAGTCCAGTGCGGATCTAGCCCAAGCCCCCAGTTCTTTCACTGACAAAAATAATTGAAGCTTATATTTATATATTCTTGAAAGTTTATAGTGAACTCATGATATGCCTACCATAATCTGCGTTCTAGCTGCTCCCCCCAGTTTTTACCTTCTAGACCCACCACTGCCCAAATCATAGAAATATTAATATCACAAGAATTTTAGGAATGATCAAAAAAAATGGATTAAAATAATTAGTTTTCGGATCAGGGGCCAGAAAAGTTCTGAACGGCCACTAAATCGAGTTTTCGTATTTTCTACAGAATAAGCACATCATACTGACTGTGAGTTAAGTGATAGTTTGAGTTTGGCTACACTATATGTAATTCTCCAGATATAAGGCTTACAAGAAAAAAATGATTGAAATATATTGTAGCTTTTGATCCAACAGGAAAGGAAACAGGAATACCACGACCGAAAACATCGTAAAGAAAGAAAAAATATTTGTTTCATGTTGAACGTCTGTTCCAAACTTTACTTCATAAAATTGATCATTTTATCTTCCTCCGAAAGCCCTGTCATAAGCATGATGACAATCAAAGCTAAAGAAGACTAAGACAAGAAGTTCATCAGAATTTAATTGTCACGTCTACTGTATAGCTGATTGTTTACAGGAAGTCGTGCTTCATCAATGATTTAATACGTTACTGTTGATCTGCGTTCCATGATAATGGCGAACATTGCGACCTGTATTTTCGGTAGAAAAGTGAACAAGCCTTAAAAGCAAGCGTGGACAATGATCATAATAAATAGCATTTATAAACTACTTTTGGTATTTACTCATAACCAGGGCACTCAAGAATTTATACATACAGCCTGTTTAAAAAATACTGGGTCGCATCACCTGCAATATTTATTTACATGGTAGTATTTGCCAAAACTACGTTTCACTCATTGTGTCGTGTGTGATCGTAAGGGTTGGATTTACATATTTCTAAACCCTAGACCAAAGCACAATTCTGCGTTCCTACTCCCTCAAAATGCTTATTGTACATAATTTCTGTTAACTTACCTGATGTCTTGCTGGAGAAGAAGTCATCTCCCCTATGCTTGTAGATGTAGAAGCACTCATAGCCATCTTATGTTTGCTTGAATTTTGGTGTTGAACAATGTAGGAATTTCCATCATTTGCAATGGAAAAAGTAGCATTTCAAATTTTGCAGCAGAGGCGGATCTAAAAGGTAAAAACTGGGGGAGGGGGCAGCTAGAACCCAGACTATGATAGGTATATCATAAGTTTACAATAAACTTTCAAAAATGTATAAATAATATCTTAAATTATTTTTGTGACTCAAAACACTTGGGGGTCTAGGACTCCCGCCCCGGGCTAGATCCGCCACTGTTTTGCAGTCAACTTCATAGTTCAACTTCATTGCTTTTATAAAAGGGCACTTTTCCTTCAAATTTGAACAAAATGTGCACTTCGATTTATGCATTCTCGTTGATGAGTCAATCCATTTTAAGTGATAAAGCATCTGCCGCTCGACCATCTCCAAAAATCTAATTATTTCATGAATGTTTATCTTATATCAGGGTAGTTCAAAACAACAATTAATTATTTTTTTTACAACATCCCATGGCGACACAGTAGCTGCCGCCATTTTGCATTTTTTCGATTTTAGGCGTTTACGTTGTTTTGAATATCTCAGCATGTATTTGTCCTACCAAATTGGAAATTGCTGGACTTCTCTAACTCGTGTAGAGCTAAAACTTTCATCTCTTAATAATTTTGCCTAAAGCTATTTGAAGGGGATGAAAACAGGGCATACAGTAGCAATATTTTGGGCATTGTAAACATGTTTGGGAAAAGGAAACAACTGACGTAGAGGTCTGAATTTGTGGCTGCGTGTAGTCCGGGGTCATAAATTAATACACAAAAATTTACAGACCCAAAGACCTGAAAAAAAATCGTAAAGTTGGGGAATTATACCAATTTGGCATGTTTCACTGTCCCATATCTCCAATGGGCATGGATGAAAAAATCTGAAATTTTGGGAATAGTTAGTCCTTTAAAATACCATAACACACAACAAAGCGCGTTTTGTGTTTTTGAGCAGAAAGGGGTCAAAGTATTAAGTATGACGTCATACTCTAGGAGGTGTTTTGTTCACAAATTCAACTGGAAATTTGTTGTTGTGAAGTAAAATGAAGCAGGATGAATGGTTAGTCCAGTGAAGACTCTCAATCTCGTTTCTTTCCTCTAGTTGTAACAGTGTCTTATTACATCCACAGCAGCACTGGGGAAGAATGCCGCTATCAGCAGAAAGCGAGGAAAGTCAAAATGTAGGAGACTGTTGACATTTCGTTTGATCTACATTTTCAAGTCAGTGTTTACAGCGAGTAAGTGTTCACTGACTTTGGAATGAAATGAAATCAAATGAAATCTTAAGTTTTACATCCCATGGTGATGCCGGTTAGGCCAAAGGAAACGGTGATGATGAGAAATGAATGAAATGGTGGAATGACGAAAGTAGCAGGAAACGGGAGAACTCCGAGAGAACCCATGAGCACCGGTGAGCAAAATTGGAGCCGGTTGGCTAAGAACAGAAGTCAATGAAGAGCTTTTGTGAACTTCCAAGTTCTTCAGACTATAAGAGTTAGTTGTGGAAGCAGTTCAAGAAATAATTCCATAGCAACAACATGTTGACAAAAATAAAGCCATCGAAATATAGCAGTTTTTTCAAACATTATCCAGGTGACCAAACTTTCACTTTTATAGTTAACGAAATTTGTTTGGAAATTGTCTCAAAAGTGTCATTCATTCAATTTCTGTTGTTCGTTCAAGTTCAGTTTTCCTTTCGCAGCACCGCTATATGAGCCGTGCAGTCCCGTATTTAGGTATTTTGCTTCTCCCTATTTATTCGTACGTGCTCAATTACTTGTAAGCAAAAATGATACAAAAAGTTTACTTAAGACAAAACATTATATTGTGTCTTTAGGATACAAAATAAAACTAAAAATGAGTAAAACTGATAACCATTGATCTAGGAAAAACGTGATTCTTTAACTTCTCTATCATGGATAGCCACTTTTTCCCGCATACCATGCTTCAATTTCCTCTGCCCTGGACCCCACATGGGGCCTAAAGACATGGACCATAGTTTAAGATGGAATCCGAATAATTGTAACTAGTTCAAATTTCAATAATCTTCCACAGGGAATCGAACTCGAGATTCCACGCAACAAAGCTGTGCGAGGTATCTACATATTATTATTATTATGTAAATTCGCGCCGAGCGGAACAGTTGTTTCCATGGTCTTCAAGAGCACTCCATCACCTAACGCATCAGACACTCGTCTACGTCACAAGCGGTGAGCGAGAATGATTACACTATTTTATGTACTACCTTCCATTCATTGATTCGTTTCTGTTCAAAGGTTTAAGCTTTTAAAAGTAGACCTAAGTAATTAGACTGATCTGGCAAACTTAAGGACGAAAATAACTTTTTCATTCTACGTTGCTCCAAATTGGTATAGTTCGATGAAACTTTAACCACGTATACAGTATGATACAGGAAAAAATAGAAAGAAATGCATCATTCGAAGAACAAAAATTGCACTTTTGTACAGAAATACTGAAAGCCCTGCAACTCATTAAGGAGGACTGAAGTGCTCTTTAAAAAGGTGAATGTTTGCTACGGATAGCGATTAATGCTCTACAACGTGCTCTGAAGCTGCTCCGAAAGCTGATAATGAGTTGGTGTGGTATAGAGTTGTGGTATCCAGCAGACTGTTGATAACTGGTCACTGGTGCATCAAGACGTGATGCAATACCCTGTCCATAGCACCTCACATGTGTTGATGGTATATAAGTGGGACGAACAAACAGGCCAGGCTGTTCACCACTAGCTGTGAAATTCAATGCGTTCACGCTTGATCAGCCATGAAAAACAAGTTGAGTTGATTACATCTCTGAAGAGACGCAAGCAGTGACGTGGCGTGACAATTTGACGATTGTTACCGGTTGGTGATACTACAAGTAACTCTTGTTTCTCAATACAAGAAAATCTAGTACTCACTTTTCCTTTCAGCGTATCAACCATTTCAAACTATAGGCATTGGTGAAGTGGTCAAATTCCACTTCATTTACTCTTGACCTTTTAGAACAATGTGACTCTTCATGTTCTTTCATTTTTTACTAAATATAATTGAAACTATCTCTCAATGATCTTAGATATTCTTCAAAGTCATTTATTTTCTTTCTGCAGTAACCTATATCATGAACTTTCTTTTGTAAGATATTGAACAAGATTTCTCATCTTGATGTTATAACAAAAAACAGTTCAAGTAAAAAATTGAAGTCAAAACTTTGAAAGGTTTGATAGAATTGTGCTACAGAAACTCTGGTTTGTGAACCCTATTCGTCGGTTTTATCCATCATGGATTTAAAGACTCCTAACAGTTCATATTTAAAGCTATACAGCACATCATTTATCCTACTCCTATAGTTCCATACCTTGTGTTTGAGACTATTGGGATAGTTTTGTTGACTACATAATCTAGAGCATTTGTTCTTTTTGAAGACTTCGAGGAAGAAGAAGCAAGTCCCAACACATTAAAAAAAAAAAAAAAAAAAAAAACATACCCTTTTTCAGTAGCGTAACTTGAAGCTTCAGTACCCCCGCAACCTTTAGTTATGCGCCCTAGTTTCTATAGATTTTGCGCCCCTGGAGCTCGTATGCCCCCCGCCGCGAGGGTTGCGGGGGTGCTACGCCTATGCCCTTTTGTATAATCAACGGACTTTTCTAAAACTAAATTAAGTCTATGGGCATAAGAATGAAAATATAATTAACAAGAGGCTGCAGTTCCCTATCTCACCAACCATAACTGGAGTTTCATCGTATGTTTGAGCAAGTTTTCCGTATTGAAAATTAGTTAGACAGTCAAACTGCGGCACGATGAAGACGATTACACAGTTCTTTTTCAACACATCAAACTGCATCGAAGTCCAAATTCAACTAGTAGGTTAGCGGTTAGAGTTGGAAATTTATTGCATCGAAAGTTTTCTATACTAAATTAAAAACAAAATATTTTCAACTTAATTAGCATAAATCCTAAATAATAACAATTACTCGAATTGGAAGGAGCGCGGGAAACACCTCTGCCTTGCTCTAATTATCATTACTATTCCCTCTCGCTCTTGAAACAGTTCCCATATAGCACAATGTGTTTCATCAATAGGCATTTCTGTATGTTTAATGACACTTCAGGGACTGACAATATCTTTGCTCCTTCAGGCATGAGACAACCATCTAAATTTATATGCTGTTTAAACAGAAATAAAATTTCAATTTAAAAAAAATAATGCCCGTAAGCTCAAATTAACATTCAATGAGAAACTTTATTTTGAATCAAAGTAAACCTATATTAAATTTTTGTTAGAATATCCTATGGAATATATTCTTCTTCTTGTTCACTGTTGCTGTATTATTCAAATTTAAAGATAACGTATTAACATACAAAAGTCGTGTAAAAATGATAGATTAGCATATAAATAATGCACTAGAACATCAGTCTCACAGTAGCACGTGTTAAATGCTATTAGTATGAAAAACCTGCTACTTATATTTGTCCGAAATTGTATGCTGATAAGACAATGAAATAACCTTATGAATACTAAAATTACAGCCAAGTTTCTATCCTTAGAATGGGGAAGCAAACGAAACAGTATAGTAGAGTTACCGCCCGCTCGATCCTCTACAGCAAGAGGAGAGCGAATAGACTCCTAAGCGAGCAGTGAGTAGAATATACATGCTGATGATATTCTAGATTCTCCTTGTTTTGACAGGGAACGTTCCTATTTTTTCCTGTTCCACTCAGCCGAACGGTAACATAAGGGCCATTCCGAAAGTCCAAATACGAGTCCACAGGGTGCTTCTCGCTGCCACATTGAAAGGTACTTCTGGAGTGAATGACCGCTATCGGGGTTCGCGTTACCTCTGAAATCTTGCGGTATCAACAACAGTATGCTCCTATTTGGTGTTGGCATGTTGCATTCGTTCACAATGTAAATGAAGCATAGGCCATCCAAACTTTTTTTTTTAAAAAAAAAGAAAGAAAGAAAGAAACAAAGAAAAGAAAAAGGAAAATGTAAACATCTTCCCATGTCGATAATGAAATTTGAAGATATATGGAAACAACGAAAAACTGTAATATTTTTACCGTTACCGCCGGTAACAGCGGTAATACGCACTACACGTCCCTGGACGCAAGTCAGGAAAGAGTTCAGCGTTCAAAAATTGGGAGGTCGGCATGCCCATCCAACATTACGCTTCTCCACACAAAGCAATGCTCCTCGGTACATTGCGTGTTACTACCTCTTTACACATGAGTGTACTTCTCAGGCTGAATCTGCACTCAGCCTCAGAATACGACCTTATTCTCCTCAGACCGATCCTCACATTAATTGCCCCACTGCAAACGGTGTGACGGATGTACCAGTGTCAAGGGAGCGAGACGTAATAACCATCAGGAAAAAAGACCACGCCATGCAATCACGTGCCGCTGTAAACCTTTAGACTGGATGGGATTTGATACGCCGTTTGACGTCGATCTCTTCCAACCTAATTCACAACGTAGCGGTCATTTTCTGCAGCGTTGACCGTGCTCGACTACCAGCTCTTTCGCACAGCATTGCCTGAGGTTCGGAACGCTCAATGCTGTGGGCAATATCATACACATTCGTCATACTTCACCCTTCTTCCAGTTTCTCGATGATTCCTCCCCGTATGAAATGACATAAAGGATGTCTATTGTTGTGAGTACCACCACCTTAACAGCTCTCTGATTGACACACACCATTTCGATTAACTGCTTTCTGTTGAGGAGAGGCTCCATTTAGGGATACGGTGACGCTGACGCCACCCATCTAACGCCTTCCTTTGTGTTTACGTGTAGAAGGTATCTGCCATTGTGCTACTGCGCTTTCATTCATTTCCAGCGACTGCATTACATTTCATGTTACTTTATCTATCTCGTCCTTAATGTTTGCTCAGCAATGTACTTTGTATTAATTTCAGCATAACATTTAACTATTGTTTTTATTATATTTTCCTTAGTGAAAGAAATTGAAGAGATGCATAAAGCGTTTAAAGCGAAGTACCCGTCAGGCGTTCTCACAAAACCTGAATTTAAGGAAGCGTTTAAGACGGTGTTCCCAAAAGGAGGCGTCGATAGGGTAAGGAAGAATTATTATGGACGTTTTAAAAGTGAAGTCTGTCTCATACTAGTAACTAGGTATACAATTATTGCAAATTTATAGTGAAGCGATCGACCTTTAGTGATTATTCCAGTCTTTCGGTGATTATTCCTCATTGGCATGCAACCTATAGTGACAGAGTGCGCTCTCAAATATAGTTGAAAACGGTTCAAACATCTCAAAGGAGTATCTGGATAACCGAACGCCTAAGTTGAGTAAAGACGAGCTTCGCTGCGATAATAAAGATCTACTAAACATTTCAAGTATATTGTATAGAGTCTTTACGAAATCCTACATACCTTCAATTGTTTCAACATAATTTCCGTTGATGTTGAAACATTCATCGTATTTTGAGACAAGTTTAGCATATTCATGACATAAAAGTTTTTCGTGTAAGGAGACGATTCTTGCCACACAATTTTGTAGAGAACACATGAAACATAGCGTGAAAATGATGGATTGTCTGTTTTCACTACTCCGTATCTCTAACTTAAGCACAAGATCATTACTAGTTACAAGGAGTTGGCCCGATAGTCGTTCATCATAAACACCCTCTCGCTCTTTATTAAACAGTGTAACACACTTACGAACTTCCCTATTACTCAATGGCGTTTCAACCGTAATTATCACAGATTTGGCTATGAATTTCTATCGGTATTACATTTCTCGCAGTCGGGAATCGAAATACGGATCTTATTTCTAACAAGGGGAAAGCAGACTTTGGTAAATGAACTTCGGAGCAATCTTCCGCAAAGTAGTAGTGTATAGTTGAAGTGTTAACAGTACAAACTGGGAGAACACAATAGCCAGAAATAGCGGAGAAAAAGCATCTTAAAATTTCCGACTCGGCACATATATGATACGACGTGTTAAGTAATCGAGTGACGGAGTGACAGAGTGAAAAGCATCTACACCTCATGTGCAAAAGGTCTCGGGTTCGATTACCGCTTGATCAGTGGTAGAGCTGTAAAATTTGAAAATTGAAAAGAGAAAGATCCCGGTGGTGATCGCTTGTAGCGCCAGGTTTTGTAATAATAAAAAGAAAAAAAAATTGAGATGGCGGGTTTTGGGTTCATATTCCGTCTGTCCCTATTTATTCCCTGTGCACCACCGTTAAAGTCTCCGTTCCTCGAACTAAAATGGTTTGTGACTCGATAAGGATTGATCTCACGGTTAGGAAATCCTATCTCCCCGCGGTGTCCCAGGGCTTTAGGGAAACAAGATCCCTCTAAAACCGTGTAAGCAAATGAAACTTGATATTATTCGCATACGTATCCTGAATTCACATGCTGCAACGCTGAAAGAGAATTTTGCTCTAATGTTTGGTTTGAGTGGACGAACTAGACTGACTTTCACTTTCCAAGTGGACTGAATAATAATGGTAGTAATAAGAATAAAACCAGAAAATAAACGAATATCTAGAATTTAGAATTTAGTTGAAAATTCTGAAAATCAGTCTAATCCCCACTAGAATCGAGAAATGCTTATATTGCCTAATTTGCCTAACAGATCCTTTGGAAACCAATGTTATGCTTAAGGTTAGGGATACAACTTGTTTATGAAAGAAAAAGCTTACGAATTTGAGGTTAACAATGTAATAAAAGTTTTAATGAGCAAACGAAAACAACAACAAGAATATGTTTAAAAAAAATTTAAGCAGGCCAAAAGTTAACATTGACTTTTGAGTTTTCTGACCACAAATGTTCAGAATAAGGCATAAGGCCTTAAACAAAAAGAAATCAATTTAAGTAAATTACATCTGGGCTTTCTTTCTTGAACTATGTAGTGAATGAATTGTTATCATTAACCTGACACAAATAAACAAACTGTGGAATTGATGTTTATAACCAATGCTAGATGCAATCTTACATTGTTTACATTTTATATATATATGGCTTTCCTGATTTACATAGATATCATACCAAACTGGTTAAATTACAATTTTGCATTTGAAAAATACCTAATTATTTGACATCGCATGCTAAGTATATAGTTTACGTTGATTAGCTGATTTGTTTTGACTATAACCTTTTTAATATTTACGAGATTAAGATATTACATAGCTAGACGGAATTTTGAATATAACAACCTATATTTTATTCGGGTGAAAACTAAGTATTGAAATGATTTAAAATGAGTTAAACTAGTTGAAGTAAGTGGAAATGAGTTGAAGTAACTTGAACTAAAATAAAATAAATTGAGAAACAAGTCATGACTTTGATTTGAGATTTGTGGGAAGTATGAAAGAAACATAGAATGATCCAAAGGAGTTAAATAAACCTACTGCCTGACTGCTAACCATTTCTAATTATTTAAATTAATAACTGAGAATGAGAATAAGTGCACTAAATATGCACTTTGAGATTTACCTAACAAGCATACACTATCAAATACATAAAATCAATGAGCGTAGCATTACCATTTCGTTATGCATAAAGGCTACATATATATACTCATATTAACACAAGTAGAAAATTAATAGACACAAACATATATAGATATATATATATATATATAAAATCATAAGTAAATTCATGCATACATACATAAAAATCAAGTAACATATGAATATTAATAATAAATGTCAAGACGTCTCTCGAGATTTTTAATCTGAATATATTGAGTTTTTCGTGATTTTTCTCTTTATCATTAATAGGATTGGTATACGGCCGGACATTTTCATGTATTCCTCTATGTTTGTTCGTCTAGTTTATGCGCATAAACGTCTGATCGCTCGATTGTTAGAGGATCAGACTGACGTAATAATTGCGGCTTTAATTAGCCTACTTCGTATTTTTCATCCGTATTCTACCTGACTGTACTAATGTCGGTTCCGCTTTATTTATGGATTACGTATCTCCAACCAAGAAAATGATTAATTGCGAGACTAGTCGCATATACATCATAGTTACTAATTAATCCTTTAGCTCTCTTACGTAACATACATTTGATGACTCATTACAATATTATTTATTAGAGTTTTACTAGTATATAGATCGAAATAGACTAATTTAGTACGTTCACTTCTATGCAAAATTACTTTACAAACACTATAATCTCTGGACAATTAAAGCAATGTCTTGAATATATTTTCTAGGAATATCTATTATGTCTTGTTCAAAATTATCTTAAAGTTCTCATATTACATGTACATAGCGCAGATGATGCATTTTTATTTCATACAAATTTCCATATGTTAAAGTAAATACTTCTTTCATCGTTAAAGGTCTACAACCCGTCATTCGATCTACTTTTAAATTAACTTTCTTTATATGTTATCAAAAAACTCTAAGCGACAAATAGAGAAATGACCTAAACTACTATCTCCTTAATAAAAACAACGACATATTCACTAAAGTCACAGAATATATATATATATAGAAGTATCATTTTAAAAAGTATCTCTATTTTTAATAAGCCTTGCTCAAAAAGAAAAAAAAAGAGTTCTAATTGTTTAGCAATTACAGTTCGAGTTGGAAAATCTTTTCTAAACGCGGTGTAAACACATTAACAGTTTTCAAATAGTTCCGACTTTATATCGCGAACGTCTTGCATTTTGTTCAATGACGAAAATTTCCCTTTTGGAATCAACAAAAAATAATTTGGATGGGTCCTACCTTTCGTCGTACACACTGCTCTCACCACCAAGCTCACAACACACATACAGATGTCCCTGCGTTTACTGGCTTCCTTCTTTCGTGAGAAGTGTCCTGGATTCGGAGTTCCTCTCTTCGATTCCCGCTGCGTCCTCCTCTCAACCTGGAAGGGGCGTCGCTCTTGGGCTTCTCCTGATCCATCAAGGTGGGGCTTCTGTTGGTCCATTTCTGATAGGATGCACTCTCACTGAAAGTACTTTCAGACGTCACACTGCACCAACATCACTCTCGGTGTTAAAAGTGTAGTGTTACACGGATAAACAGTGTTTATTGTTTTTAAGCATTGTGTATAATACTTCAAAACTGATTATGTATGATTAAAAACTAGTTCAAGTGCTTTCGGTGCGTATGTAGGTTATTCTAATTGTCTGTAATAGCTCGTGATTATGTTTATAAGTACGAAACTCTGTCACTCAAAAACAATGTTTGTAGGCGTTTCGCGATCTATATATATATATATATATTAGCAGCGTTACAAAGTTTATATATATATGTTTATATATATAAATATATTTTGAAGAAGATCAATGTGTAGGTTACTATGCTAAGGAAAGATTGTAATTTCGTACACTCGGCTTCGGTGAGTTTAGCCGCACATTGTTATTGTGAACTTAACTTTTGATTATGAATGTAGTGTGTGTGTAAGTTCCGGGTATGTTTTTGTGTTGCGGTGGTACGCTGTTTCCCGGTGAAGAATTATTTTACGACTGACTTGGAGTTTTGAATTTTTTTAACCTGCCGAACTTTTTGGATACGCCTCTAACGGTGTCTTCGATTTCGTCTCTGCTCTCTTATTCGTTGAGTTATTTTGGTGTCCTAAATTTTGATTCTCTTGGTCTCCGCCTAGTTACGGTGTTCGGGCGTCGCTTCTCCAACGTACGTGTTTTCTTCAAATTTCACATGTTATATCGAAAATTTTTATGAGAGTTGATTTGGCACCTAGTCGTCTCGTGCGTGGTTTTGGACCATTTCACAGTTCTATGTTAAAATTTTATCTTGGTTCTGCGTGGCGACATATGGTCTATACTGTGATTTTGACAAATTCGCAGAGATTATATTTCCACTTGGATTCTATTCAACGTGTTCAGACTTTATTATTTTTCTCCATTTCACAAAAAGATGCTAAAAGCTGTTTTGTTCTTCTTTCTTGGGTTCACGCCGGGCAATCTGCTGTGTGTGGTCTACGTATGTGGCTTAGGCAGTGGTATTTAGAGACAATGGAAGGGTCTTTCAACTGTCCTCGCCGCACGGACAGGTATACAGAAAAAAATAAAACATGTTACTTCTCGGATAGTAAGGGAAAATAAAGAGAATGTTCTTTGGCTTTTTAAACAAACAAAAATGAAAATGAAAATTATATGCACTAATGTTCATAATTATACGCAAAATTGGGTTTAAAAGATTTATTTAAAAATTAAATAAAAATGGTAATGATGCAACTGTCACAGTTATCCCCCTCCTAAGATGGAGCAGATGATGCAACTTAGTTGAAGCAGATCTCCATCCTAAGAGAAACTTTGTGATTGACATTGCATCATGAATTTTAAGTGCAAATTGAACATTACATAAAAATCCGAACTCTAATCAGAAATTTCAAAGTTCACAAAAATATTCTGAAGTACATGAAAATCCTATCCCTAATTTTGAAGTTCATAGAAAAGTTGAAGTACATAAAAATCCGAACCCTGATTGATTTTACTTCGTGTGCTCTGATCTTCTATCCGTATGAGAGGTCTCAGGTATCGAGTTCGTGGTCAGTTCAAGCTGCTGGACACAAGCTTATGAGGCATGTTTTAAATAATATGACTTTTATCTTAATTGTCTCTTGGAGTTCTTCTTTAATTTTCTTCCTTCTGGTCTGCATCATCGCAGGTGTAATAATTGGAACTCTTCGTTATTTTATCTGCGCGGGATACGACTTCTTACTTTTCTTCCAAAGTGCTGGCTGCCCTAGGTAACAAAACAACAAAACAATAATATTATATCATCTTCAGCGTCTGGGATCATCGGGAAAGAGAGCATTGGTTACAGAGGGTGGCATGGAGCTTCAATTCCTCCATGTGCGAGGGCAAAGCCACTGCTCGCACTTCTGCTTTTATCCTTCGGCCATGATTCTTCTTCAGTAACACAACTTTAAAATATAAGGAGAGTAAAATAATTAAGGCAAAGTTCCATGTCGCGAACATCCAATTGTGGGAACTTGCAAACATCTTGGTGGAATTGTCATCTGCTCGCAGCTCGTAGCTCACTATTCTTTGGCTCGGCGCGTTTTCGCAGGTATCATCACCAAGGGAAAGGAGTGCGTTGAGTCTCTGCTCTAAACGCAAAACTCCACTTCAGAGAGCTCAAATCGGGAATCCTTCTCTACCGATTGCTCTGTATATAGGCACTTCTTCGTGCATGACAAAAATTATATCTCCTGGGCCGGTTTCAATGCTGGGTTGCGCACATTGGCGAATATCTTTTTCCAATCTTCCTCTGTAATTTTCGGTTGCCTCACATCCGGTACCTGAAATAAAGTTAAAGTAAATACGCTGGTAAACAATTTCACTTCTGGGCATTATGCATCCATATAGTTCATCTTCTTATTCTTTATGTTTATCTTCTAGGGTTAGCCACTTGGATAAGAGATGTAGTTACATTCAAATGAGCTGTGCCATATACAAAATTCACTTATATTTCTTTCATTAGTTCTCTTGCTAAATTTTCTCCTCCGCGCTGATGTTTCAGTTTTCAATTCTTCTTCTTTTTTTTTTTGCATTATCTTCTTGCAATTCTTCTTCTTTACTTCTTGCATGCAATCATTCTATTACTGTGCTTCTATTTGTTTTCATGCCATTGTGTATTTGAGGTTGTTTTCTAGCAAGCTGTCACGTGACCTTGACTCGAACCTGGACCGTTGCAAGTCAACTTTTAGTAAACAAATGTCATAGCCGGGTGAATGGTGACAATGCCGATACCATTCTTCTCATTTTCGGGGTTTTCCTCTCTATCATCTGGGTACCTCCAATTGTCATTACTCTCTTCTTGAGTTCTCACCACCTTGATAGGGGCAATCATTGTATCGTCTCGGCCATCTTTACATCGTGCGTCTAACTTGTGTTCTCCTCTCCTGGTACCTTCATCCTGAACGGTAATACATTGCGGATTTGCTTCGTTCTCCCAGTAATCATCGCTCATCTCTTGTGTTTCATTTGGTCTGAGTTGACTGTGAATCTCTTGTCGGTCACATGGGCTTCTCTGGCCGTTGTAATTTATCCATGAATCTTGGTCTTCGACCTCAAGTATTCCTTTTCCTTCTACATTTCTGGAGTCATCTGCCCATTTTCTCCATGGCTTCTGGTGATTATTCCTCCTGTAATAGTTACGGCTGCGTTGCCATCCTGGACGTTTGTTGTGGAAACATTTCAATCTTGCATCCTTGTGCCGTGTTGGCTGTATTCTTGTCTTCCCAGGGACCATTCTTCCACGCAGTTTGCGTTTAATCTTAAATTTCGGAGTGTTCAAAGCGTTGGAAACGCTTGTGCTTATCTCTGCAGGTGGGTCAGTCTGTTTGGCCTCCTGGTGTGTATCTTGCACAATTTCTTCTGATGGGGGTTCCTCCAGTACCACTTCTTCCGGTTCGCTCCTTTCTACTATTTGACTGTGCTGTTCTCGTTCCGAAATGACCTCAGCGTCTTGCAGATTTTCCTCTTGAAGGGGTTCTTCTCGAATCTCATCTGTCTCATACTGTTTCTCTTTAAGCTTTTCTCTCTCTTCGCGTGCTCCTTTCATTTCTTGTATGTTCTCGTCAATCTTTCTGGTGTTCTCGTCAATCTTCTTGTTAAGTTTTCTTATTTCTTCTCTCATTGTCTGGAGCATGGCGAATATATCATTATTTGTAGGGCTTCTATTGGGAGCGTCCGTCTGTTTTTCAGTCGCCATTTTGCTCCTTATCTCTGGCGTCTATGCAAAAAGTTTCTGCATCTGCAACTAAAAATATACGGCTTTGGTGCCAAATTATTTTTGCACACACATTAAAGAATAAAAAGTATTTACTGCTTAATAAATTAATTTTTAAAAACAGTATTCTTGAGGTATACTAGTGAAATGTTAAGTTTCGTCGTTTATAATTGTTCACACACACAACACGTTTTACGTTATTTATTTATTTATTCATGAAATAAGCCTGAGTGTACGATCTTTTGCAATAATTCCACAGCATAGTAATTCACACCTTAAATCATCTTATCTTAAAGTTTACTAAATGCTATACTTAACCTACATTGGTGTTGATACATTTCTAGCTTAATCCTATACATACTGAAAATTCAAATGATAAGCGAATATATGCACACTTTAAATATAAACTAATAAAAGAAAAGTTATTCCTATATAAATATATGAATGGATATCTTACAAATACATGAATGGTAGCAGGTTCGAATTGATTTTAGCGACTTGTAGTTATTATCCTTTCTCTATTTTCCTCACCTGGTTACCTTATTTTTCTTCTTTTTCTTCTTTTCCTTGTTCAATCACCCATTTTCAATACAAAGAAATTCTGCAAACTGAATATTCTCTATTGCTAGCTCAACGTAAACATAACTTACATTCTTCTGGCTGAAAAAGAAATGAAATTGGAGGAGAAAAGAACGTTGATCGTTCCGGGAAGTACTGTTCAACTTCTGTTGAGTTTAGTTCGATTCCAAGGCTCATTGTGTAGCTGATAATAATCTTAGCAAGTAGTTACTTTTTTTTTTTTGTAATCGAGTTCTTAAAAATAATGGAGTTCTTTGAAGCGTATTCGTCGAGACTGTAAAGTAATTATCGAGTAATTATCGTGTCTGACGATTAATTATCGCATCTAAAAATAAATTATCGAATCTGAAAGTTAATTATCGGGTTTAAAAATTAATTATCGGGTCTGAGCGTAAATTATCGAGTTCGAAAATTTATTATCGTGTCTGAAAATAAATTGTCGAGTTCGAAAATTAATTATCGAGTCTAAAAAAATTAACTATCGAGTTTAAAAATATTAACTATCGAGTCAAAAAATTAACTATCGAGTCCCTGTTCGGGCGCCATATTTGTAAAATTTGAAAATTGAAAAGAGAAAGATCCCGGTGGTGATCGCTTGTAGCGCCAGGTTTTGTAATAATAAAAAGAAAAAAAATTGAGATGGCGGGTTTTGGGTTCATATTCCGTCTGTCCCTATTTATTCCCTGTGCACCACCGTTAAAGTCTCCGTTCCTCGAACTAAAATGGTTTGTGACTCGATAAGGATTGATCTCACGGTTAGGAAATCCTATCTCCCCGCGGTGTCCCAGGGCTTTAGGGAAACAAGATCCCTCTAAAACCGTGTAAGCAAATGAAACTTGATATTATTCGCATACGTATCCTGAATTCACATGCTGCAACGCTGAAAGAGAATTTTGCTCTAATGTTTGGTTTGAGTGGACGAACTAGACTGACTTTCACTTTCCAAGTGGACTGAATAATAATGGTAGTAATAAGAATAAAACCAGAAAATAAACGAATATCTAGAATTTAGAATTTAGTTGAAAATTCTGAAAATCAGTCTAATCCCCACTAGAATCGAGAAATGCTTATATTGCCTAATTTGCCTAACAGATCCTTTGGAAACCAATGTTATGCTTAAGGTTAGGGATACAACTTGTTTATGAAAGAAAAAGCTTACGAATTTGAGGTTAACAATGTAATAAAAGTTTTAATGAGCAAACGAAAACAACAACAAGAATATGTTTAAAAAAAAATTAAGCAGGCCAAAAGTTAACATTGACTTTTGAGTTTTCTGACCACAAATGTTCAGAATAAGGCATAAGGCCTTAAACAAAAAGAAATCAATTTAAGTAAATTACATCTGGGCTTTCTTTCTTGAACTATGTAGTGAATGAATTGTTATCATTAACCTGACACAAATAAACAAACTGTGGAATTGATGTTTATAACCAATGCTAGATGCAATCTTACATTGTTTACATTTTATATATATATGGCTTTCCTGATTTACATAGATATCATACCAAACTGGTTAAATTACAATTTTGCATTTGAAAAATACCTAATTATTTGACATCGCATGCTAAGTATATAGTTTACGTTGATTAGCTGATTTGTTTTGACTATAACCTTTTTAATATTTACGAGATTAAGATATTACATAGCTAGACGGAATTTTGAATATAACAACCTATATTTTATTCGGGTGAAAACTAAGTATTGAAATGATTTAAAATGAGTTAAACTAGTTGAAGTAAGTGGAAATGAGTTGAAGTAACTTGAACTAAAATAAAATAAATTGAGAAACAAGTCATGACTTTGATTTGAGATTTGTGGGAAGTATGAAAGAAACATAGAATGATCCAAAGGAGTTAAATAAACCTACTGCCTGACTGCTAACCATTTCTAATTATTTAAATTAATAACTGAGAATGAGAATAAGTGCACTAAATATGCACTTTGAGATTTACCTAACAAGCATACACTATCAAATACATAAAATCAATGAGCGTAGCATTACCATTTCGTTATGCATAAAGGCTACATATATATACTCATATTAACACAAGTAGAAAATTAATGGACACAAACATATATAGATATATATATATATATAAAATCATAAGTAAATACATGCATACATACATAAAAATCAAGTAACATATGAATATTAATAATAAATGTCAAGACGTCTCTCGAGATTTTTAATCTGAATATATTGAGTTTTTCGTGATTTTTCTCTTTATCATTAATAGGATTGGTATACGGCCGGACATTTTCATGTATTCCTCTATGTTTGTTCGTCTAGTTTATGCGCATAAACGTCTGATCGCTCGATTGTTAGAGGATCAGACTGACGTAATAATTGCGGCTTTAATTAGCCTACTTCGTATTTTTCATCCGTATTCTACCTGACTGTACTAATGTCGGTTCCGCTTTATTTATGGATTACGTATCTCCAACCAAGAAAATGATTAATTGCGAGACTAGTCGCATATACATCATAGTTACTAATTAATCCTTTAGCTCTCTTACGTAACATACATTTGATGACTCATTACAATATTATTTATTAGAGTTTTACTAGTATATAGATCGAAATAGACTAATTTAGTACGTTCACTTCTATGCAAAATTACTTTACAAACACTATAATCTCTGGACAATTAAAGCAATGTCTTGAATATATTTTCTAGGAATATCTATTATGTCTTGTTCAAAATTATCTTAAAGTTCTCATATTACATGTACATAGCGCAGATGATGCATTTTTATTTCATACAAATTTCCATATGTTAAAGTAAATACTTCTTTCATCGTTAAAGGTCTACAACCCGTCATTCGATCTACTTTTAAATTAACTTTCTTTATATGTTATCAAAAAACTCTAAGCGACAAATAGAGAAATGACCTAAACTACTATCTCCTTAATAAAAACAACGACATATTCACTAAAGTCACAGAATATATATATATAGAAGTATCATTTTAAAAAGTATCTCTATTTTTAATAAGCCTTGCTCAAAAAGAAAAAAAAAAGAGTTCTAATTGTTTAGCAATTACAGTTCGAGTTGGAAAATCTTTTCTAAACGCGGTGTAAACACATTAACAGTTTTCAAATAGTTCCGACTTTATATCGCGAACGTCTTGCATTTTGTTCAATGACGAAAATTTCCCTTTTGGAATCAACAAAAAATAATTTGGATGGGTCCTACCTTTCGTCGTACACACTGCTCTCACCACCAAGCTCACAACACACATACAGATGTCCCTGCGTTTACTGGCTTCCTTCTTTCGTGAGAAGTGTCCTGGATTCGGAGTTCCTCTCTTCGATTCCCGCTGCGTCCTCCTCTCAACCTGGAAGGGGCGTCGCTCTTGGGCTTCTCCTGATCCATCAAGGTGGGGCTTCTGTTGGTCCATTTCTGATAGGATGCACTCTCACTGAAAGTACTTTCAGACGTCACACTGCACCAACATCACTCTCGGTGTTAAAAGTGTAGTGTTACACGGATAAACAGTGTTTATTGTTTTTAAGCATTGTGTATAATACTTCAAAACTGATTATGTATGATTAAAAACTAGTTCAAGTGCTTTCGGTGCGTATGTAGGTTATTCTAATTGTCTGTAATAGCTCGTGATTATGTTTATAAGTACGAAACTCTGTCACTCAAAAACAATGTTTGTAGGCGTTTCGCGATCTATATATATATATATATATATATTAGCAGCGTTACAAAGTTTATATATATATGTTTATATATATAAATATATTTTGAAGAAGATCAATGTGTAGGTTACTATGCTAAGGAAAGATTGTAATTTCGTACACTCGGCTTCGGTGAGTTTAGCCGCACATTGTTATTGTGAACTTAACTTTTGATTATGAATGTAGTGTGTGTGTAAGTTCCGGGTATGTTTTTGTGTTGCGGTGGTACGCTGTTTCCCGGTGAAGAATTATTTTACGACTGACTTGGAGTTTTGAATTTTTTTAACCTGCCGAACTTTTTGGATACGCCTCTAACGGTGTCTTCGATTTCGTCTCTGCTCTCTTATTCGTTGAGTTATTTTGGTGTCCTAAATTTTGATTCTCTTGGTCTCCGCCTAGTTACGGTGTTCGGGCGTCGCTTCTCCAACGTACGTGTTTTCTTCAAATTTCACATGTTATATCGAAAATTTTTATGAGAGTTGATTTGGCACCTAGTCGTCTCGTGCGTGGTTTTGGACCATTTCACAGTTCTATGTTAAAATTTTATCTTGGTTCTGCGTGGCGACATATGGTCTATACTGTGATTTTGACAAATTCGCAGAGATTATATTTCCACTTGGATTCTATTCAACGTGTTCAGACTTTATTATTTTTCTCCATTTCACAAAAAGATGCTAAAAGCTGTTTTGTTCTTCTTTCTTGGGTTCACGCCGGGCAATCTGCTGTGTGTGGTCTACGTATGTGGCTTAGGCAGTGGTATTTAGAGACAATGGAAGGGTCTTTCAACTGTCCTCGCCGCACGGACAGGTATACAGAAAAAAATAAAACATGTTACTTCTCGGATAGTAAGGGAAAATAAAGAGAATGTTCTTTGGCTTTTTAAACAAACAAAAATGAAAATGAAAATTATATGCACTAATGTTCATAATTATACGCAAAATTGGGTTTAAAAGATTTATTTAAAAATTAAATAAAAATGGTAATGATGCAACTGTCACAGAGCGTTCACCTCTGGTGCATGGGGTCCCGGGTTCAAACCCTGCTCCAACCAAGTGAACTTTGTGGTGGACAAACACCGTGTGCGTGGGTTTTCTCGGGGTTCTCCCGTTTCCTCCCACTTTCTTCATTCCACCATTTCATTCATTTCTCATAATCACCGTCTCCTTTAGCCTAACCGGCATAACCGTGGGACGTAAAACTCAAAGATTTCATTTCATTTCATTTTCATTTTCGATTACCGCTTGAGTATTTTTTTTACTTCGCTTTAACCAATAAAGTAGCCATTTGTAACTAGAAGTAAAATAATAATTCACCATATGTTTATAATACATAAAACAATAGAAATGTTCAAATCAGTTGTAAAACCTTGCAATGTTCCATGTTAACAACTAGCAACAAATATAACCTATTCGGTAAACATATTGATATCACGAGTTACATTGTGGTTGCCACAGTCGTTGTGTAAAAATTGTTCTTGACGCCTCATGTCTATATCTGTGAACATGTGCGGATTACAAGGGGGATGAGAGTGAAATTTCTTTGGTAATACTGGATGTATTCTTAAACCAGAGACGTCATTTAAGACTTCGCTTGACGGGGGCTAGAGCACCAACGATATAAGACTTTCACTTTATGTACTAGTATATAGTAGACAATCGATTATTAGAATATATATTTCTCAAATGTTTGCGGAGCAAATGCCCCCTCTTGCTACCCTCAAAAATGCTCATGGCGACAACTTTCAGTTTCCCATGCTTTTGTCGTCCGAAATTACGCCCATGGTTATAGCATACATCCAGTATTACCAAGGATGGCTTCCCCTCATCCCCCTTGTAATTTGCGCACTGTCCACAGATATAGACAAGAAGCGTCCAGAACATTTTTTTACACAATGACTGTGGTAACCACAATATAACTCGTGATATAACTATACTTACGGAATAGGTTACATTTTGTTGTTAGTTAACATGGAACATTGACAGCTTTTACAACTAATTTGATCATTTCTATTGTTTTATGCATTATAAACATAGGTGAATTAATATTTTACTTGTAGTTACAAAGTATTAATTGGTTACTTTACTGCTTAAAACAAAAACAAAAAATACTCGAGCAGAAATCGAACCCGAGACCGTTTGAACGTGAGAAGTAGATGCTCTTAACTCTGCCACGCCGTAAGTTGATAATTTAACGCATTGTATCATATATGTGGGGAGTCGGAAACTTTAAGACGCTTTTTCTGCGCTATTTCTGGTTATTGAGCTCTCCCAGCCATCATATTGTAATCTTAACACTTTAAATGTGCGCTACTACTCGCGAAAGATGGCTCCGAAGTTCATTTACCAAAATCTGCTTTCCCTTGTAAGATAGTGTGCCGCTCGATCTCACCAGCTGCCGATGCTATACTAAATGACTCCTATGTAGGTTGCAAGGATGGCAAGAGTGCATGCTCAAAATTACGAAAAATCACACTCTACTTACCTATTGACAAACGGACCTTCTTTTAAAATAGGTCATCGTAACTTGAAAGGAGATTAAATCCTGTGCACTAATGGGAATTGGATAATATCATGATCAAGTACTTTGTATTGTGTTTTTGTAAAGTTTTGAGTGCTGAAACTCCGACTGTTACCTTCTGACAATTAAATTTGGGGGGAATCTCATACACACACCTTTTCCGTTCAGCGCCGCGTGTATATAAAATCATACACGGAAACACACACACACACACACACACACATATATATATATATATATATATATATATATATATATATAGATATAGATATAGATATAGATATAGATATATATATATATATGCCTAAAAGAAAATATACCAGCGAACTGTTGCTGGTGGCGCATAGATGATAAAGGCCACCATATATGGTGGCAGTCAAGGCGTTTAAAAACATTACCAAATCATGAAAAATGCTATCGATGGCACAAGCCATACGATTACATGGTTGACCGATTACTATATCATAGAATCGCACCAGTCGTCAAGCACACCAAACGCTGGCGTGCTACTCTATCCATTCAGCTCTTTGGAAACAGCCCAAATTGTTTGAATGACATTCCTATTTTTCCTGAGAAGTTATTGTTTTCGTAATTGCTGTTTTCATTTAAAATTAAACATTTAATGAAAATGAGAAATCACAAAGAATGCTTCCCAATTGTAAAGCAGGATAGGATTGCGCAGACTACTTAGAACGTATTTACTAGCAGATCCGTTAAACATTTCCTATTTTGAAAAGCTGTAGCTGCTAATGAGTTGAAGAAAGCTTGTTATTACAACATTTTATATCGAAGAATGAGCTACGTGAATATTAAAATATCGTACAATAGTCACGAAAGGTTTTAATCGATTTCTTACATGTGTTTAAGGAGATATCATGTTACGGTGACGGCTTTAAGGAAAGTCGTATCGTGTCGAGGTGAAGGAAGAAAGCTTCGTACAGGTTGAGAAAACAGTTCACAAGAATTAGTGCATAATATGAGTTTTCTTCCCTTAACTTGTAGCACTTCGTCATGAGCCTCCAAAAGATTCTGTTTTGTGAAAATAAACATTGGAACATTAAACATTATCCAAACCCCTGTAGTGAGATGTATTTGTTATGATTAAAAGAATAGAGCTTGAAATCAACCACAAAATCTACAGTCTTTGAGACAAGAATATCAGTTTCAATGTACTATATTTTTCCATCAAAGATCTTATCAGGTCCACACTAAACAAATTTTAATTGAGGAAATATTTGTTTTTAATCCGTTCCTTATAATTTATTAAAGTAAGGAGAATCCGTCGGAACCCCTCTCTTAAATATTGAATATACCTGTACAATATACCGTAGGAGCTACAATTGGAAAATAACGCATGGCCATGTTTCACTGCTGAAGATTCGATTTTCAACTAATAAAATACTAAAATGTAATCTTTATCTAATATAAAATCACACAAAGCATATGTACTTTCACAATAACATATTTTGTTCGTAGTTTTCAGAGCATGTGTTTGAGAACTTTGATCTGGATAAATCTGGTACGATCGACTTCCGGGAGTTCCTCACAGGCATAGCTGCTACGATCAGTGGGACACTAGAGGATAAGATTTACTGGATTTTCCTTATGTACGACGAAGACGGAGATGGGCTGCTCGCTGAAGAGGAGATGAGAACCATGCTGTCAGTTAGTTTTAACTTTTCATTCCATAACAGCTATCAATGCATTTAGTATGTGTTACCGACAGATACACGGTTTTACTAAGGAGCTTCGTTCATTATTGTTCTTTATTGATGCTTTTCTGAAAAACAGAAAAGTACTGATACTATTCATCCTGCTGACCTATGTTTATGGGCAGCTGACCCACGTTTCCTCTATATTGGATACAATGTTCCTGTGTGGATGGTGCACCCACAACCTCGTCTCTAGGAGATTAGATATATCTCTTGCATAACCGAACCGCAATGGTTGTAAATCAGTTCAACCTACTGGTCGAGTTCAATCTGTTACTGAGTCTGAGAACACCTAGCTCTACAGGTATGGCGTCCGAATGTTATAAGGCAAGCTCGCTTCGCCCCAGTGCAAGTAACAGCTACCGAATTCCACAGTTTGACCACAGCCCAACAGAGTTCAAATCAATTCCGAGGATAAACTTGTTTCTCGCGCCCGATAGAATCTTCTAAGCAATACAGGACTTCCTTTAGTTACAATATTTTGATATTTGAAAATACCGACGAATCAATCGAAGTAGTACTGGTCCGCATATATTTCTAGCTGTCAGAAAAAAAAAAAAGAACTCGGGTCAGGACTCATTGTTTCTGATCCAGAGTCAATGAGCTAGGTGCACATACTACTATCCTTTAAATTTAGTAGGGTTAATTTGGCTGACCTCCTAAATTTTGAATGAGTACCCAATCCCTTAAATTTTAGAGATTGTCAAAACTAAAAATTTGATAGGAGAGCATAGGACAGGGGTGTGTATCTCCATAATTTGGTTGATCCATCTCGTTTTGTTTTATGGGTAAAAATGCCAAAAGTTCAAACGCCGAAGGTTTTTTTTTATCTAATTTATCCTCTTTAATGACGCACTCCTCTTAAATTTTGAAAGAAGTACGTTGGCCCATGCCACAATTTAGGAATTAAGAAGCAAACTTGATAACTGCTCTCTGGAACTTGAATATGTAACTGCGAATTTGGGTGGTTCTGCGTACAATCTTCTATGGGTAAAAACTGCTCACCACGTGGTCGGTTATTGACCTAAATCATCTTCTTTCATTAGGCTTGACCAATTTATGTGGTTGAATACAGGAATGTATTCTCTTTAATAGGAAATGGGTACTTCGATACACCCATCTCAAAATTTGGGAGTTATCTCTGAACCCACCCCTTACATTTAAGAATTTTCAAAAAATTAAAAATTGATAAGTGTTCTCTTAGACTTAAATATATATATCTGTAAATTTGAATGGTTTTCCTACTATCCTTTCATGATGAAAATAAATATCATAAGTGTACACAAGAAACACTTTATATTATGGCAGAAATTTTTGTGGGAAATTTGAAGTAGTATGAAGCAGGATTTTGAAGGTAGTGCCTCAAAATCCACTAAGGTGAAGTTTTACTCTAGGATATTACCAAATCGACGAATACATTGGTTTCTTTTCTGAAAAGGACATGGGTACCATGTTTCGCCATTAAAATTAAGGAAGATGCCCTTAAATTTTGAAAATTGTCAAAAGTAAAAATTGATATATTGTCGCTAGAATTTAGATATATATTTCCGTAAATTTGAACAGTAATTAGGTTCTTTTTGACCTAATTTATCGTATAAAATGTAGTTTTATTGCAACATATCATTGTATGCATGAATACAAGGTCTCATATTGATTCATTGCGCACGAGTACTCTAAGATATTCTTAAATTTTAGAGAAGATGCATTTTCCCCGTCCTTTGAATAAGGAATTGTCAAAAAATTATAATTATTCTCTAGAACTTGGAAACATAGTTCTATAAATTTGAATGGTTCACGTTGATCTGTTGCTTGGGTAAAAATGACCGAAAATTCAAATGTGAGATGTTTTTGATCTCATCTAAAGGGCATAATATAAGGTTCTTGGTGAAAAAATATTTTTACTAGAAAATTAGAAATCGTTGGTCGTTGATGTAATCTGATCCATTCATCTCTGCCTTTAAGTCAAAATTTTGGTCTTGATAGCTGATAGAGAATTATTGTAATCCATTGATATACATTAACAATTGAAGACCTAGGTGCAAGAAGGGAACAGCTCCAATTTTACAATATTTTCAGGGTTGAAAGAAAACCATTTGCAATCTTTTTGTTTTCACTTTACCCTCCAAACTTTTCGTGAAGGACCTTTCACTATGAAATAAGATTAATTTTACAAAATGTTTCGGCTAAAATTTAAAAATATTTTTAACATTTTTTGAAAAAAGTATTGAAGATATTGTTAAATTGAAGCTGTCATCTTCTTGCAACGAGGTCTTCAATTTCACACTTTTTGAACTTTTGGATTGAAGTGACGATTCAGTCTAAACCCATTGGTGGGATGGTTTGGGGCTGGAAACCTGATGTGCAATTATTGAAACCGACTGATATGAAACAATAATTTCACACTTTCAAACTCATAGACTAAGATCATTGGTATTAAGTTATTGGATTGGATGCAATCTGATTGGCTGATCACTTTCAAATCATCTTTTTTAATTTTTCAACAGTTTTATGAAAGCTTTGTTTAAATGTTTGCTTTGAAAATATATTATCATGGTATGAAATTTAAAAAAATAAAAATATAAAAATTTTTGACATCGTAATATTGTACTTACAAGTCAGTCAAATGTCATTGGTTGAAAGTTATCTTGATGGAATGTGATTGGTTTATTACTTTCAAATCTTTGTTTACAATTTTGGTAAGTGCAACCATAACGTTTATGTATATTTAGTTTTAGGGCAACTTGGACAATAGTCCTGTACCTTATGATAACAAATCTCGTGTTCAGATTTGTTTAAACTAGTTAAAGATATAATAAGTAAAGAAGTCACACTGTAGTTGATTGAAGTGAACTTCTAATTTCTGCAAAATGAATGATAAGTATTAAGGAAATACAAAGTTAAAAAAGGAATATAAATTGTTTAATTTATTGAAATGACTGTCGTGAAAAGTTTTGGTGATTATTAAAGTAATTTTAATAGAACTGGGACCGCAATATTTAATTATATATGTGCGTTACAAAAGGGTTTGAAAATTTTAGTTTAAAATTTATAGTTTGGAAACTTTTTCGACCATTGTTGTAAAAGTGTTTAAAATTTCTGAATCCTAGGATTGTAGTTACGACTGATATCGAAGCTCATTAACGAATAAACTATAACTTGATATGTGATACTGAATTATTAAAACCGATTAATATTTAGCAATAACAATCTCACAGCTTGAATTTTAGTTGCTACTCATAGTCTAAGGTCATTAGTGAAAATTATCCTTGATGTAATCTGATTGGCTGGTCCTTAATTTGATGAGAATCGCTTTGTGTCACGAGAAATCTACGAAGGCTGTGCTATAACAACATTTTTGTGTAAGATATCTTTAAACGATAATATGTGTTCTTCATTGTGTTCGGGCTTTCTCGTGGCTAAGCAGTCAGCGTACACGTCTTTGGCGTAGGAGCCCCGGGGTCGATTTCCGGCGGGAGCTCATTTGGTGCGGTTAAGCTGTAGGTCCTCGTATCGTATAGCTTTGCTGCTAAAAGCGACGCTAAACTCAAACTCAAACTCAAACTATTCGTTGTATTCGCATAATCACTTTATCAATTTTTAGTTCTTATATAAATCATGTAATACTAAAACAGTGTTGGAGATCTAAGGCTTCGGAGAAACAGTGTTGCCCACAAGACTCAAGAACTTTCTAGTCTCGTGTCGAATCCGAGACGAGTTATCGAATTTGAAATTATAATATTTCTCGTCTCATTTTCCAGAGAAGACGGGAAGTACCTCCTCTCGTGAGCAACTCTAACTACGTTTCTTTCTTTCATTATAATGTTTGTAGACCAACACAGAGCACAATCATTTTAAGTTCCTAACGTAATATTATTGTTTTGAACTTACTAAAAATGAATTATGACGAAAGGACGTCAGTCTTCATGCAACTATTACTGCTTTCGGTTGCTTATGATAAATGTGTTAAAAAGCTCTCGTTATTCTTTAGTTGGAACAAAAGAGCAAATTTACATATGTTCATATCTGGGGATATCCAACGCCGTTGGACTACAGTAAGTCGCCTAAAAGAGTATAATGTGAATACAGGCCTTACCAAGCAGTTTAATGGGTGAACATGGCCCAAATTGCCACCATTTCTTCCACAAAGCAGGATAATATTCTAAGAACTCACTCTAATATATGGTTCGATACCAGCTCGCACCAAGTGAGCTTTGTGGTGGACAAACACCGTGTGCGTGGGTTTTCACGAGATTCTCCTGGTTTCCTCCCAATTTCTTCACTGCAACATTTCATTAATTTCTCATCACCGTCTCCTTTAGCCTGAAGAATATCCGATGAAGATAAACGTTGAAAAGACAAAAACTATGCCGATTGGAATAAAGTGATTGGTGTGAAACATAGAATTAGAATAGGAGAAAATGGCTGACTAGTTTTAGATACGTAGATATTATTACTAGTGATGATATGAAGAGCGAGCGTGAAATAAAACCAAGGATAGAAAGGTTGGAAGAAGCATTTAGTAGGAAGATAAGTTATTTTTGAGGGTCACTCAATAAAAAGTTTCCTGTGTTTTCATAACTCGCATTAGGCAAATGCTGGGCTGGTACTTAACATACAGATCTTAGGCCACGACCTCTTTCCTTTCTTCCTGTTCTTTTACCCTGAGAGTGTGCTCGCCAAGGGATGTAATTTCTCATAAGTAACGGACTTAAGGCCATAAATGCCGGAGAGAAACACTGATAAAATACTTCGTGTGGAGTATTGTATTATATGCATGAGAAACATGAACATTAGCCGAAAGCAATGAAAAGGACTGGAAGCTTTTGGAATCGTGGCTGTTGAGAAGAATGGAGCGAATTAGCTTGGTTGAATGAAAGCGAACGAAAGATTGTTACATTGCATGAGAACCAGATGGACGTAACTCCATTTTTGTAGGTTTACAGGCCCCCCATAGCAGAACATGCCGCGATCTGCGACATAATCGCAGAAAACTTGCCGCGCCTGTGCAGAAAAATTGCCAGAGGAATCTATATAGACAACAGAAAAGTGTAAAAACATGCCTACTATGTGTAGATATCTTAAATGCAGGACGACTCGCATAAATATAGTTTGAACTGTTTTTTACGTCGCCTAAAGCGTACTTTTAACAATCACAAGTGTGGAAGTACTCGATTTTCGAGGATAATAAGTTGTATATTTTGATTTTATTTTATGTTTATGTCGCGGAATTGTTAATAAGGTTATGGGAATTTAATGTTGTAAATGTGAAGTAAATGCAAGCTGCACAGTCTTGTTAACGTTTGTGTCAGCAATTTATTGTAAACACTTGTGTATAAGAATGTCATCGTTAAGAGTCTGGCAATGTAGGAAGGAAATGTTGACAATGTGTCTTTCCTCACATTAGCCAGATTCTAGAAATTGTATAAACTGAATCGGTAGGATTTTATGAATTTCATGAGATTACGGATGTACGGAGAATTGCTTAGAACCGGGAAATCAGAGCGTGTCGAGGGTTGCAATTTTGAGTTTTGACACATGGAAGGAATTTGTCTCTCCATGTGAAAACGGTGTTACACGTGCCGCAGCAGACGAAAAAGCAGACGATGGTAGTTGGACCCCGCCAAACAAAACCGGAGGACGAGAAGGTTTTGGGATGAGTTCATGGACAGTTCACGGATCAGTTCTTGACAGTTCACGAACAGTTCTTGGATGAGTTCTTGGAGAGTTTGCCGAGTTACGACAGCGAATAATTCTTAGAAGTTCATGATCAATTTACCGTGATCATTCTTGGGTTCGATTTTGGAGAATCGAGTTTCATTTGAAGATCAGCCAGATGATAAGAGAAGACAGTACGTTGTACTTCAACATAGTCTAACGACGCAGAACTTAGGCAGAGATTTGCATTGAGAGGAGCCATTCCTCAATGCCCATTTTCGTCGTCCACCAACAAGGAATTTCTACTTAAGGAGCAGAGTTCAACACCAGAACGACGAGGGAATACACCAGTTTAATCCAGGTATGTGTGGCACCGAGTCAGAATTCAAAGCTCAATACTTGATCGTTCTGTACCTGTCTGGCAAATGAATCCGAATATCCGTTATAGCTAACATTCATAGATCTTACAGTTCATCCATAAGATTATCGAAATACAGTGTTTTATTTTAAATGAAGTGGACGTATCTTTATTTGTCTAATCCCCAAATAAGAAACCTCTCGCAAGTTAATTTTATAGTTTGTCCCACTCATTCTAGATGGTGAGTGGTAGGCGCCTAGTAGCACTCGATTTGCATCCCCAATTAGGCACTGAGTGGCTAGGTTGTCATGGTGGTGAGATGCTGGTCTTAAGATCTTTTAGATCAAAGGTACGATTCCAGTAGTTATTCAGAGCATGGTGGAGTATGCTTAAGGTTCGATGCCTAGCGGAGGTTATTTGTAAAGATCTTAGTAGATCCGATCTTAGTAAATTTAAAGAAGTTTAAAGAAGTTTAAATGATTTTATATTACGTAACGAAAACCCACCCTTCCCACCCTCTCTACGATGAAGTGTAATTTTAAGTATTGTGATCGTATTTTCTCGAATTAGGTTAAGGTATTAAGTTATAATGTGTAATTGATATAGTGAATTTAAGGTTTTGCAATAAAGAAAAAGTTATCCGATTCTTCCGACAAGTGGATTAAGTAGCTCGAATATACGTATTATAATAATAAATAAGTTTAAATAAGTTATAAGTAAATGAGTAACGAAAGTATTCGTACAAGAGCACAAAAAGCGGCAAAAGGAGTGCAGGTCGGTAGCTTGTTTAATATTGCAAGTTCAAGTAAGAAAAAGCAAGAAAGTCCGAAACCAAATTTGAAATTAGGACCCGTCGAGAATTTTCCGTCCAGTCCTATACCAAAATCGTATACGGAAGAGTTTACATCAATCTTTCCATTTGAAAGTAACGTAATTAGTAATAAGCAGTCGAGTAGTACAAAAGAAGATAAAATGGCGACAGGAGTAACATTTTATTCCGATATAAACAAACTTCCCAAGTTTGACTTGAAGACAGATAGCGATATAATAGGTTTCTTTGATGAGTTTGACGACGCGTGTCAAATGGCAGGCGTGAGTGAGGAAAAGAGAAAAGAGCTATTACCTAGTGTATTCAAAGGTAATGGTAGACAGTGGATGAAGGTGTTTTTAAAGAGAAGGAATGTTAGTGAAACCAGTTATAAGCAACTACAGAAAAGCATAATCGAAGAGTTCACACGTACTAATGTGACATTAGATATAGAGGATCGTATAAGAGAAAGGTTGCATCTCGAGGATGAGCCTATAATAAATTATGTGTATGATATGCTTGTTTTGTGCGAAAGATTAGACGCCAACATGAATGACAAAAAGAAAATAGGAATAATTTTAGGTGGTCTTCAACCGTATTTCATGGAACGTGTAGGTACAAATTCATATTCGACAATTGATAAATTTGTAGAGGATCTTCAAAAAGTAGAGAAGAATAAGTGCAAAGTAGAGAAGCGCGTTAAACGGGAAAACGGAAAGGTTACTGTTAAAGACCTGTTAAAGAAGATGAGAGAGCAAGTAGAAGAGGAAGATAGCGATGTAGAAATTGATAAGTTGTTGTTAAAGAAAGAGATTAAAAGTAAGGAAGACGTGAAAGTTAAGCAGGAACCAACGAGTATTACTCAATTGAGTGAGCTAGAAAAGAAAATAGAGAATTTACAGTTGACATTAGCTGCGAATTTTCGAGACCGAAATAGTAGAGAAGATAAAAATGGTGGTGATTCGAAGCAATACAGGAACAATAGTAATAATTTTAGAGGAAATAGAAGTTTTCGGAATGGAGGACGAAATTTTTACAAGAATAATGGAAATAGGAATGGGAATAGGAATAGTAATAATAATTATATTAGGAATAGAGGTTCTAACGGATATAATAATGGAAGAGGATTTCGAAATAATTGGCGTAATAATAGAGGCGGAAGGAAGACAAGTTTTTGGCAACAAAGAGGAAATAGTTGTTGTGCGAATGGTGTTAATAGGCCAACATGGTGCCAAAATCATAGCCAAATAAATAGTCCCGTACAGTATGTTCCGGTAGTACCGAACCAGATAAATGGTACAACTTATTACCAGGCTACAACTTCAAATAATTTAAACTAGGTCAAACTGTAAATGACAGAGGCACATTTACAGGTAGTAAATTAAAAGTTAGAGAAATAGTAGCCTCTACGTTAACTGATAATAATATGCTCTATGTTCCGATAGAAGTAGATGGTAGAAATCATAAGGCTTTAATTGATACAGGATCGCAGATATCCATTGTAAATGAAAAACTAGTCCCACCTAGTGCGAAAGTAATCCCTAGACCAACGAGGATTCGTGGAATAACACAGAATGTGTTAGTAGTGAACAAGATCGCTGTGATTAGATTTAAAATGGCCGGACAGACATTTCATTTGGAATTACGCGTAGTAAAGGATTTTCCGTATCAAGTTTTGATCGGGAATGATTTTCTACAGAGTCAAAATTGCCAAATAAATTACGGTCAGAATAAATTGACATTGCAGAGATTTGGAAAGCCAAGATTAAGGAAAAGGGAAGAACAGGAATCTCTAACTGTGTCTGATAATGCGGCGTTAGGAATAAAACATTGTATTCGACCAAGATGGGTATTAGGTCATAAGGTACGGTTGTTACCTAGGTCTAAGACTACGGTAGAAGTGAATTTGGTTAGTTCCTGGAATAACAGGGAATATTTGTTGGAACCAGATAGGAAGATAGAAGCCCAATACAATGTGTTGATTCCGCGTGCACTTTTATCGGCTGAAAATAACAAGATAGAGATTATTAATCCATCTAATAGAGCAATTTTATTGAGACCGAATATAACATTAGGAAAAGCTGAAGAATGTGTGGATGAAGAACAATTGAAGAATGAAGGATTATCAACCGAAGATATTGATAGCATTTTAAGATCTCGTAGAAATTTTGATAAATCTAGATTGAAATTCGGGAAGGAAACGAAACCGGAAATTAGGGATAGAATTGAGAGTTTGTGCTATGATTTTGCGGATGTTTTTGCATGGCAGGATGACGAATTAGGCCAAGTAAAACATTTTGAGCATCACATTGAGTTAGAAACAAAGGTACCATTTAGACGTCACCAATATCCGATTCCCATAGCGTTAAGAGATAAGGTTAAGGAACAAGTTAACATTTTGTTGAGACAAGGAATAATTGAAGAAAGTTCAAGCGCTTACAACTCTCCGATGTTGTTTATACAAAAACCGTCAGGGGGTATTCGTGCAGTTTTGGACTGTCGGTTTTTGAACAAGTGCGTCAAACTGCATAGCATTGCGCTGCCCCCGATCCATCAAATTTTAACGTGTATGGGAGGACACAAATATTTTAGTATTTTGGACGTAAAATCGGCTTATCATCAAGTGCCTATTTCTGAGGAGTCACGGGAGTATACTTCATTCAATATACCAGGCGTAGGAGCTTATCAGTATCGTGTTCTTCCTATGGGATACTTACAATCGCCCGCCATATATACCAAGATAATGGCAATGACCCTGGCAAATGTAAATCCAGAGTCAGTTTCCTATTATATGGATGACGTATTTCTATATACGAATAATCAGGAGAAAATGGTAGATGTACTTCAGTCTGTTTTTAAAAGATTGAGACATTATGGACTCAAACTATCTGTTGAAAAATGTCAATTCATAGAAAGGAAAATTATGGCTCTGGGACATATTGTAAGTGATGCGGGATACGAGGTTAGCCCGAAGATAATCCAGGCGATAAAAGCATGTAAGGCCCCGAATAATGTAAAGCAGTTAAAATCTTTTCTTGGTTTAACTAATTATGTTCGAAAATTCTGTAAGGACTATGCCAAAATCACATCAGCGTTTCAACCAATTTTGAAAAAGGGTCATAAGTTCGAATGGAATGAATCATACCAGCAGGCGTTCGATCAATTAAAATCTGCACTAATGAATGCACCATTACTAGCTCCATTTAGGGAAGACTTAGACACGAGAGTGTACACAGACGCATCGACTAGTTCGATTGGTGGAGTATTAATGCAAAAACAGGCTAATGGTGAATGGACGCCAGTAGCGTATTACAGTCGCGTGTTACGTCCACAAGAGAAGACCAGACACATAGTGGAATTAGAGATATTAGCAGTGATAAGTTCTTTAAGAGCATTTAATTATTACTTGTTCAATAAAGAATTTGAGCTGTACACCGATTGTAAGGCATTGAAGTATTTGCAAACGTCACCTAAATTAGCTCCGAAATTAGTAAGATGGAGTTTGGACTTAGCCCAATATAAGTACACACCGGTGCATTGTCCTGGAGAAAAGAATCCTAGTGATATTTTGTCCAGGAACACAGACTTTGAACCAACGGTAGATGATGTTGAGTTAGAAACGTTGAAGGTGAATTCCGAAGATCTCCAAGTTAATTTGACTTTTGATAATGATATTGACGTTGGCGACTTACAGAGAAAAGACTCATTTTTCGGACCGATCATGCATGCAATAGAACACCCAGAGGATGCTGATGTAAAAGCTGAGAAGCAGGCCCGATGGTATACAGTAAAGGACGATAGGCTTTATAGAACACAAAGAATGGCAGGTGGTACAAAATTATTATTATGTATTCCTTATGCGTTAAGAGAACAAGTATTCAAGAATCTACATTGTTCAGTATACGGTGGCGGACATTTTTCGTACACGAAATGCTATAGACGTGCTTTAAAATTAATATACTTTCCAAACATGAAGAAATTCTTCATGGAGAAGATAGGAGAATGCATAAGTTGCCAGATACAAAAAAGGAAGACAGGAAGAGTACCATTTCATGCGCAGACGTACCCCTCTTATGCTCCATTTCAGTCAGTTGTGATGGATGAGGTTGGACCTTTTAAATTGTCTCGTAACAATAGAAATAAGTACATTCTAGTGTTTGTTGATAATGCAACTAGATTTGTTATCGCTAGAGCGGTACCCGCAGTAACGGCAGAGATCGTTGCGCAGGTAATTTTCGAAGATCTGATTACGAAACATGGAGTTCCATCTCAGCTCCATCTGGACAGGCTATCATCTCATCGTAGCCGAATAGTGGAAGAAATGGCTGAGAAATTTGGAATGCAATTGCATTTTGCGAATACTAGCGCCCATTATTCTATAGGAAGTGCGGAAAGGGCCATTGGCTCATTGCAACAAGTAATGAAGCATTACATTGACAAGGATTTTTCAAACTGGGACGAGATCTTGCCAAGTTTGATATTTACTATTAATACGCAAGTGCATGATGGTACTGGTTTTTCACCATACTATCTTTTGCATGGAGTCGAACCAAGAACGTTTCTTGAGCAGGACCTAGACATTCCTTGCGAATACGTCGACAATGAGGTGAGACTTCAGAGCATAAAAGAGGCACGCCAGCTAGCGTACAAAAATTTGCAGAGAAGATTTAGATCTCAGAAGAAGCAAATAGAGAAAAAGTTTGATCAACCGAGTTTTGAAATTGGTCAGAAAGTGTTAATAAGGGAAATGCCGAGAGCAGGTTTGCCCGCATGTTTTGGTAACCGTTACAATACTAAAGGGGTAATAGTGGACAAAATAAACAATAATTCATACAAGGTACAGTATGAAACGAAAAATGGTGAAAAGAAGAGTGATACTATAGACTTAAGACGTTTAAAATTATTTGTAGAAAGTAAAAATGGTGAAAGGTATGGTGAGACAGAGCAAACATCAGATGGCGATGAATAAAATTTCGATTTGGTGAAAAAAAAAAGAGTTTAACATAGGGTCTAATGTAACTATGGTACAAATTGGGTCTACCGATGAAGTGTCAGAAAGGGGGCACTTTCTCAACCAAACCCTAATCCCGAGATTGGAGGAAATGCTAATCTCCATCAGGAAATTTCCCGAATCGATAGACACTTTTTGAATTATAGTTACTAGAATTGTGAATAAATAATAAATGTATGGAATGTAAAATTAAAAGTATTGATTAAAATCAGTTGATACCTAGAAAATAAAATAAAGATAAAATACATAGGAATAAATAAATTGTTGATAGTAGGCTAAAATACTAATAAATAAATAAATAATCAGTAACAGGAAATTAATATTAGGTTTTACTAATTCCAGAATTTTATTCAAGATTGAAAAGGAAACATTAGAATATGGAAACAACAATGTGGGTGATCTATATAAAATTGATAGTTATGGTTCATGTTGCGAAGTCAGATGATCATCATCAAGTAACTATGAAGGACGTAGGGATAGCCCTAACACAAGATTCATTGGCAGTTCATGCATCAAATATGGTATATACAACAATTCGATTACATGTTAACTTTCACGAAGCTGTGCCAATGCACAAAGTGTGTAGCGAATCATATGATATTCTAGAGGAATACGCAGAAAGGGAAAGACAATTTAGACTTAATATAATAAATTCAATACCATGTCAGTTCGTATTCATAAATGGTAGTTCTAAATGTATGGAATCAGCAAGGACTAAACGTTCAATTTGGTCTATGCTATTAGGATTTGGGTCTATAGGATTGTCAACCTATAACCTAATACACACACAACAGTTGTCGACCTCAATTCAAAAATTGTCCGAACACGAAAATGTATTGGCTGAGGAGATTCATAAATTAAAATTATCGCATAATGAAGAAATTTCAATAATGCATGGTGTGGTAGTTAAGGTACATCATGTTCTTCAGAATGTAAGGAGTAAACTGCAAGAGATGTATTGCTACTTGCAGCAAGCTCAAAGGAAAATTTTGACTAATCTATTTTCTCATTTAGCTAGAGAAAGAGTGACTAAAATATTTAACGACATACTTAGCAACCAATTATCTTATCATATTTTGTCAAACTTAGATGTACATAAATTTATAAATAGTCATGATATTTTGAAGTATTCAATTTATCGTTCTGATATAGGAATGTTTTATCGAGTATCGTCGATTTATTTAATGAAATATGACTATAATGGAAACAACATCGACTTATTATTAAAAACGCCAATTGTTTACGAAAATACAGTTTCGAAGATGTTTAATGTAATTTCTATGGGTTATCTGACTAACAACTTTAGAACGTACTATAAGTTACCGGAAGTGGTATACTTAGCCAATGGAATATATCACACACTTGATCGATCGAAATGTGAATTCAAGAGTTTCTTGTATTTTTGCGAGCAGATATCATTGGATGATGCTGCTAAATGCTTGAATAATATTGTGTTCAATGGGTCGTTAAGTGGTTGCGAACAACAAACAGAGAAATACCTAGGCAAGGTAGTGTACAGATATACTCATGCTGGAGTATTATATTCGTCATTGGTAAAAGGATATGTTACTAAGCTAGGTAAACATCATGAAGTAACATCGACGAAGGTGGATTATGGGAACAATTGCTCATACTTCATTGAATATGATTCATTTGATAACCTGATTTTTGGAGAATTGGCGATTCGAACTAGAAAAGTAATAAGTGTAAACAATAAGCATTTAAGTTTGATAGGGAATTGGACGCTAAAGCAACTAAATTTTAGTATACACCATGAGGAACTCAACAATCTAGCTGAAAATTTATTAAAACTGAAAGTGGATACCACTGTACCACTACTAATAATTAGGACGAATTACATAATGTACGTAATAGCAGGAATTATAATTGTATTAATTATTTCAGTCATAGCATTAATAACGTTGTATTGCAGACTGTATAAATCGATAAGAAAATATAAAGTAGAAAATAGTGAACCATAATAATCATAATAATAATAATAATAATAACAATAATAATAATAATAATATTTAGGATCATATTGTATAAAATTGTTTGTAGTCCATGAACTACTGTGGAAAAAAAAAGTCTAGAAAAAGTTGTAAACCAGATCGTAAACGTTGGAATTAATTATTGGTAATTTTGGAAATTTTGAAAAAAAAAACTAGGAAATTGAATGTAAACAAACATGGAGATATGTCAAAGTGTATTCAGTTCATGCATTCCATACTCACCAAACAGCCATCACCAATAGTAAACACCATCACCATATGAAGGTATAAAGTTATGTAAACAAAGTCTATAGTCTATGATAGTCCATACTAGTTATTCTACCCAAACCGGATAGGTTGTATTGTAATACGGTGTACCAAACGATGTCCCATTTCCGTATAAAGTGTGAACAAAATGAAGAAAATTGTGAAATAAGGATAGAAATAGATGAGAAATAGGTTACCTAGATGAATCTAGGATAGTGACATCAATCATCAATAGATAAAGTCTAAAAACATTCAAACATTCAAGAAGGGATAAGGAAAATAAATGTAGAAAGTAATAATATTAGTAATAACAACTCTAAAAATAGTTAAAAATAGATAAGAATAGACGAACTAGTAATAGGTTACTATTATAGTAATAGTAGATAGTATATATGTATAAATATTACAAGTAGTTTTAGAAAATAGTGAATAATGAATTTTATATTGTAAGAAAATGGTGAATTAAAAGGTTAAAAGAAGCAAATAAGCATAGATAAAGCTAGAAATAATTCACAAATAGTGTTAAAGAATGTTTAGTGTATGTAGTAATAACGTATTTATTCATTATTTTTAAAGTCCGAAAGTTTTTGTAAGTGTTAGAAAAGAAAAGAAAAGAAAATAATGTATTTTATTAGAATTAGTAATAATCAATCAATATTGATTGAAAAGAATCATTAAAAGCATTAATTTTATTGTGGAACGTAATTGGTAAACGATATGAGCAAGGCTCACATCTTATTTTGTATGGGTTTGCGTTAAACAACAGTAATACTCTGAGCAGCTGGAGGAGAGAATGAGAAATGAGACCTGCGCGAGAGAGTAACTCCGCGCGAGGCTACGCTAATCTCCACTCCAGGCCCCGAGCACATGGTAATCTCGAATGGTTCCGAGTGAACTCGAGTGGACACGAACGGGATTCGCTTCGTTCAGTCCCGTTGAAGCGCCCACAGCTTCAATTTCCATCCTACTTCAAGCGTAAAATCATATAATATACTTTTAGAAATTCAAGAAAAAATTAGTATTTAATAAAATTATTCATATTTAACCACGGAAATGATTAAAATAAGGTTTAAACTACATAAATACGTACGAAATAAGTAATAAAAGCTTAAATATAGAGAGATATAGCGAGTATAATTTAATGCTATATTTATGATAGAAAAGAGTAAAAACATGAGTTTTTAAGTGTGAAATATAGTCTCCAAGTTATGGTTTGACAGACTTCACACATAGCTAAAGTTTCAATGGTCATGCACAAAGATTACTAGGAAAGTAACAAGGGTGCTCGACACAGAAAGAACAAAATAAGACTGCTTCAAAAATACGCGATTTTAGAACGCAATAAGTGAAGGCAGACACAAGATAGATGTTTTAATAAGTTAATTAACTATAATAAATGTACTTTTCTACAAATTTTAAGTAGGCCTATCCCGACTTTATCTATTTCTCGTCTATTTCAGATAATATCCGAAAGCGAAGGAAATGGACATCAATACGATATTATTATTAATATCAGCGTTAGTTTTAGGAAGTGTATTAGTAGTAATAGTAATTATAACATGTTATATTTTGTTAAAATTAAATAGGATAGAGAGAAAATACGAAAATAGTGTAAGAAATAGTAGAAATAATATAAGATCAAGCATAGATGTAGAAGTAAATGGTAGAGATGAGTCTGAGACTTACGCAGTTTCCCACGTATCACCAATTTATGCCACTATTTTTAATAAGAGCAAATCTACACTAAAAACTATTCCACAAAGCACTGAAATCACTATTTTTAAGAATTTGCCAGATGGTAGTATAGTAGATTTTAGTAAGAGCACTGAAACTGAACGGAAACACACACAATTACACCACATCACCACAGAAGATGAGAAAGACACTAATACATCAATGGGACACTGTAAATTCACGAAAACCGACGTTTTCAACGATGATTCCGACAAACACGGGAAAACTGAGTGCCCGAAAAAGATGAAAAGTGAATTCTTTTGTCCGTGTGACATAGTGGTTTTGTAAAATAAAGTGTTTTAAAACTAATAATGTAATAAGTGCGACGAAATATTAACACTCGATGTTATCCAGTCAACGGTGACGCGTGAATAGAAGGCAGGAAGTTGAATTAACCTTGACAAAGCTTGATTGAAAAACTGATGAGCTTGCAGTAACTATGCTGGAGGTACATTCAGGATTTCCAATGCCCTGCGTTAGGATTTTCTTTCTGTTCAGATTAAAATCTCAGTGAATAAAATTTTCATGAAAATAAAACATTAATATGTTCAAGTTTTACAGTGCGGTTGTGAATATGTTAATTAACTATGTTCTAAAAACTATGTTACAAGTTTTTGTTCTAGATTTCCATTCACAGAGAGGTGGAAATAAATGAAGTTAAAACATTACTGATACGGCCAATAAATTTATTGGTTGGCAAGTATGGACAGTCAGAGTAATGGAAGTTTTTGGTAATACGACACTGTAAAAGCGTTGTCGCTAAGAGGAGATAACTCAAGAGTACTTGCAAACTAATATATATGTATTCATGCACAATCACTCTTGACAAAACGTGATGTGCAAGTATTTCAGCAAAAACTCGCTAGATGTCGCGAGGATATACTTTGCTACATCACATTTCAAATATTGTATTTTATAATTTTAGGAAGTAAGAGGAAAATTAAATTAAAAAAAAAATTCAAAGATATATATATTATGAATACATGTTAGGTGAAGGAATATCGATTACTATTTATATAATTTATTTTGCATAATAATACATATTTTATTCCATTTCAAGTTTATATTTATCGTTACTATGGTGTTAGTATATATCTTGTACAGGGTGTTTATAGAAAATCGCCCTCTTACGATGTCGAATTTGGTTTGCGGAGCAACCAATTTTTAAGGGGGGACATGTGGAAGTACTCGATTTTCGAGGATAATAAGTTGTATATTTTGATTTTATTTTATGTTTATGTCGCGGAATTGTTAATAAGGTTATGGGAATTTAATGTTGTAAATGTGAAGTAAATGCAAGCTGCACAGTCTTGTTAACGTTTGTGTCAGCAATTTATTGTAAACACTTGTGTATAAGAATGTCATCGTTAAGAGTCTGGCAATGTAGGAAGGAAATGTTGACAATGTGTCTTTCCTCACATTAGCCAGATTCTAGAAATTGTATAAACTGAATCGGTAGGATTTTATGAATTTCATGAGATTACGGATGTACGGAGAATTGCTTAGAACCGGGAAATCAGAGCGTGTCGAGGGTTGCAATTTTGAGTTTTGACACATGGAAGGAATTTGTCTCTCCATGTGAAAACGGTGTTACACGTGCCGCAGCAGACGAAAAAGCAGACGATGGTAGTTGGACCCCGCCAAACAAAACCGGAGGACGAGAAGGTTTTGGGATGAGTTCATGGACAGTTCACGGATCAGTTCTTGACAGTTCACGAACAGTTCTTGGATGAGTTCTTGGAGAGTTTGCCGAGTTACGACAGCGAATAATTCTTAGAAGTTCATGATCAATTTACCGTGATCATTCTTGGGTTCGATTTTGGAGAATCGAGTTTCATTTGAAGATCAGCCAGATGATAAGAGAAGACAGTACGTTGTACTTCAACATAGTCTAACGACGCAGAACTTAGGCAGAGATTTGCATTGAGAGGAGCCATTCCTCAATGCCCATTTTCGTCGTCCACCAACAAGGAATTTCTACTTAAGGAGCAGAGTTCAACACCAGAACGACGAGGGAATACACCAGTTTAATCCAGGTATGTGTGGCACCGAGTCAGAATTCAAAGCTCAATACTTGATCGTTCTGTACCTGTCTGGCAAATGAATCCGAATATCCGTTATAGCTAACATTCATAGATCTTACAGTTCATCCATAAAATTATCGAAATACAGTGTTTTATTTTAAATGAAGTGGACGTATCTTTATTTGTCTAATCCCCAAATAAGAAACCTCTCGCAAGTTAATTTTATAGTTTGTCCCACTCATTCTAGATGGTGAGTGGTAGGCGCCTAGTAGCACTCGATTTGCATCCCCAATTAGGCACTGAGTGGCTAGGTTGTCACAAGTGTTTCTTTTGCAGAATTTCTGCAGAAAATTTTTCACTTACAAAAGCTAATCGCAGAAAGCCAAAGAAAGTTCTACCATCGGGTACAGGCGAGAAAACAAAAACATTATTTTCTTAGAAAGATGTGATTTTAATAAGATGGTAATTGAGCTACATTACAACAAATGATCGACAAGGAGAACAGATGGCGTTACGTTCCATTTACACCAAGTGGGGCTTTCAAAATTATGTCCAAACATGAAGAAAACGAAAACAGCATTTTTGGAGTTACGTTTCTCTGGTTCTCATGCAACGGTTAGAAATAGTGAGGGAGAAAGAACGATTTTAGACGTAATTGAGAAGAGGAAAAGAAATAGGTTAAGACATTGACTTGGAAAGAACCGTTATCATGAGCGAACTGTAAGAGCATATGGTGGCACGAAAGAGAGGGAGAGGACGAAATAGCCTACAATTGATCAAAACAGAAAAATCTGATTTGACGACAAAAGGGTTAGCTGAGGACCTTGATGCATGGAAGTCTTTTTCTGTTGCGGTAAGTGATTTGTCAATTGCCACTAAGGGCAGAATACCTATGATGATCACGTTGTAATTCACCAAATGGTTACCTTCCTAACGTTCCTTCGCGCGATCGATCTTCCATGTACGCTGCGGCAATTTCAAAGGTTATGCTCTAGGTCGGTCCACTTTCACACCGATGCTTCACACATGAATCTTCACCTGCATGAGCAGTAAAATACCTCTGCCTTTTCACTATCCATGTTGAGATTAGCATAATCCTGTCAATGTATTCACAGTGTTGCCAATATTATGTTTCGAGTCCTCGTATTATTAATACTAAATAAAGTACAAATGAATACTTTTAACTTTTACTCTTTATTAAAAATCAGACCCATATTTATATATTGTGCGCTCGTGTGCTCTAAATAATTTGCCACCCCTTTCCCCCGCACAAACGTATGTCTCAAACAAGGAAACAAGCCGTGATTTTGCAAACACCAGTTTTTGTTGAGTAGCAGTTCAGGTATTACCAGTTACAAAATTTACAACGTAATTTTAAATGGCCTAATTCTCTCGATGATAATTATGGAGGTCCCTGGGCAAGAGGAACCCATTGTAGTGAACCCATTGTAAAGAAATGATCCAAATGACCTGTTCCAAGTAGCTAGGTCACAACCGAGATGACACATGGGGTGCAAAGTCCCTATAAAGAATAACATGGGGGCATTTTAAAAATAATCGAAAACGATCAATATTAGAGTTGAATTTATAGTTTGTTTCGGGTCGCTGAGATGAATAGTGATAATTTTAATCGAAATTAACTTCAAGGTCATACTCCATTCCCATGGAGGGCGCGAGATTTTAAAACGAAGAAACGACGTAATATATTAGTTTTCAAATCATAGTTTTCAAGGTCACTGAGTTTGACGATATCAGTTTTCATTATGTTCAAGTTTATCCTCACCTCTTGGGGTGGGGATGGGGGTGGGACAGGATGACTTTTAATAATAATCAGATAAGTCAGCTAATTAGTAACTACTGTAATTAGAGTGAATTAAACATATTCACATATTTTCTCGCACTTGCGTGGAACTCTGCGGATTAATAGTTTTAAATATTACTTATTATGAATCTTTAAAAAAAATCCGAAATTTTGCCGCCCTATGCTCGAGCACAGAATAGCACTTACCTAAATGCGGGCCTGCTCAATATATTGCAAGGATCCCCACATCACAATAGACGCACGTGTCAACTCAACACGTGTTATTATTTACAAACAAAATAGCAGACAGCAAGCCAACGCGGAAGGACACCGAGGAACGCCGAAAGCAGACGGACCTCACGAAAGGACCCGAGGAGGACAAATAAAAGGAGGGACACCGAGGGACCCAGCATCAGTCGTCCAACTGATCAAATCACCTACACCGCCCTGAGGTCGCACTGGACTAGGGGACACCCATCCTTCCCGAGGTCGCACTGGACTAGGGATCCTATCAACAACAAAGCCTTGCGAAGCTGCCTTGAGCTGAGGGGGCTATCCTTCCAAACTCACCGAACCGGCAGGTGCCTTGGAGACTGCTTTGAGAGAAGGGGCACCGTGCAAAACACCTATACTCCTCTACTTGGACATTAACGAGGAAACAGCATTATTCTCTTTGTAATCAAAGACGTTTTGTATTTATCAAATTTTATAATAAAATTGGTGAAGGGATAAATCTCGGACCATTATTGACTCTACCAAAAACATTACATGGTGATAGGCACCGGAGTTTTGTACGGGGCGCTCTTTTTATTAACTTTTTTAACAGGCACAAGGTCAGTATCAGAATCTATTTTATCTAGGTTTTACTATCAAAATTCTAAATTTAATTATCAAATATTTCTCTCTTCCTTTCCTTAAGTGCGATTTATGCCGGAAACTAGATCGGGTAAACAGACATATAGATCAGGAGAGAATAACACAAATATGACAGAGGGTGCATCCAATTTATCCTTTAATATGCCACATTTAACGAAGTATGCGGGACACATGCACGAGGATCCGGACAGGTTTTTTATGATATTCGACCATATGGCAGCAATGCAGGCATGGTCACCGGCTAAGAAGAAGGAAATTCTACCAATATATTTACAAGACACGGCACTAGATCTCGTATTACAGCTTAAAAATCAAAATCAATTTGACACAATGACATATGACAATCTAAAATCTAAGTTAGTAGCTTTATGTAGGCCAAAAGTCCCATCGTACAAAGCAGAGCAGGAATTATTCGAGGTACAGCAAGGAATGGACGAGCCAATAGACTCGTACTTTTTACGTAAACTCCGAGCAATAAGGCAGTTATTACCGGAAGCGACTGAAGAACAAAAGATTCACCATTTATCTTTGGGTTTGCAGAGGGATTTCCTTAATAAGATAGCATTAGAAAGGTTTGCAACGGTAGAAGCGCTACAGAATAAATTAAACACACTGGAAGCAGCTAATGACCTTTTAAGGAAAAGAGAACACGCAGAGCTATCACAAAAATTACATATGTTATACGGCCAGAATAATATACCTAACCTGCATAATACATCCTATGGCCTATCAACCGAACCAAAATCAATATATCCTGGACAACAGTTATACCATCATACCTATCCTGTGCAGATGCAACCAGTTACACAACCAATGAACACCTATATACCTGGATATCAACAACAAAATAATCCTTCCATGGCAATTTCTCAACCCAACCATCAAGAAATTCAAACCTCAAGCCAGGAACCTAAGACCGTTCCCCACCAAGAGCAAAATCCTCCACAAAGTGACCTGTCTACCTTGGCCAATAAAATGGCAGAATTGTCGCTAGTGATAGCCCAGACGAATTATAGAAGCCATCCGAGGAATAGGAAACAGGGAAACAGGAGGAGAAATAACAATAACAACGGGAAGAACAATCAGCAGAATACGGAAGACCAAATTTTGGTGTGTGCAATATGCCGGAAGCGGGGGCATGGGGCATCTAATTGCTACAAGCGTCAAAAAAACGCATAAGGCAGCCCCTTGACAAGGGGGCCGATAGTTACCATCACACGGAACGAGGAGACCCAAAAGAAACCGACACAAATTACGAAATTCCTGTAATAAACGAACAATCAGAACAATTGGCAGAAAGACGGGAAAATATTGCATTAGAGGACGAAAATAACAGGTCGCATTTAACAATTAAAACTAAATTAGGCCTTCAAAATGCGATAATTGATACAGGAAGTACTGTTTCCCTATGGCCCACCCAAATCGTTCCCCCTGGAACAGATATAATTCCATTTCAGACAATAATAAAAGGAATTTCAGGCAATAACATTCATTTGAACCAAATAGCATTAATAAAATTTAAAATAGGACAGACCACATTCACTCATTACTTTAGAGTAATTGACAAGACAATGCCAATAATCATAGGAATCGATTTTCTCCAACGTTCGCATTCCACCATAGATTTAAACAAGAACACAATCTCGTTTTTTAAACGACCGAGGAAACCGCAATTACCAGTTCAAAGTACAGAGAATACATTGTCAGCTTTAACAACTCAGATAATATCGCAGACGGATCACAATTGTTTATATCTGACTAAGCAAATAACTTTGCCTCCAAGATCGCATACATATGTACAAGTAGCAGGTAAGAAAAAAATAGCTGACAGAGAATTCCTATATGTATCATTGCTTCCTGGATTACGCGAGAAATATAACTTAAATGCCCTCGATCAAAAGATAGAAACAAGCAAAATGGTAATGTTAATTTCTAATCCAAATGGCAAGAGCGTAACTATGAAGAGAAACACGCCAGTGGCGGCTCTTGAGGAAGGGCACGAAATTTCTTTTAACGCCCTAAAAGAACCAGATTTCTTTGAAAAGGCATATCAATTCAAAACGAAAGAGGAAACAGAAGAACGTTTAAAATACACAAAAACACTTTTCAATAAAGAGCTCTTTGACGTCAACCCCGACCTAGACAGAAAACAAAAGCAAGCAGTTTATGATTTGTTATTTAAATATAGAGACGTTTTTACATATGCACCTGATGATATTGGATATTTTAGGGGATATGTTCATAAAATAAGAATTTCTAAGTCTGCCGTATTCCACGACCGCTCCCCACCTATTCCATTACATATTAGAAGTCAAGTAGATAAGCAAATTCAGGACCTTATCAAAGCAAACATAATCAGGCCAACTGACAATAATGAATTCTCTTCTCCACTTCTTGTGCTCAAGAAGCCTAATACGAAGGAATTTCGAATAGTTCTCAACCTGCAAAAGTGTAACACTTATACCAAGTATCTGTCGGTACCATTTCAAGCAACAGAGGACGTTCTAAACTCTATAAAGGGGAAAACTTACATAAGCACTGCCGATCTTTCCAATTCCTACTTCCAAATCTTGTTGCATCCTAAGAGCCGTAAATATATGACTTTTGAGCTCAATCATAATAGAAAGTCATACGAATTTTTGAGATGCACAATGGGGGCCAAAACAAGTTCCCAAAGTCTTAGTGTTGCCACGAGAATGATTTTGGAGGGACTACCAGATAGAATTACAAATTTTGCTGACGATCTTGTTACTAGTTCGTATAATTTTCCACAGCACTTGCAGGATTTGGAGTTATTATTCCAGAAGCTTAGGAAACACGATTTTCGAGCATCACCTAAGAAGACCCATATTGGCTATCAGGAACTTAATGTATTAGGACACCTTGTTAGTGGAGAATCTATTAAAATATCTCCAAAAATAGCTAAAAAGATACGAAATTTCAAGAGACCTACTACAAAGCGGATTCTCAAAAGCTTTATAGGCCTATGCTCATATCTTAGGGCCCACATTAAAGACTTTACGTTAAAAATTGAGCCTTTCCAACAATTAGTAACATCCAAATCTAAATTTAAATGGACAGAGAATCACGATGTTCTCTTTGAACAATTAAAAGAAGACATACTAAACGCTCCATCACTTGCTCACTTTGACGACTCGCTAGAAATTCGCGTCTATAGCGATTGCAGTCAAACTCAAGCAGGAGGACTACTCGCCTGCTATGACCCAAAAACTGACACTGAGAAGGTGGTTGCTTATTGTTCCCGGAGGCTAACGAAAAGTGAAGAGAAAGCAAGCACATGGCAAAAAGAGTTGTACGCTCTTATATACACATTGCGCAAATTTCGCTATTTTCTACTAAATAGAAAATTTAACCTATACGTAGACGCAAAGTGTATCGCGACGATGAATAACCAGCCGGACAAAGTCGGGAAGTACACAAGATATAAGTTGTTTCTAGCTGATTATGATTTTGATATACAATATTTGCCCGGATCCAAACACCCAGCAGACATAATCAGTAGGCTAGAACAGGCCCAAGATATTAAGAAAGAAGGTGAGAAAGAAGAAAATGACGAAGAAAAAGGGGAAGACTATTATGCTTTTAAATCAAATAGCCTTCAAGTTAACACTGTAGAAGCAGGAAATAACGAGCCGTTACCGAATATCGCAAGAGAGCAGCGCAAGGATGAAAATTACAAAGACATCATTTCCGTTTTAGAAGGAAGGGAACCGGAAAAGATCTCCACAGTCAGATCAGCAAGATTTTTTTGTCTTAAAAACGGCATCTTATATCGAAAACAAAACCACCCCGATTATGGATTATTACATCTTTTATGCATACCGAAGTCCCTAGCTAATTTGTGGTTCACAACCTTCCACCGCCAGGCGACCAATCCGCATTTTGGATTTTCAAAATCATACAAGACCGCTATCAAGAAATTTTATATGCCATATCTGAAAAACTATCTTGCTAATAAGATACGCATGTGTACTAATTGCCAACATCTGAAGAAACTAGCACAGAAGAAACAAGCCGAACTCTTACATCACCCGGTGGGCGAGATAGCAACAACATGGATATATGACGAGTTAGGACCCCTACCAAGCAGAGAAGGAAGAAATAAGTACATACTAGTAGCCACGGAATTAGCCACACGATATGTCATTGCAAAGACAGTAGACGCCATAAACGCGGAAAACATAGAGAAATTTTTGGAACATGAAATTATCCTCAAATTTGGAGCTTTTACAACATTATATTGGGACCGACATCCAGTACATGGAGCAACTCGTTTACAAAATTTGGCGCAGAAGTACGATTTCGTCTATAAGTACTCACCCGCATATAACCATGCTTCCATAGGGTTAGTAGAGCAAACTAATAAAATCATACAGAATTGTCTAAAGTTTTTCGTGCAAGAACACCACACGGATTGGGAAAGATGGTTACCGCACGTTATTTTTGGTATCAATACGTACGTACAAGGAGGGACCAAATATTCTGCAAGTTTCTTGTTGTTTGGTTATGAACCCAGGACCCCGCCAGAATGTACGCTCGAATCAAGACAACACATACAAATTGACAGAAATAAACTAGCGGCCATCAGGAAGAAAGTACGAGACAACCTGGAAGAGGCGTATAATAAACAAAAGCAGTTTTACGATAAGCGCCATAGACAGACAACTTATAATCCAGGGGACCTTGTATTGGTATATTATCCCACAAGAAAAATAGGATTACCCGAACATTTCACAGTTCACTATGACGGCCCGGCACGCGTCCTGGAGAAGATTAATTCAAATTTGTATAGAGTAGAATTACCATCTAAATTTAAGGACAGAATTCAAGAAATTGCGGTGGACCGTTTGAAACCATTTTACGAAGATCAAACTGAGGGAACACAAGATTAAGAAGAAAAAGGCCCAAATCCAAGAAGAAGAATTTAACAAAATTTCTAATACTTACCAGGAAAAGAAGAGGAACTAACACCAAAAAAAAAAAAAAAAAAAAAAAAAAAGAGAGAGAGATGCACTGACATAAATTCGCACTTCCTTATTTCAACTATAAACTATATCTCATTCTATTATTCAACATCGTTACAATTTGTGTTTCCGTTCTCGCAAAATGCAAGATCAACATTTTTTTCTCTTTCTTTTTCTTTTTAGTTTCAAAAGTCATTAATCCTTGCAAGGTCGAAATATAATACCTTCTTGTCTTCAACATCTCTTCTTCAATACAAACGTACATGAATGCTTATTACGTCACTTCTTCTCCTTATACAGGATGTTCATAAAATCAGGCTCTTCCCAACATTATACAGAGTGACCAGAAATTCACATTCTCTATTTTTCTTTTTTTTAAAGAAAAGTTTACCAATTCCAAAACTGATTCTTCTCTTTTCATTCGTTCTAGTAATAATTAAATTGTGCCTCGCCTTTCGTAAGCCCCGCTACAAAACAAAACTTAACCAATTGGCTAAACATACCTTCACCATTAGGAAGACTCAATTCACTGGCGCCTACTCCACTAATACTACGAAAGAGACTTCACTAATATAGACTACCCATACCGGATGTGACCGATCTTTAATAAACTGATATATTTATTCATCACAGTGATGACACTTCTGCCCACTTTGAGGGAAATTATAAACTGGTTTTGATCCTGCTTAGTTGGGAAGGAACTACAGTGTTATTACCATTATGTGTATATTTCACAACAAGTTTTTCATAGTGATATTGGTGTATTATAGTGTTTATAGTGTTTTCTTGTGCATGAACAATATCTCAAGGGTTTCAGCGTTGGTGCAGTTACCTTTTACTAATTACAATTATGTACTTTCTCAAAATAATCTTCCAGATTATTTTTTTTCCAGTGTGGGGGGTGCAAGGATCCCCACATCACAATAGACGCACGTGTCAACTCAACACGTGTTATTATTTACAAACAAAATAGCAGACAGCAAGCCAACGCGGAAGGACACCGAGGAACGCCGAAAGCAGACGGACCTCACGAAAGGACCCGAGGAGGACAAATAAAAGGAGGGACACCGAGGGACCCAGCATCAGTCGTCCAACTGATCAAATCACCTACACCGCCCTGAGGTCGCACTGGACTAGGGGACACCCATCCTTCCCGAGGTCGCACTGGACTAGGGATCCTATCAACAACAAAGCCTTGCGAAGCTGCCTTGAGCTGAGGGGGCTATCCTTCCAAACTCACCGAACCGGCAGGTGCCTTGGAGACTGCTTTGAGAGAAGGGGCACCGTGCAAAACACCTATACTCCTCTACTTGGACATTAACGAGGAAACAGCATTATTCTCTTTGTAATCAAAGACGTTTTGTATTTATCAAATTTTATAATAAAATTGGTGAAGGGATAAATCTCGGACCATTATTGACTCTACCAAAAACATTACAATATCTTCTTCATTTGACAAGTACATTTGCTGTTTTCATTGCAGAATACGTTGAAACACATCGGCTACCAACTTGTGGATCAACCTGGAGGTATTAATGTCGATCGACTCCAACAAAACCTTTACGATCGAATGCAGAAGAATGAGGACGGACTGATTGGCGTCGACGAATTCATTGCTTCAGTCAAGGAGGACCCTGACCTCTTCGAGCTCTTGGAGTTTAATCTGCCTCGGAAATAATTTCTCACAAAATAATTATAGCTTCAGGGTTATGACGTTTCCGAAACATTTGAAACAAAGTAAGATGGAATAAATTTTGAAAACATCAAAATATGGAACATTTAAAAAACGCTGGGTTTTAATTTTATTTTTTAACTCGATTATAATACAAAGAAAAAAAGCCGATTGATGATGTTAGTTTCGAGTTGATAGTATTTTAGTAGGAGCTAGTTCTATGATCTAATGTGGATTAGTTCTTGCATTTCTTCATTGGCATATAATATAATTCAAAGAGATATTCTAAACCAGTGTTTCTCAAACCGTGGTCTATGTATAAAAAGTGGTCGTCGAACTGTCTGCGGTCTGTTCTTCTGATCCATCTACATAGTCATAAAAAGACATTAAAGTTACTGTCAACTGACTGCGTATCACCTGCTACATTTGAGAATCTCAAACTGGTAGAGATTAGATTAATTATTGATAATATAATTTAATAAAATAATAAATACTTTTGTAGCTATATAGAGAGTGAACCTGAAAGATGTGTACAAACTCCGGGAGGTAATTCGTGACATCGAAAGACGACAAAAATTCCTGTTGCATGTTGTCGAATTCTGGGTCATGTACTAGTGACCGGGGTGCCAACTTGGAATCGACAATCGAATGCTGAGAATTGGAACGGAACAGAAAGGTGTGCACAAATTATCTTCGTCTGCACAGCTGCTAATGTACCATTTTCCTTATGTTCATGGCCACATTTAACTAGTTGTGACGTCACGAATTACCTCCCGGAGTTTGTGCACATCTTTCTGTTCCATCCCAATGTCAGGATTAGACTGTCTGAGACTTCCCTGAGAACTCCCTTTGTTTCAACACAAATGCCTGATACAAAATGAATTCTGAAGACTCTGTTAATTATTTTTAAAAATATATTTCTAAAGCTAACTAGAACACACAATGCAAACTTTATTTACTAACAAAATAACTGAAGTTAAGACGGACAAAGGCAAGAGATCATGTTCTCGCACGATTCAACCGCTCTTGACTCCTACGTGTCTCAGACGGATGCTTAAAACTCACATTGACTATAATGGAAAATTTTCTTTCTTTCTTTATTTTTCTAAAGATATATTACTTCACTTTCTTCGTTTCTTAAACTATATTCATATTTTAGAATAGAAAAACGTAATTTCATACGCATCTAGCAGCATAAAGAACTAAAGTACAGTTGATAAGTTATAGTTGTTGTCAAAGCTAAACCAACTTTTCTTATCAGCAGTAAAACTGTCAAATGGTTGTTAGCGGCCACGTGCGGTTTGTCAACCAGTTGGATGTTCCCGGTATTACAAAACCTTAGCCACTCTCCCTGTCGCCAGGGTAAACAATGAAGTCTCGAACTATTCTTGTTTCTGAGTGTTGCAAACCAATAAGCAGATACGCAAAACAAGAATAAACATTTAAAATAGGCATAAAATACGTACACTTTATTCAACAAGTAATTTGCTCTTTTATTAATATAATAATAATAATAATAATAATAATAATAATAATAATAATAATAATAATAATAATAACTAAATTACTGTTGCAACAGCTCTTAGCACGCCCACACTTAATGCCACCCATTCCTGTGGAGTGATGTGTTGCCAGCACATCGGCTACCCTCGCCGTTAATGTTGGCTTCCTAGACTGTAGTACACCTATAACTCTTGAGATAAGTAGTACACCTATAACTATTGTTGCAATACAGGAATAAGATCAAAGATAGAACTGGTTCCTTGGACACTGAATCCATATCAAAAAGCTTACTGTATTTGCTCTATGGAGAATAACGTTAAGAGCTGGAAATGATAATTGATGACTGTAGATGATCCGATTGCACAAGAGAAACAAAATCAAAGATGAAACACATTGTTGCGGCACCAAAGCCATATTAAAATATCTTCCTTGTCGCTATCTATTTTCATTTTATCCATTAAGCAATCACTGATGGAAACAAGTAGATAAAGGTCTAAACAGAATTTATTCTTGAGGCCGCCGAATCAACGTCAAAAGCTGTTTCTTCTCATCTCCTACCGATTAGCTCGAAGATGAATATTGAAAACGGAAGTACTAGTAAATCACTAATACTTCCAGTTTTAGTTGATTAATACTTGTGGACATGGTACTTTTTCATGAGATGTTAATTTGATTCCAAAACAGTTCTTATCGCAATCTATTATAGTTTCTGTTGATGTTGTTCTACAGTGATGGATTGCAGAAATTTTTTTTCGACATCTCTTTCCGTTTTTGTTCCATTGAAATAAGCATTGAATCCCGAAATACTAGCAAATTTCAAACATTTTCAGTTTCGGTAACGTTTTGCCGGAGTGATAATGGTATGTTCTGTTGAGACGCTGAATAGATTTAAAAAAAAAATACATTTCTTTCTATGTCTATCTGTTTTTGTTCTGATGCCACTCGACAGATAGACAGAAAGATGGACGATTCTAGTCTTCTATAGGACTTCCGAGACTTACGCATAACACTTTTCACTAATAACCCAGGATAACAAAGAATTAGCAATGAAGTTTATTCTAACGCTGAGAATGTCTTATCTAAGAAAACACATTATTGCAAACTTTGTAATGTCTCAATTAAAGGAAACCACGTGTAATGTACTTGCAAGTACTTTTGATAAACACTTCCTCGTTCAGAGAATGAGGAAATCATATTCTTTGTTCTTGTTTTGCTAGCAGTTCACATCTTAACAAACAGAGGAGACAGGAAACATGCCAAGAGCAGAGAATTTACTGGTTATTTGTAAGAAGAGATAAGAAACCTTTTAAATCTGTAACCTAAAGTTTGCCAAAGAGGTACACAGTAATAAAATGGTGATCTTCAGAGAGATGGAAAGGATGGGCGAATACATTTCGAAATGAGAGTTAGTGTAGATGAAATACTGGATCCCTTCTATTCCTGAAATAATATTTTTCCATCGGTTTTTCTCGGTTTGACAAGGCAAGCGGTGCCTTTAATATGCTATATAGTCACTGGGCAGCTCCTTCAGGACTTTTCTTCAAGGTCAAACCAATGTAATTCTATCAATGACCTCGAAGACAACTTAGGTCCAAATCTGTGTCTGTTCCTAACAAAATGCTCACTTTATTTTCGGTCTTTTGTCCCGGCTTTTGATCAATTCCAACTAAATTCCACAAGCCCTGTAAGCAGATCTCCAGAAAAGTTCATGGTTTCATTTGGTAGAAATCAGTCACGAGATTGTTCAGAAATACTTTTTTACCCTCGGTCATGACCAAATTCAGCTAACAGACTGACCGATATCAGATATATTTGGCTACTTTCGATCTAAATCGGTCGAATGATAGAAATAAAATCGCATCGGTTTCGAACTTTTCCCCTCAATTGTCTTTAAAAATCTGATTCAAATTTTGCAGACGCCCTAACAAAAGCATGAACGACCATTCTGCTAATTTTGGCCAAAATCAGATGTCCGTGAACGTGGCCCCACCCACACCCGGACTAATTTTAAAACATATACCAAACATTAGTGCCCAGTGCTATTACACAAAAGCCAAAAAGGAAAAAGAAAACATTCTGGGTGGGGCTACGTTCACGCTAGCTTTACTTACTCAACCGATTGAAATGAAACCTGTGTACACAAAGTTAGTGCTAAATTGGTGCTAACGATATTGCATAAAAATAAAATTAGTGCTATTATCAGACGGCCAAATATATTCGAAAATCTTTAATGGCGGTATCATCAAAGAAAATATTCGATCCCTCATATTTTATCATAAAACACATAGCATTAATTTCCTTTCTAAGCGGTATCGTCAGCACTAATTTTTGCCATAGTTTACAAAATTAGTATTGTATTATTAAAAGTGGTTGGGGCTTAAATGTGAGGACCGCTTAATCTAACTTTCGTTCCCAGTAACGATGCGATCAATAAAGGAGTCGTCATCTTTGTTATATCCATCAAGGAATTTGAAGGTGTCTGCCATCCACTGAGTTTTGTGTTTCTCTGTCAAAATTTTCGGAACCCATCGTGCACTAACTTTTGGATCAACTTCATGCAATAAGCTACGTGAAACTAGCGGAAACTTAGACGAGACCTCTGTTATCACAAAACGGCGGTTTTCACGAACGTTGTCATTGACTTTTTGCGACAAGTTCATGTGTTATAATCGTCGCCCACTTCGGTCCTCATCTTGAACATTTGTGCAGCCATCTTTAACCCCTTCCAGATCCTATGGTACAATTTGTACCATACGCATTTTTCATGGTACATTGCGTTATTTCTCTTCTATTTGAGCTTTTTCGTCCGAGTTTTTTTTTTGTTATCCAAGTCCAGAGGCCTTGTAGAAGACATTACGTATGGTTTCAGACCGTCCTGCGTCCAGACATAGGAGGTGATGACGTCATAAGTCAAAAATTTCTTGTCTCATTTTCTAAGCGTATGTTCAATATTTTTTGGCGGGCTTATTTTTCTACGTAGAAGATTGAAATTTTGCACAAACATTCAGTTCACCAAGTAGTATTTACCAGATTTTTTGTTCCGATGTCAGTGCTAAAACAGGGGGAACCAGAGGGGCAAAGGGGTGAAAAAAGTGATATTTTTACCCCCAAAATCCCGTTTTCAGGATTTTCCCGCCTCACATACATGATGGAGACACGTGAGTCATACCGTCTGAAAGGCAGTTCCATTCTGAAGAGAATGAAGGTCTAATAATTATTCTAGGGTAATTAGGGACGTCTCAGTGATTTTTTTTTCAAAATATACTTCTATATATGGTAACATGGGGAAATTTCTGATTTTTTTCTGGCGGGTCTATTTTTGCACCTAGAAGATTGAAATTGTGCACAAACATTCAGTCCACCGAGTGGTATCGATCTCAGATTTCTGCCGACCGATCTCAGATTTCTGCGTTAAAACAGGGGGGTCCAGAGGGGCTAAAACTTGAAAAAAGGGATATTTAGACCAAAAATCCCTTTTTTCTGCAATTTCCCGCCTTAGATACATGATGGAGACATGTGAATGGTACCGCCTGAAAGGCAGTTCTATTCAGAAGAGAATATGGGCGACACATGACCCTAGGGTAATTAGAGATGTCTCAGGAATTTTTTTCTCTGAGATCATAGTGTTTTGTGGTAATTTGGGGCATTGTGGGAAATTTTGATAAAATTTCTCGCTCCCTTACCATTCAAGATAGAAACTTGAAATTTGGCACACACGTTCAGTATACCAAGTACTATTTCTCAGATTTTTTTTAGATGGCTACGTTCACACAGGGGGGTCCGGGGGGGCCAAAGTTCGAGAAAAAAATCCCTCCGAAACTTTCACTTTGATATTTTTTCCCGCTTCTGGTATATGGTATGAGCATGCAAGTAGTACCATTTGAAAGCCAACTCTATTCTGAAGAGAATGAGGTATGAACCATGATCCTAGGATAAATAGTGACGATACAGTAGCTGCTTGACTGAAAGTCTAAAAAATAGCCCAAAAAGCCAGGATCCGGAAAGGGTTTAAACAACGCCTCACACCACTTTCACCTGTCACATCTTCATAAGTTCACATAGTTGTCCATAGATCTTAATTAGTTTAGTGTTTTTCGCCAACAAAAGTTGTATGACCGACCTCACTTGACAAGTACGTAAGTTTTCAGTCGGAGCTCTCATGTTAAGTATGTATTAGATGAACAAAGCAGACACAACACGAAATTCACAAATTTCACGAATTTCATCGATGTACCCTGAGCGAGCGTAAATCCTTGCACAAAATAGCAGCGCTCTCCTTACCTCTAGCGGCATCACCCTGAAACGCGAATGATTTTCTGGCTATCCCTCGTAAATTTCGTTCTCTCATTGAGCAATTGCGTAAATTTGATATTTTGTTTATTGCTACAATGATTCTAGAACACTTCTCAAGCACTTCTTCTGCGAACATTTTTCTCAAAAGTAAAACTATAGACTACACAAAAGTATAGGATTTTGTGTACACATTATTAAAGTAAATTAAAGAAAATACTAATGAGGACGATTTTCAGAAATTATATCAAAAAAATGTAATATTTAAGCAGATGTTAATGCATTTTTCTCAAGAGAGAAATTTACATTGAAGTTGACTTTGTTGAGAAACGAATTTCCATCAAAAAGAAAATGTCTGGGAGGAAAATGTAGTATCGAAGCTAAAACGTGTTGATCTTTTTAGCAGTTTAAGACGCTTTAATATTCTCGATTATGCAAACGGGAGAACTAAGGAGAGATTTATTCCAAATGAAAGTTTGCTAATTGAATGTTCTGATTGTGGCCCTGATGCGTACATTCCCAGATCTGTAGGGAAAGGGGGGGCTAGTTGTAACACTTCTCATGTCTGATTTTTTTTTTTACTCGGAAACTAATATAGATACAAAAACTATATTGAGTGGACGGAAAGGTACAAGCCTTAGCTACATACCGAGAAAATAGACGTGCAAAACATCGAACGGTAGATTTGCTAGCAATAACTTTTTGAACTAAGTCCGACTGTAGACACTTGCCCCACCCATGGGATAAACTGCAACATCATCTGGGGTAAGTTGCAACAATCGGGCTTAGTTTATAAACTTAATGCCATCAAACAGACAGTTTCAATATCGTGTAACTCACTATCACTGTGGCAGTCAATGCTATCAAATCTACAGTTTCAACATCGTTTTACTCACTTTCGCTGTAGCAGTCAATGTCTTTACAATCTATACAGATGTAGTACGGATTTCTTTCGGCACACGACCAATGAGACCACTTACACAACATAAACATATGACCGGCCGGGTTCAGTTTCCATGTTCGGGCTACTGATTTTTGTATTTAAAGTGGACTTAGTGGTTAGAAGGAACAAGTACTTCACTCTGCAGGTGGTAGTGGTTAGAATAAAATCATGCGTGGCTCTTAATTAAATCACATACTAGAATAACTGACATTGAGGTTGCATTCGCGCATACCCACCATCCTTGATGCGTCAATCTTTTATGCTTGCAGAGTATACGTAAATATCTTTACATAACACTAAGAATTCCTGTGGCGATTCATGTAAGAAACACGGAAAAGATAACTGAAAATAAAACAAATACATAGGATAACTTTTATTTGATCAAAAGGTAATTCACATGTTATATTTACTTACGTGCATCTTTTATCAATATATTTCTATTGATAAATCTATTTCGATATATTTTCAAAACCTTCTAGCCCATTTTGATATATAATAAAAAATGACGAAGGATTAATTTAAATGGTATGAAATATTATTGCCGGCTTAGGTTAAGATTGGTGATACACGACCACCTATCACACATTGGTTCACTAAACACATCACTGTACTACAAATGAATTGCAGGGGATTTAGGGGAGGAACTTAGAGTAATTCCATGTAGAAGAATTCCTTGCAACTTTATCTTCTTATTCCGACGATGATCAATTTAACCTTCCTTCTGGATTACATTATTTCACACTTCCTTTTCGCAGAGTTCAATGTATAATTACTTGAAATACAATAAATTCAGATTAACACTAATAAATTTGTATTTCTACGAATCTTTTACTATGTTTTCATTAATATTGGGGCAATTTACTATGAAGATTAGTTTGGTTAATTGAACGGATTAGTACATAATCACTGAGTTACAACTGAGTCGTGCTTTTATCACAAATCTTCTCTAATTTTTACTAGCACGATTACATTGTGAACTGCATTGAATGTAGGAGGTATTTATATCATTAATTTTGCTATTCCGTGTAGGATTCTTTGTTTAATCACATACATTGTTCACACTCGATTTTTAAGTTGGTTCGTTCATTTCACAATGAATGTTCTTGTCGATTCAAACTAAATTGTATTATTTCATATATATATATATATATATATATATATATATATATATATATATATATATATATATATATATATATATATATATATAAGTTGGCGTTCACTAAAAAAATTAACTCCGTGGATCTTCACTTACTGAAGAAACTGTTTATACGATATATTTTGTTACAGCATGAAGGATTATAAACTTTGTCACGGATTTCTTTCAGAATTAATATGCACGCTTGCTTATATGAACCATGATGGCGCCCAAATGCTAATCTTTGCGCGTTCAGTACAAAGCGGCTGTCTTCCTACGCCTATCAATAACAAGAAGAAATATTAAAATATTAATGGAAAATATTCTTTTATAGGTAATATGCACACCAATGAGTTTTATACTTGTTTGCCGTTAAAATAATGAAATCAAAGTACCAAGAACAGCAGAAATAAACGTCGATTACATTGAGTTTCACTTAACCACTTCACACCTCTTTATTTCTTGAGCATGTAATGTAAGTCACCACTGCATAGCATTGCCAACACGTTGAAAAAGACAGCACCATAATATATGGTTTGCGTCAACGTATAGTGCAGAGAGCCTAATTCTACTTCAGATGAAGCTGAGCGGGAAATTTAACCAAATGGAATGGGAGTGAGGGAGGAAACACGCTCACAAACACTGTACCCAGTTTTCTGCATCCTGTTCTTCGTACGGTTCTTCACAAACCAAACAGATACAATCTTCTGTTGAACGACTTGAGAATAAATTCTTCTTAGCTCATGATTGCACCTTTCCGCCTGTTTATAGGCGATTCTTTTTTCTCCTTTTTTGAGCTGTCAGTTTTCGAGTTCCAGCTTGTGGATAGGATCGTTCACGTTCAGGAGAAAAGTCAAGTTTGTCTGGAAGACTACTTGGCCCTGGTATTTGATCATATGAAGGATTTTGCACTATCTCCTTAGATTCATTTGCAGGTGATCCATGATGCTCACTTTGACCTCCAGTTTGAAGTTCTGAGGAGATGAAGGGAAACAACTACCGGTACTACTGGGCACTGCAACAAATGACATCACTGTTGTGGTATAATAATAATAATAATAATAATAATAATAATAATAATAATAGTAATAATAATAATAATAATAATAATAATAATAATAATAATATATTACTTACCACTAATGTTGCCTACCACTATTTGTAATGCAATGTGTTACTAAAAATCAAAATCAAATAATACTCCTCGCCATTCACGCTCCTGAACTCGAAATACATGATTTATAGTTCTCTGTGTTAGGGGAAAACACATTTATTATATTATTCTTTCAAATAACACGTTTCACAAGTTACTTCACTTTGAATGTGTAACTTCATATCATCACTAACAATCGTCTTGTTCCGATACGAAAATACCCTCCCCCTGCAAAAAAAAAAAAAGCCTGACCGTAGCGAAAGGGCGTGAACCTTTTGTAGGTGATTAATCGGGTCCAATATTTCAATAAAAGAGGATAAGTCCCTGCACACAAATATTTCAATAAAAGAGGAAAAGTCACTCAAACATTGTGGATACCCATTTATGGGCGAAATTTGGTTCCCTTGGAACTTTTTAAGAGTTTGAAGGGCCGCCATTTTGAACATTTTCATCTGATTATTCTGACTAACGAACTAATTCAAGATATTTCAACAATTAATATTTGTGCCAATTTGGCCTCAATCCGCTGAAAATTACGATGGTTATACAAAAAGCGTTATATATATATATCCCAGTACTCAACGTAGAAATCGTAATCAAGAGGTTTAATGCATGTAGTGATTGTATTTTTAATGACCATGAATATGGGTTCGAACCCTCAATTTCCATTTTTTTCCTTTTTGTAGCTACGTCGGAACGTTCAAATTTTATCCTTTACTAATTGCAAATGGCGTTTACATTCAAAATAAGAGGAATTTTGGTGGCATTTGTTCGGATATTCTTCTCTTTCGAAATGAAGTCAAGAATAAACGCAATACACAAAGACAAAAAGTATTATCAGTACTAAACATTACCATAATTGCTACGAAAGACTAAATAAACCTCTTTTACCATCTCTTATGAGCTGTATGCATTATTAACAAAAAAAATAAAAATCTCGTTGTAGGGGGTTTGAACTGACGTCCTTTACATTTGTAAGACAGCACCTTAACCACTTCACCAAGATCATTGCTTGGTAAACGTTTAGTTGTCGGCGTATTTGCTTGTATTTGTAGTTTATGTTCCCACTTCGACAATTTTCGCTCTCTTTTCTGCGTTTAACAGCTGTTTCTGGCTTTCTCTTTCAGTGTCGTCCTTTATTTACGCTATGCACTATTCGTATTCACAGTTTGTGCCCCTCTGCCATCTCTTATTCAGATTAGATTTTCTTCTTGCCCCTCAGTACACATTTGATTGATTTAATTCTCATATTCTCTATGGATGGAGCGCAGCAATGCCAGACTAAAAAAAACAGGTGTACATTTACTTTCTTGACAGACTGTTAGGAGCATTATTTCCGCTATTCCATCTAATTACAGGTCGCGTTTAAACAGGGCAGTGTAGGTGTAGGATAAATTCTTGATTCGTTATTACGTTTTGTTTGTTCTTAAGATTATGTTATTTCTGTCATGGGTTGTAGTTTCCCTAATCCCTAATTCGTTTTCCATCGTGTCCTTTGTTTAAAAATGAATAAACAAGAAACAAATATGCAATGATAGCCCTGGTGTGGTTTTATTTTTAGATACCAGCCTGAAGGCGGTTCTGAGCATTAAAATATATAGACAGGGATGCTGAATGTCACCCCCATTTATTTAATATATCCCAGATTAAGATGGTTTAATCACACACAACAACGGGAAAGGGGGGAGGAGTAAACAGGAACAATAATTATGGAAATGAATGTCAAAAATAGCAGTATATAAATCATGATTGTTCGAGAAGGGGCCCCGATCTACTTCACTGGTCCCGGACCCCAGTTTGCCTTACGCCATCACTGTTCGACACCATAGGTTCCCTTGAAGCAGGAGCTTAAGACAGATGTTAGCCGAGGGCTTGTAAACGCTGCTAGTAAGCACAAACGCATACAACGAAGCGGGCTTGTATGAGTTTCCCAGTTTCCCTTGAGTCGGTTTACTTTACTACACGTTATTTCATATTTTTCACGTTTAGAAGCAACACGCACTAACAAATATGAATTAATAATTAAAGATCATTCTGATCGTACTTTAATATGGATACACCGTTTAGAAAGTTGGGCATTCTGACCTAGACACATTCTGACTTCTCTTTTAGATGTAAGTTTGTTTAATTGCTATCACGGGTCTTCAGGTAAGTCACACTCCAATGTATATACCGATTAGGAATGGTCAATTCCGGAATTTTTACTTTTCGGAATCCGGAAAGTAAAATCGGAAAATTCCGGAGTTCGGAAAAAATCCGGAATTCGGAAAAAATCTGGATTTCGGATAAATTCCGGAATTCAGAAAAAATCCGTAATTCGGAAAATTTCCGGATTTCGGAAAAGTTCCGGAATTCGAAAAAATTTTGGCCATCCCTAATACCGATACAAGCTAAGGGAAGCTTGTAACAGGTTTAGAGAGCTTTAGTACGTTATCTTGTAACTACTAAATTATCATTATTTACCAATGTGAATTTCCTCAAGAGCCGCCACTGTTCCAGTGTTACTGTAGTTTAGTTGGAACTCGGGGCCTATAAGAAATACTACTATGTCAACACCTCTTGCCGATTGCAAAAGCAAAATGTTTTATCCTGTTTCCAGTGGAAGTGAGTTATGTATGTAATTCGTTGCCACATTTTGTGTTTCCAATTTCAACGAAGGGAAGGAAGTGAAAACCGCAGCCATTTCCTTCTTCATTCTGGACTAGAAGTAGTGTGAGCCAAAGTCATTGAAAGAGGAGGATGTGTTCGTTACTGGTTTTCTATTGGTTTTTCATTGCTTTATGTTTGGGGTTTAACATTGACACCAACCACCCCGTGATTTATGAAAACCCCCTCAAAGAGACGCAACAAAGACCCAGCTACTTCGGATACAGCGTCATCCTTGACGCAGGATCCTCATCCTCGTTGCCATGGTAAGTCAATAATCAATTTTTTACTGCTTTTTAATTTGGGCTAAAACAACGCACGTCCAAATGCAATTATGCTGGGGTGACAAATTTAAATTTCAAAACAAATTATTATTATTATTATTATTATTATTATTATTATTATTATTATTATTATTATTATTATTATTATTATTATTATTATTACTAATATATTTATTTGGCGAGCAGGCATAGGTATGTGCAGAGCGTTCTTGTTACGTAATCACGCGTGTGGGGTTTGAATCTAGTGGCCGATCTTTTCGACTCAAGTTATTGCAAGGTTCTCGCTTAAGTGCAGGAAGCGAATCCGGGATGTTACCTTTAAATTAGAAGCTGCTTTGCCATTCTTGTTTGTTCCGGCGGCAGCTCATGTGGTTGGGATCCCACGTTAAACTGTAGATCCACGTTTCATATAGCCTCGCTCCTGAACGGGACGCTAAACTTAAAATCAAATCAAACACATTCTTTAGGATTTACGATTTCAAACTTCTGGGCTCTCGGCATCTAAGGCCATTTAGCCCGTCACGTTTGAGGGATGATGTCCCTCGGCGAGCATACTATCCGGGGAAACGGAAGGAAGGAAGCGGCCTGGGACCTGTAAGTTAGGTACCACCCCGTCATTTGCTGGTATAAATCAGAAAAACCCAGGAGAACCTCATTCACGGTGGCTGGCCTGAAAAAGCGTTTTTTACAGTTAGTGGTTGTATATATGAGTTTGTAACATTGATAAGTTTATTACTAACTTCAACTATTCTGGATGGTTAGTTACATATTTGCCCTAAGTTCGTCAAAATAGGATTAATGAACTGCTTATGACATAATTTACTCCATGAATGTTCAATGATAACTCACAGAATAAAATAGATTTAAACTTATGTAGGCCTACAAGTATTTTCTAATACTTTTTATCATTTACTTTACAAAATTTCTTCTTTATAAATTGCATCTACATCCATTCACAATGGCTTCCTCATATATTATATCTTAACTGCCTAGAAGTCTGTCTGGCCATAACACTTAACAACGTAAATGTACGGGTCTGGCCACAAAAGAAAACGATATCTTCGGTGCCGGACCATTGTCCATAACAACATTGACATATTTATACATATTACCGTTACAAGATTAACTCTACAATGTTATTCTATTAGCATTTAACGAAAAAAATGTTCCAGGATCAACTTTATACAAATCGATAGATCTCAGTGAGTAGAACAAAATGATCTGCGTCAGTGTAAAACTCATGCGTAGTTTTCGAGAGAAACGAATTATTTTGTAAACCTGAAAGTTGATGATGAAAAGCAAGCAACCTATTAAAACAAAACTAAGATTGAAGAATACCTGATGACACTTTTCTTTCCACACGCAGATTAATTTAAAACATAAATTACGTCAATAAATAGAAATGACTTCGTAAAGAAGTAGTTAAAACCTCACAAAGGAAAATATACTTCAATGCGTTATATTTATTTGTGAATGGACTGTGCCATCAGAAATGCTCATCTCTTCTTCAGAGAAAGGGAGCACTGTATCTAACCCAGTGGTTCGCAACCTTTTTTGGCTGGCGACACAGTTTACTAAACGTGTAGGACATCACGACACCTTGTTTGATATTTTTATAATAATAATAATAATAATAATAATAATAATAATAATAATAATAATAATAATAATAATAATAATAATAATAATAATAATAGTGTAACTCTATAAATTTTTATAATATAATCATTAAGCGTAGTAGTGTGTACTATTGCTACCGCTGGAGACGTTGACTGGTACAGCCTGTTTTAAAGTTGACTTTAACTAATTATTATTACATTCTTCATGATTTTTGAATTCTAAAATTTCGCGACATACCGTGATACCTTTTACCGTGATACCTTTTAGATGTGATATAAATCTCTACTTTCATTTCGGAGCCCCGCTGGCTCAGAGGTAGAGCGTTCACCTCTGGTACCTGATGTCCGCTGTTCGAACCCAGATCGCACCAGATAAGCTTTGTGATAGACATGGTTTTCCTCAGAGTTCAACCGTTTGCCAGATTTACCTGAAAAGAAATTCTAAACTCCAATCAACTAAATATTAACTGCGGTGGCTCAGTGGTAGAGCATTCACTTCTGGTCCATAGGGTCCTTGGTTCAATCCTAGCTCCCGCCAAGTGAACTTTGTGGTGGACAAACACCGTATGCGTGTGTTTTCTTGGGGTTCTCCCGTTTCCTGCCACTTTCTTCATTCCACTGTTTCATTCATTTTGGTCATTATCACTGTCTCCTCTAGCCTGTTCGGTATAATCATGGAATGTGTAAAACCGAAAGACTTAGAAGCTTCTGTCATTTATTAATTGTGAACAATCCCGTGTAACTTCACTTTGTTCAGTCGGTCTATATAAAGATCTTGTCCGTAAAATACACTGAAAACACTATAAATAAAGAGAAACACACGTTGAACTTGTCATGGAAGACATCAGTGCTGCAAAAGCCCGCTCAGGGAGAAAACTGAGAATGTTTCACCGCTTTACCCCTAACTCCCCCAGCCCAGGGTCCGACGAAATGTTCTATGAGAAATGTTTGTAGATAGCATATGCATGTTCTGTACCTGCAGCATATTCAAAACTTCATGTTAGCATCTGCATTCGCAAGAAAATGGCGTAAGCATAACACTTTCATTGAGCATGAACTAGCACCATAACTTAGATTTTTTCTGGGGTGGGGCAAGCATTAATATTTGGGCCCCTAGAAAAAGTTGTTTTGGACCATCCCGCAAAATTCGAAAATAGGCCCCTTCTTTCCATCTTTCTCTTACTCTTTGTGGGCTCTCCCTCAAGCCCCTGGCCCCGTTCCATAGCTACATGACAAATTAATTAAGGGGACAATATTGACAAATCTCAAAGCCATAAAGCCATATGAATGAATATTATTTCTAAAGTCCCTAATAGTACACATTTTTTGCTGAAATGGGCCCACGACTCATTTTTGTTTTATTTATCTTTTGTGTGTTGTTTTGTTTATGTAATCTAGTAAACTTGTTTGATGCTTCATTTATAATTTCATGTTTGTATCCTATATGGAGTAAGAAAATTTTGTCTTAAAGTGGGCCTCCCTCGAACGGCGCGGAGCTTCACTGGGGAAGTTGCCCCTTGCCCTCACAAGTTACGGTCCTGGCATGAATATTTTATATTGTTATTGAATATTAACAATATTTTATCAAGATAACTTGCGTTAGCTAAAAAATATTAAATAAATAAAATAAAAACTTATTCAAAGTGCCTCAGTCTATTAGATAGCGGATGCAAATTATTGTTTTATATTTTATTTATTTATTTATTTATCTTTACTATTTTTTGTCGCATGTGCCCACTTATTGTACCTATAAGCGACTTATTACACTTACGACACCTAAATCTCAGAGATGAAGTGAGCCAGTGGCTCGTGGGTCAACAGGACGTGACCCACTGCGATCCAGCATGACCCACAATCATCCACCGACTCACTTGGACCTACTGATCCCTTCTGCTCAGTGCATTGTAGACACCATCTTCTAAAGACTGGCGAATTTGTGTACGTTTTACTTTCAAGTCCTCTATTTTTCTTTCTTTTTATTTGTTTCTATTTGCTTAGCTGAGATGAGTATATTTAAGTGAAAATAGAACTTCAGACACTTTCGGAAATTGATATTTGTAATTGTAACAATAGCAATAGCTAATACTTACTACTTGGCTTTCAAGCCACAATCAAATTTTACACATTTTTTTTTCCATTAGGCTACCATGATTTGAGATTTCAAATTTCATTCTACTTTCTACTGAATGGAATCTGTAATTATATATGAGAATTAAATTGAAATTAATCGTAATATGGCTTATGATAAACATTTTACCATTTTATATTGTAAAGGTCATATGCACCGGTATTGTAAGTGATTGACCGTAGAAACTCTAACTCCGATTAGTTAGAATTCCACAACCTAGTTTTATTTCAAGTGTAAACTCGTTAGTGAATGGAGAATACGGCGAGGGCGTGGATCATATGTCAGAGTTGATTACGATGGTTTTTGGTGGGTAGTGGGTCAGAGTGGGTCAAGGCTGGTGGTGGGTGGGACAGTGCGTCATGGCGTTTTGCCTTTTCTCATGGACGTCTCTGGCGGGGTGGACGAGGGGGACGCGTCCCCCCAATATTTTGAAGTACAAAATATTCCATATTTTATTCCAATTTAATTTATTTACTAACGACCGTATTTGGAATATAATATTCAGGCTGTGAAATAATTATAATAGAGTTCAGAGTTCTCAGGGGGTCCGTGAAAGTAACAAGTGGAATCGAAGATAATACATAGCTTGTGTTAGGTAGTACCATTTAAATAGCTTTTTTTATGCCCCCCAAAAATTTACATGCCAGAGACGCCAGTGCCTTTTCTTCTAATTCGTAAGTTAGAATCACAAGTTGAAGGGAATCTACGAATAGGTAATTTGTAACAAAACGATAACTGTCTGTGGAAGTTTGCGTCACACCGGAAACTTGACGTTAAACGGCTGGTGATATTACGTCACTAGGAACAGAGCGAGAGAAACGCATAGCGACAGGCACACAGTGCTTGGCGCTTGTAGAACAAATAATGATATTAATTCTTATTAAGGGTTACTTTGCACCAGATGTAGGGCATTTTAAAGAATATCGAGTGAACTTACGTAATCATTTAGAACACTGTATTTTAAACTTTCACGAGTAAAATAACACTAAGATAGTAGTTATCAAAGTTGAATGGTACTTTACAGAGGTGCTATTCTAATTTCTAAACAACCAGTTCTCTCTCTCTATCTCTCTCCCTATATATATATATATATATATATATATATATATATATATATATATATATATATATATATATATATATATATATATACAGGTTGTTCAATAAGTCCGTTTACATACGCCATCTCGGTAACTATGAAAAAACGATAAGAGAGCAATGTTGTTCGAAAGTATGTGTTTTCAATCTAAAATGTTGGAATTTTCGGAATTGGACCAACCGTTTGGGCTCTACATTGGTATAGCGCCCAATGGTAAAAAAAAATGCAACGTTGCCACGTTTGTTGGACAAAAATGAAGATAAGTGTGTGTGGTTTGAAATATCCTGGGCAAAGTAGAATACGTAGAAGGGACGACCACAATGAAAGATATAAAGAAAGATGACACACAAAGTCAATCCAATTCAGTGGCGTCACCATGAGAAGGGGAGGGGGCAGATACCAAAAACAAATTGAACTGAATTTATTGACGACAAACTGATATTACTTGTTTAGAAATGTCAAGGACATGAGACAAGAGGACAATTGAATAAAATTAGAAAGGGCCTAAGTGCCAAAACTCAAAAACCAGAGAAAAGTTGGTAAACATGAGTTATCGCAATACAAGTTAAACGGGTACTGCGACCATGTAAGTGCTTTAAAACAGAAGGAACAACTTGTAACCCATAAACTCCTTACAAACGTGTTCTGCTTGGTACTAACACAACTTTGAACGATACAATTCAATTCTACTTATTCCGGCACTTAGATCCTTCCTCATTATTCAATTCTTGTCTCGTCTAGAAACAAAAGCGCCAGTTTCCAGACGAGTTTAAACGAGACAGATTAATTATCTCGTACCCAGTCGCTGGTTTAGGCGTAGTGTGTCCGCCTGCCACACGGCATTTTGGTATGCCAAAAGTGGGCACGAACCCTCCTGACGAAAGTTTTTCCCGGTTTTCGTCAGTTCCCCCGAGTGCATGCCGGACAGTACCTTAGGCCGATGTGACCTCGTGGTACAGATTCAATCTCTCCTTGTGTCATTTCCTTGAACAAATAAATAAAGTTTTTCGGCTGGTGAGCATCATTGCAGGTCTCTTCTCGGCTGTTAAAATTGTTGACTCATCTCATGTCGTTGAATGATTGTCTTGTGTCGTGTATGAGTTTTCGAAATGAAACAAGACACGAGAATGTAATGGTCTCGTGAGCATTTGTACTTATGTCATTTTAAAGGGATTAAAAAATGTAGAAGCCAGCTATTTGAGATACACCATCCAAGCATTCGTCTGATGTTCAACAATGGCATATCATCCTTCTTCCTTTGACAAACGAATGACACTCAAAAAAGGAGTACCGCACCTTAGCTAACCCACTCACTTCAAGTCATCTACTTATTGGAGGATCCTGAAACAGGTAAAACAATGTTCCAACTGTGCTAGGCCTAGAAGATGTTTGAAGTGATATGCACCTCGTTGTGCACAAATTGCCATAGAATATCGCAAACTGACCCTAATCCGTTGCAGAGTCTCAGCGGTAATAGCAGCACTGGCCTCGCGAACATTGTGTTGTATAGCAGCGGGAGGTACCTGTAAGGAACGGTTTTTAAGGGGCCCCACACAAAAAAATTAAGCAGTGTTAAAACAGTGCCTATTCCACCACACCTTGTAGCCCGATCCGATGTCCACAAACTGCTGCATGCAACCGTGGTCGACATTGACACTGAAGTGTGGTGGCGCACCATCATGTTGGGAGTAAATATGTTGGCGGTTTGAGAGATGCAAGTTGTGCAAATAAGGTTCCAGTATTGCTTGTAGTAGATTTTGATCGATTTCACCTGTGTATCTCCCCTATAGGAACACAGGGCTTACCAGAACATTACAATGAATCGCACAGCACACATTTATACGAGGGCCAACTTGATTATCCCTTTCAGATTCAGGTCATTTTTGGCGTTTTCCTACATTTTCAGTTAGTGACTTATTTCTCAAGAACTATTTACCCGATTGATATGGTTAAGGTCTTGATTTTTAGAAGATGGATGTGGCTATATTGTAGTGTAAGTTATATTGCAGTGTTGCCAACAAGAGGGAAATTATTGAAGGAAATGTAGGGGTGAAAATTTACAAATATCCCTAACCGAATTTCAAGAATGTTTGTAGCTGACACTACTGTTGCCACGTGTGTCCAAATCATTTAAAATGTTTTGGTGTGTTGACAAGCTACAGTAAAAACCTGAAGTCGCTGGCTGCCATAGAATGAAAGAAAAAATATTTGCCATCATACACATGAAACTTCGACACATTTTACTCCTCAGAAGCAAAAATCAACAGATATGCCGGGGCTACAGCTTCCCTAATTATCCTATTGAAACTTGTTATGGTGCGTTCTGTAGGCCTAGCAAGAGGTTTTCAGATAGCGGTACGTTTGTTTCAATGTAGCCCGCAAAAGAGAAATAATAGAGGAAAAAACGGAAATATTCATAATTTTTCAACTAAAATCGGGAATCAATTTACGGCTGGAAACACTGCCACCAGACAGACGCAAACTATGTGAAAATAATCCTTTGTACCCACTAATATATCGTACAAGTATTATGGCGATATCTAACAAAGCAAGCATGAAATTTAAAAAAAAAAAACTCATTCTACCTCAGAAAATCACCATTTTCTTACCATTTACAGAAATTGGTTCATTATAAACCTCAACTGTACTTCCCCTAATTATCCTACTGAAACTTTTTATCGTGTGTTGTATAGGCTAAGGACGAGGCTTTCGGACACTGGTACGTTTGTTCGAATGTAGCCAACTAGAGGAAAATAATAGAGACAAAAGCGGATTTTAAAAAAAATCCCCCTAAAATCGAGAATATTTTGTAGCTGGCAATACTGCTACCAGACCGACGAAAACTATCTTAAAATAAACACTGGTACACCGCTAATATATCCTACATCGCAAGAAACAAAGCTTCTAGTTACAAAAAAAAAACAAAAAAAACATAGATTACGATAAACAGAAAAGTAGGGAAAAAGTAGAAAAATTAAGGGTTAGAACCTAAATACTAATTTTTCGTGTGCCCCCTAATTACCCCATTGTAACGATCTGTACTCCCTTTCGTTCAGTAATTACCAATGTTCAACTTGCGTAAGCTTACTTGAACTCGGACCTATAGGTACGGATTTATAAACAAAAAACAATTAGAATTTTTAGCCTAAACGTTGGGAAATTTTAATTTCCCTAATTGGCAAAACTGCGCGCGGGCCGGTCCAATTGATGTGAACAATTAGGTATCCACAAGAGCTATCTACCTGACAAGTCTTATATAGATCTCTCCACAATGAAGGAAGCTACAGAGAAGAAAGAAAATACGAAATTCGGAAATTCTCGGTTTTTTTTATTTTGGGCTGAAATTTGAGAAGGAAATTCGACACCCAGAAGAAAAAGAAACTAATATGATGTACTATGGTCCAACTATATTTGTCCAAAAAATATCCCGGTATCTTAATTAATGTCCACATAGGTGCGGATTAAAGAAATGAGATAATCGTGTGTGCCACTTTGGCCACCTGCGTTCGACACGGTAATGGGAAACTGCGATAACATGAGGGTTGCTGTCTGCTCAGTATATGCATTTTTATTTACATAACTTCTGCTTCCACAGTATGTGTCCGAATTTCATTTTAGTACGTCATTCTCTTCAGAATAAGGCAGGCTTTCAAAACTAATATGGAGTCGGTCCGTATCACATGTAAAAAAGAGAAATTGGAGAAAATATGGGAAATTTCTCTGCAAATTTCCCTTTTTCGAAGTTTGGGGCCCTCTGGACCGGCCCTGGATCAAAATATGAAAACCTAAGATAGTCTGAAAAATATTCTTAAATATTAGTAATGTTTTTTGCCAAATATCACTCCAATATCTTATATAGTAACCGGGAAAAATATTTCCAAATTTTTTCTCAAAGTAGTAACTATAAGAATAGTTATAGAGATAACGAGGATCTAAAATTTCTGGATCAAGTAATATTCATACAGATTTGATGGTTAGTACGCTATTCTCTTTAGAATGATGCAATTTTTAAAATCCAACATTGTTCATGTCCCTATGACGTACCAATAAAGGGAAATTTGGATAAAAATCGGGAAATTTCTGTGAAAAATATTTTAGAACAGTGAAATTAAGATTTTTGTTTCGAAAAATTCGGGGACAACTGGAAATGTTTCTAATTTACTGGAACATCCTAATATTAGTGACGGAACTCTGGCAAGATAGATCTCAGCAATGCCAACTGCTGTAGATGTATCAAATCAGATAGAGAAATTCTGTGGTGTGGCTTTTAACGCGACAGATCAGCAAGGTGATACAACAAGTTCTAGAAGAGTGAGAGACGACACCAATGTTCAGAAATTTTCACTGGCTACATGCTTATGATCTATTTCCTCTCGGATATATTTAAATACTATTATGTGTATAAGTAGTGGAGTGCTGGGGGATAAAAGTATCAACTGCCACTAATCTTACGTAATTGGGAAATCTAACATGATTAGCATTACAGGTAGTAATTTCAAAGAACTGAAGTTCAAAAGAAAACCGAGTAATGCCACTGCGAGGCATGAACTATGCTGTCAATATCCACGACGAACAGATCTCAGTAAATCCAGATATGATTTTCCGAAGAATTCCTTTCCATATCAAGTCACAACAACAGCTGATGTCATATTTCGCATTTGAATTAGCTCCTTATCCACTATCCCTTTTCGATGACGGTAGAATCCGTAAAACACCTAAATCAGCTCTGTATAATTGTTCATTCCGATCAGCGTGACTGATACAAGCAATGTAGATTACGTAATTGATGGAGCATTCCTCTTACACCGAGTTCTGTGGCATACTAAGGAGTAAATTTCATCTATTATTCACAAGTACCTGAACTACGTAAAGAATAATTATGGATCCAAAGCTACCATTATGTTTGATGGTTATCCTGAGGATCCGGCACATAAAAGCATCAAATCAGCCGAACGAAAGCGAAAAGCTTGTAAGATGGCATCAGCTTCAGTCATATTTGAAGAGACTATGACGGTAACGATGTCTCAAGGAAAGTTCCTATCAAATGACCAGAATAAAAATCGTTTGTTATCAATGCTCATTGTTAAAATGACAGCTCAACATTTGCATGTTAGGCAAGCTATTGAAGATACTGATCCATTGATTGTCAGCACCGCAACTGATCTCGCTGAACAGGGTGGAACTGTTTTCATTGTTTTGTAGGATATTGACCTATTGGTTCTTCTGACGGCTCAGGAGCAGCCAGAATTTTACGTCAACATATTTTTACTGAATCCTGGAAAAGGGCACCAAGACTCTGTGATATATAACCCTAGTAACTGTAAGTTGTCTGAAGAAGCAAAGAAGAATGTTTTATTCCTACATGCCTTCAGTGGTTGCGACAGCACGTCTGCATTTTTCAGACAGGGAAAAATAAAATTCATCAAAACGTCTGAGAAAAACACCAGCCTACAGAAACACAGTTGCAGCGTTCATGGATCCTAACGCCATTCGTGATCAAGTTGCTGAGGCAGGAGCCAAGTTTATTGTGACAGTGTACACTGGTGGCAGTAACAAATCACTAAATGAGACCCGCCTTGAATTCTTCCATAAAACATTATCAAAAAGTGATTTCAATTTGACATGTTTGCCTCCAACTAAGGCAGCTGCTCGACAGCATTCTGTAAAAGTGTATTTTCAGGTGCAAGTGTGGTGAAACAACTTCCTCAATTGTGAACAGTGGGGTTGGAAAACATGAAACATGGTCTCCTTCCGATTACGAGAGACCAACCAGCAGCACCCCAAGAATTGCTGAATAAGATTTCTTGCACTTATATAAAAGGTTGTCAGAAAAGTTATTATTGCCGCAAAGCAGGGACGAAATCCTCAGTCATCTGCACAGAGTGCGAAAGACACACTTGCACCAATTCCTCATCTGAAGACGAGTATATCCATTTGGACGTCAATTCCTACGAGGAGGATGTCGACACCGAAGACCGATTGACTTTTGATCTTTCCCTGGACGAGGGGTTGGATGCAGGCAACGAAACAGCACATGAAAATTTGGAAGAGGACAGTCCTTGTCCGCCTTGTTGCAAACGAAGAAGAAAATGAAAAATCATTGTATTGATCATTCATGTACTGAATTATTTGATTACTGTTCCTTCTTGTATTGACATACTTGTATTTATCGTTCTTTATATGATTTTTTAAGAGCTCCTTCGTGGCTAAGGGGTTAGCATACGCGTCTTTGGCGTGGGAGACCCGGGTTCGATTCCCGGCGGGAGCTCATGTGGTTCGGATTCCACGTTAATCAGTAGGTCCACGTCTCATATAGCCTCGCTGCTGAAAGGGACGCTAAACTAAAATCAACAACAACAACAACAACAACATGATTTTTTAAACCAGTGTTTGCGGCATTTTGATTGCTTTTTCTTAATGAAGATAAATTTTCTATTTCATTTTAACAAACATTTATTTCAATTTTGTTAGATGCATAAGATTTGCAGACGATATGGCCCTTGTTGCAGAATCTGAAAAGAAAATCAATAAAATGTTAGAAAAAATGAGAAGGGGTTTTGAAGAATATGGGATGAAAATAAATGTTAGGAAGACAAAAGCCATGGTGATTGGAACGAAGGGGTCTGTGTCAAATATAAAAATAGGAGGGGAGAAAATAGAACAAGTGAATAGTTTTCGATACCTGGGTAGTGTTCTTAGTAATGACATGAAATGCGAACGTGAAATAAAAGCAAGGATAGGAATGGCGAAAGAAGCCTTTAAAAGAAAGAAAAGTCTGTTTTGTGGGACCTTGAACAAAGAGTTGAGAAAAAGACTCATAAAATGCTTCGTGTGGAGTGTTGTGCTGTATGGGGCGGAAACGTGGACATTGCGTAAGGGTGACGAAAATCGACTGGAAGCCTTCGAAATGTGGGTGTGGAGAAGAATGGAAAGAGTTAGTTGGGTCGAGCGGAAAACGAATGAGAGAGTGTTAGAAATGGTGGGTGAGAAAAGAACACTTTTAGATATTATTAGGAAGAGGAAGAGAAACTGGTTGGGACATTGCCTAAGAAGAGATTGTATCATGAGGGACGTCCTAGAGGGTATGGTGGCGGGAAAGAGAGGGAGGGGGCGAAAGAGACTACAATTAATGGATGATATTAAAACAGAAAGATCATACGCGAAGACGAAAAGGTTAGCGGAGGACCGTGGAGCATGGAAGCTTCTCAGCTGCGGCAAGTGACCTGCCAATAAAGGCAGAATACCTATGATGATGATGATAATTTCAATTTTACGATTACTAGCATCGTTCATCTGAAAAGTGAACCATGTGAGAAGCATTTTGACGGAGAAGGCAGAATAGAGCGATCTACTTCGAAAATGTGGTCAATGATGTCAGCGTTAATGAGTAGAAAGTCATTATAAAATGTGAAATGATGTACTCTATACAGAATCGAAATGTTCAGAGGAAAAACGATGTGGGTTCAACTTTTTTTTTTTTTTTTTTTTTTTTTTTAGATATGCCAAGTGGTAGCTTAACCTTTTACTTTTGCTATATCATATACTAACAGGGCAAAAACAATGACAGATTTTCAATAAACACGACAGAAGATACAGGTCTACAATGGTAAATATAGGATACATACAAGTTTATTTGCCTTTTCCCAAACGCTGCCAAAGATGGATCCTCATCGTTTTTCTTCTAGACTCTTCGATTGCGAAATATTTCTTTTTTCTTTTTTTTTTTTTTAACGACGACATTATATATATATTAGAACGATTTGATAGGAACATTACCAATACACCGTAGCTCCTAAGCTGTATTATCAACATAGTTTCTCATGTGTATTAGAGGCGCATACTTGAGGCCACTCTACAGCACCTAAAATCTCAAAAAATATTTTTCATAAAAATTTTCCAATTTTTGTCCAAATTTACCTTTATTGGTACGTCATAGGGACGTGAACAATATTGGATTTTAAAAATTGTTCCACGTCACCACGTCAATCAGTAGGTCCACGTCTCATATAGCCACCTGCTGAACGGGACGTTAAACTCGAAGTCAAAGTCAATATATAATTTGCATTTTGATATGCGTTCTTTTGGATAGTTAATTTGATTATTAAAATTTAAATTAAGTACGCGCATGGTATATACAATGGGACATTTCCAAACTCTCATAGAATTGGTAAAAAGAGCTGAGATGAAATTGAAGGAGATCTAGGAGATCAGCCATCTTCTTAGCTGAAATCGGATTACGTTCTTTCTACCTTAATTGTGGATACAAACATTCACCATTCTTTCCTCTTATTTTAAAATTGACAATTCTGAATGGTTCCTCTTCACGCAGTGATGTTTTACGTATATCAACTAGGCTCTGCTTTCCTGTACTGAACCCACTTCACTTCTTTCCAAACGAGAGGATTCTATCTAAATATTCTTCGTGGTGCTGCAGATCGCTCGTGCAGACGACTTACATGTTAGAGCAACTGTGCTGTGCTGTTGAAATCGTATAAAAAATATTGCAGACTATAATAATGTGAGTTACAGCTAAACCTTACTTCAAACTTATTTTGGAACATTTCCGTTTCTATTCAAAAGAACAATAAAAGATCGGTGTTGTTTGAAAGTAATGGTCTTGGCTTTAAATTACAATACGGATCAGAGTTAAAAATACCTTTACAAAAACACAATTGCCATCTTTGTGGTAAAAAGTATTAATTATCAACAGGGGTAAAAGTGGGTTTGAAAAGGTAGGGGGACGCATGACGTCTCGCCGTCTCCCGTGCCTATATTTGTCCATAGTAACTTTATAGAAAGTGGGGGACGCCACAAATATTTTTAAAGTGGGAAACGGCGTCTCCCCACGTTCTCCCGCATTTTTACCCCCTGTAAATCACAAAAATGTATCTTAATACACTCTACCCTGCCGTCTTGGAATTCAAAGAAGTTCATGTACAGCGGAATAAGTACCAATGAAGGACTTAACACATTTTACACTACAGACTAAGAACTTATATTTTCTCAACACCTGGGGACCCAATGCTATGGAATGTGACTTACCCAGGCACGTAGCCAGGATTTCGTGAAGGGGGGGGGGCGTCCGTGATATGAAATACTGTGGTCATCACACCAGCGGCTCGATCATTCTAATCTGTTTTACTGGAACATATACTGGTTCGTTTAGCAAGGATTTCGTAACGGGGGGGGAGGGAGGGGAGCGTGACATGAAATTCTGAAGGCCCAGGAGCTCGATCAATCTAAACTACTTTACTATCAACATATATTGGTTTGTTAGGACAATAAAATGAGGATATGTTGCTAAGTATTTTAATAACAAACTATGAAGAAATCTCGAGTAAAATAATAGAAAAACGTTTTGAAAAAGATTATACGATAAACTATTTACGTCCTTCCTCTGTTTATTCAAATATAACAATTTTTCTTTCATTATGACCTCAACTATTATAAAAAAGTACATATTCACAATTATAAACAGTACATACTCTATAATGTCTTGTAAAGTATTTTACAATATCTGCGTTCCTTTCTCTGTTGAATCAAATGTTAACAGAGCTTTCTTTCCACATACATTTTTGTTTTTATTATTCCGTCAACTACTGTTTGTTCCAAATGACAGGTCAAAAGAGCAGTAGAAAATTGTTTTTGAAATAACATGTTTGATTCTGCATGGATGCGATGAAAAATTTTAAAAAATGTCCACGCAGTTACATTACGGCACTATGCTTTCGGAAGCTTGAAATCTCCCTGACTAGTAGCAGAAATTCTGACAATTCCGTAACTTTTCTAGAAATTCCCTGACTCTTCCAGGATTATCTTGCTCACCTCGCCACTATGTATTACAAGTAATACAAATCTTCTCATAATAAAGAGTAACCAAAAGCTTCCTGTAGTTTATTTTTAACGCTGATCCCTCTTTTTCTAATTCCATTTTGTTTCACCCTTCCTTAATTTTTTTTTCATTTCTGGTCTCGAAGGGGGGGGTCCGGACCCCCGACCCCCCCCCTTGGCTATGTGCCTGCTTACCCTAATGTAGCTCTTTGAATTTTCAATCTGACTACAGTGATAACTCATTTTGCCCCTTTTGGGACTTAACACACTACGCAGCAAACATTGATATGCTCAAGAGTTGGAGAATTCCTTGAACTTTAAGTTTGATTTTAAGAAGCAGGCGCGTGAGTAGAAATTCTTACTGAAATATACAGGTAATGCTCCACCTCTGTAGCAACCAATGGATGACGCTTTTACTAAAATTATTAAGGGTACTAATAATACAATGATAATAACATTCACAGAATGTAAGTTGTTTATTTGATTGCAAGTTGTTTTATGCTTGTTTATTTCTGTTGTTGTAGGATTCAAGTGAGTGCAACTCGAGGAAACTCAACCTTAAGTTCGAGTTATGAGCCAGGAGTCGTATTTCGATGTTCGCTTGGAAACCCATGTAAAGAAGTTTTGCTGGACAACTTAGGTATGGAATAAATTTTATTGATTTGTTTTAGTATTATTATGTCTTATAATACAAGACAATGGATACTCGACTCATACTGAATAGAGGACCTCTTAATTGTTTGGACTCTTGAAGATTATGGATGTCATAGGATGCCTCTGCTCACGCTTAGAAGTGTAATAATTAGTTTCGTAAATAGAAAAAAAGTTCGTATTTTAAAAGAAATGTACGTTTTATTAGAAAAAAAAATTGCCTCTCGTTTTTTTTTCTGTTTCGTTTTTTTTTTTTTCAAATAGTCATTTGCAATGCATCTTAAGTCGACTTAAATAGATCTATTTAAGTATGAAATATTTTTATATACGTGTAATCATCGTAAAATGCAATATAAATTAAACGCTAGATACTGATACGCTACAAATATTTTACAATTTACATGAATACCATACCTATTAACAATTCGGGTTTCAGCAGTTTTCATCAATCTATATATATAAAAGAGAACGCACAAATCCTTTGTGAACTCATCACGCTAATACGGCTGAACCAATTTCTTTCATTTTTGGGGGGTTATTAGGATTTGGACCCTAGATGGTTTTTATCATATCACTTTAATTTTTAATTACCAGTGTCTTGAGATAATTGACCATTCAAGTGTCCATACGTACAAATCCTTTGTTATTAGTTCATCATAGGTAAAAATAAACGTATTTATATGCAACCCGCATGACCATGTGACTCGGCGGGTTAACATAAATGACAGGCGATATAATGTTAACATTTACTGGAATCTACTATGGTTTTTATCATATCACTTGAAAGCGAAAAAGTAAAAATTATCTAATTAACAAGGTTTATTGCGTTCCGGGGTGACCGCAGCGAAGCGGGGTGAACGCTGCTAGTATAAACTAAGAAATAAAAGTAGAAATGAAATTTTGTTTTTTCGTGAAAGCAGGCCTTTAATAAGTATGAAAATAATTTCACGAACAGTATAAAATTCAAATAACTTGTCTAAAGGTAAAAACTATTACTAATTTGCCTAATAGTATTTTTCTAAAACTTCGAGAATTTTCGAATTTACTTATTTTTCCTTGTAGCTTCCTTCGTTGTAGAGAGAGACCTCCTTAAGACTTGCCAGGTAGATATTATACCTCGGATGGATACCTAATTGTTGACATCAACTGGACGGGCCTGCGCGCAGTGTTACCAATTAGGGAAATTAAAATTTCCCTAAATTTGGGCAAAAAATTCGAAATTTTTGTTTATAAATCCGTACCTATAAGTCCGAGTGCCAGTCAACTTACGCCAGTCGAACATTTGTCCTTACTTAACAAACGCGGGTACAGATCGTTACAATGGGGTAATTAGGGGGCGTGCGAAAAATTCGTATTTAGGTTCTAACTCTTCATTTTTCTAGTTTTTCCCTACTTTCCTGTTTACCGTAATATATTTTTGGTAATTAGAAGCTTTGTTCCTTAAATATCGCCATGATACTTGTAGGATATATTAGTGGTGTACCAATGTTTAATTTAAGATAGTTTGCGTCTGTCTGGTAACACTGTTGCTAGCTACAGAAAATTTTAATTCCAGATTTTAGGGAGAAATTTGGGAAAATTACCTGTTTTGTCCCTATTATTTCCCTCTTGTTGGCTACGTCGGAACAAACGTACCAGTATCTGAAAGTCTCGTCTTTGTTCTACACAACACAATATAGAAAGTTTTAATAAGATAATTAGGGGAAGTACACTTGAGGTTTACAGTAGACCTTGTTCTGTAATTAGAAAGACAACTGTGATTTTTTTTTTTTTTTAGGTAGAATGAGATATTTTTTATTTACATGTTTACTTTAATACATACCGTCACAATACGTGTAGGATATATTAGAGGGATACCAAAGCTTATATTAAGATTTTGTGTGTCTGATAGTAGTGTTGCCAGTCACTGAAAATTTTAATTCCAGATTTTAGGGGAAATTTAAAAAATCCCTTTTTTCTTTCTATTATTTCCCTCTTGTTGGCTACATTCAAACAAACGTACAAGTTTCTAAAAGCCTCGTCCTTAGCCTACACAGCACATCATAAAAAGTTTCACTAGAATAATTAGGGGAAGTACCGTTGAGATTTATAATAAACCATGTTCTGTAAATGGTGAGAAAATGGTGAATTTCTGAGGCAGAATGAGATTTTTTTTTTTAATTTCATGCTTACTTTGTTATATATCGCCACGATACTTGTAGGATATATTCTTGGGGTACCAAGGTTTATTTTCAGATAGTTTTCGTCTGTCTGATGGTAGTGTTTCCAGCCAAAACAAATTAATTCCCGACTTTAGGTGAAAATTTCGGAAAATTTCCCTTTCCCCTCTATTATTACCCTCTTGCTGGCTACATTGAAACGAACGTACCACTACCTGAAACCTTCCTCTTTGGCCTACAGAACGTACCATAAATTCAATAGGATAATAAGAGAAGCTGTAGCCCCGGCATATCTGTTGATTTTTGCTTCTCAGGCGTAAAAAGTGTCAAAATTTCATGTGTATGATGATAGAGATTTTTTCTTTCCCTATTGAATGAAAGCCAGCGACTTCAGGATTTCACTGTCTTGTCAACATACCAAATAATTTTTTTAGGTGACTTGAACCCATATGGCAGCAGTGGTGCTAGATACAAAAAAAATTGAAGTTCGGTTAGGGATTTTTTTTTTTTTTTTGTAAATTTTCACCCCTACATTCCCCTCAATAATTTCCACCAATTGGTAACAATGCAATGCAAGTTATACCAAAAAATAGCCACATCCATTTTCTAAAAAAGCACACATTTTCAAAGCCTCCCAGTGAAGATTATTGAATGCGTCCTCAGAAACGTGAGCAAGGGCACACTGCATATTTTTTCTTTCAAAGAAGGGATGTTCTGAAACTTAAGTAACTTCATCTGTACTGATCTTGGTATGTCGGAAACACCAACGGTGAATAGTTTGAAAAAGAAGATTACTGCTAAAGAAAATTATTAAATCTGTCTTCGAACACACTTCGCAACATGGCTAGTTCTGCAACGTACAGAGGTTGATTGAGTTATATTGAGCTGAATTCAATGTGCAATTGTGCGGTACCACGCATGCGCAACCCCTCGCTGTCATGTTGCCACAAGGTAAGCAATAGTATGTCATTATTCACACAGTAGAGCAGTGTGGTCGAGCGTAGTCTGATGCCGCGAAAACTAAACAGATTATGGGGGGGGGGTCATTGTGGCTCTTTCCGACGCTAAGTTTATGGCGTGGCGTCGCGCATTGTAGAAAGGTGTAAAGTTTGAAATTTTCCTATACGTCGTTGCACTGTGAACCGTATTATATGAAAATATGCGTCACAGAGTCCTAGGTCCACCATACTGACACAAGCAGCTAGAAACTTTCCTCCCATGTAGAGGACTTTGCCAATATTGTGTGTGGTTCGGCAATATTCCCACATACAGCTTGTGATGGCTAGCAAATGCAGCACATCGTAGACGGCGATCAACCGCGCCATTCACAGGGAATTACCAGGTACGCCTCACGGTCCTTTGTAAGAGCAGTGTGCACGCCCTGACACCATGTCATGTGTCTCAGCGAGAAAGAAACTGCAGGAGGCCGTATGAACGTCACCTCGCGGGTTATCACTGGAAGTTTGCTGTTACCTTGGATGAGGCATGGATCTATTTCACAGACTGTGGTAAAGTTCGTGATATTACATACAGAGAGAGTTTTCCAAAATTGTTCATGATTGTGACCGGTTTCTCGTACAGAAGCAAACTGCGTCTCCAAAAGATTCAGCGAAACGTCAAGATCAATACTATGTACTACCTGACTCATGTCCTGACTGAAATGTACCAGCATGAAATCCCAGCATTGTACAGACAAGACGCAAACCAGGTTGAACTGTACCAAGACAGGAACCTAGGCTAACGGCGGAAACAGCGCTGGAATTCTATTGCTGTATGGAATAGGAAACTGGAATTATAGCAATTCCCTTTTCTGACATTCATGTCAAGAGTCCAGATGCCAGCCCAATGGATTATTGTGCCTTCGGACTCCTCAAGCTGCGCCTGCCTTAAATAATAATTTTTAACCCATTTTACAGCACCATTGGAGAAGTTAAATTTCGTCGTCAATTTATGGAAGAGAATCTTATGTATAATTGATTGAAAAGCTTTAGAGAAAGGAGGTGGGCGGATAAGGGCCATTTTTCGCCCATCAGACAACGGAAAAATGAAGTGTCCGATTCCAACAAGTTTGCAATGTATTTGTATACTAGAAGATATGTTGCATATGTAAAAATAATAGATACGTGATAAAGAAAATAGTAAGTCATAGAAATGAGTGCCCAAAAAGAGTTCGTTTAAGCGTTTTGCGATATTTTGGTAATGTAAGCTGTCTTTGATGGAGGCTTATAGGAAGAAGGAGTCGATGAACCAAAATAAATCTGACTCGTCATAATATAACGCTGTGTATCCTTTGATATGAGTACTAACTGATTTTGGTTCAGTGTGTCCTTCTACCTATTAGAGAACAAAATGTATTGCGCGAGAGTATAGAGCGATGACTACCAATTATACGCTGTAATGTACGAGTTCAACTGGAGACTCCAGCTCTGATGTTATTTACCTTTGTGACTGAAAATACATGCTCAGCATGTCAATAAAATATATAAAGAAAATGTATTGTTTGCGCGGATATGTGTGTAGGGCAGCAAAAATAGAGACAGCACGTTATGGAGTATTGAGAAGGCGTGTCATTTCTGAAAGTGGTATGAGTAAAAGTGCGAGCAGGAAAACCAGTCGCAGGATGGCATGAAATTCAGCAATATATATATATATATATATATATATATATATATATATATATATATATATATATCTCGAAGAATCATACATACCACGCGTCAATGAAGTACCGATGGGAAGTCTTTGATACGTTATATTGCAATACTGAGGGAAAGATGAAAAACAACGACCAACAATAGGTACCTGATGTATCCGATTCTTACATTCACGAGCACTTAAGTGACAAAGGTGTGTACTCTCTGTACATACATCATGACGATGCTTGTGTTTTCCGAGCTCAGTGGTACTGTCAATGTAAAGTAGGCGCACGGATCGTCGGATTTTGTGGGCATGTTGCTTCCGTACTATAGTTTCTGGCTTACTGGCGCCAAAATTCCACCGCAGTTAAGAAACCAAGTCTAGAATATACTCATACACTACAAGATGCCGCCGCTGCACGATGGTCCAGTGGCGATTCGGATGACGACAGCAAGCACGATGCCTAATCTGCAAACTAGCTACAAGTGTCTCCAGCTGTCTGGTTATTATCTATGCTTGATTATTTCCGATATAATATATTGATCTCATAGTCGTAGTAGACTTCATCCTTCTTATTCTTGCCGTTAGTGTTCTATTTACTATTGCTTTCTCGGATTACAACTCATGACATTAGTGTTTACGTTTCTTCATTAACACGCGCCATACGTCTTTGTTTATTTATTTTTTTACCTCTCACTTATAGCACTTTATGTCAAAATATATTTGTTTTCTTATTTTTATGAGGTTTACTATTGGAAACCATGCATTTCACATCTCGGGCCTGATGGGCGAAAAATGGCCCTTATCAGCCCACCTCCTTTAGTAGAGTAAGAACAGTTACTTGCTTTCTATCCATTGCTAGTCTAATGTCGTCAGTGACATAAGTAACAGCTGTAGCAGTACTGTGATACTTTCTGAAGCCTGATTGAAACAAATAAAAAAATGTATTTCATTAGATGGGTTCAAATTTGATCACTAACAATGTATCTAATGCCTTTGAAACAGCAGGTAAAATACTAATTGGCCGAAAATCATTAATACTTGTGATATTACTTGTTTTGGGGAACGCTAGGACTTCAGCTGTTTTACAAGCAGATGGAAAATTGCCGCTCATAAGAGAACGGTTGAAAATATTAGTGATGGGATTTAGTATAAAAGGCAATTTTTTTAAATAAATTCAATACTAATTTGGTCAGCTCCAGTAGCATTTGATTTTATTCTATTGAAGGCTTCATGACTGTTAGAGGACTGACACATTCAAAGGAAAAAAACGTTTTCTGTACATTCTGGACTCTCATCATATGTAATTTTAGAATCTGCATTACTTAAAAACTTAATGTCACAAAAATTGTTATTAAGATCATCTGCAGTAAATTTATTGTTAGCCATATTTTATTTCCTACTGCTCTTGATCCCTAATATATTTAACTTTTTGCACAAAATTTTCGAGTTACCAGTGCTGTTCGCTAGGTTCGAGGCAAATTCCATTTTGGCTTTCCTAATTAAGTGTGTACATCTATTTCGTAAGATTTTGTATTTTTTAAAACAGTCATCAGCTTGTACTGGATTATCTTTACGAGATTTCGTTTATTGTCTACAAGAGGAATCGCGTTTAGCCATTAAATTTAGAATTTCTTTAGTTATCCATGGGGAAGAAGGTCGCGATACTTTGCGTTTAATGAGTAGAGCATGGTTATCAAGCAGTGTTAATATCGTGGTAGTAAAGTAATTAAGTTGTTCACCTATAGACGAAGAATTGTAGATTACCTGTCAAGGAATATTTTCCGCATCAAAGAAAAGGGCAGCTTATTTATTTTATTTCAGTTCCTGTACGAAATAAATTTTGACTGTCTCTTCGGAGTGTGTATAGACTAGCAGGCGAATACTAAATCGTGGTAAGATATACCCGGAATTGGTAATTGTCCATAGTGATGTAAAAGAAATGGACCGAAGAATATCGCTGAAACTTTAAAGTCAAAATATTACTTACTCTTATCTCAGGGTTTCGTGGCCTCGGGCTTCTGTCGAGCGTCCGTTTGCTGCTAGCTTTCCATCTAAAGTTACCTGTATCATAACTGTTTATTTGTTCAACAATAAATTCTGGTTAATGACAACTCCATTGTTCATTTAGCTACTTTAATAATTGAAATGAGATAAGAAAAAAATTACAAATATAAATACAGTTATCACGTTGTTGAATGATAAATGTTACTTGTAGAATATCAACTTTATATTAATTGTAGAATTGTGTCTAAGTCTTATTATCTTTACAGGTTGGTTGGAATTATTTTATACTTCACCTAACACCAAATATAAGTTGGCCTTTTCTTTAACACCAATAATTGCATTTATTTTGTAAAACAAGAGGGAGGAAATTTAATTTTACTCAAATTATAAATGACCTTAATTCGAGGGTGTGTCATTTGGAATTTTAGCTTTATCGCGCACTGCACTCAAAATTCAGTTAATGAAATATTTGCCACTTTACCTCCTTTTGATTTCTGTCCATAGAACATCTTCCTATTCCTCTAGCAAGGTAGCTCCGCTGTCTCTCCGTGGAAGATTTCCGTGTTGCTTGGTTGTCTCGCTCCCCAGAAAGTTTTAGATGGTTCACACTCTTGAAAAGTTCGCAGAGTTCCAAACGCTTACTCCATTTACGGAGTTTGATCACTACAGGCAATGTTGCACTTGTATAATACGTTGATTAAAATATTATACTTATTATCTGTTTTTCGCTATAAGATGGAATTGTAACTACTGTCCTTTTGTCACAGCCCGAAAATAGCGTACTCTTGCGGCCTCCCGCATTTTTACCACTAGTTGCCCACTAAAACTGTCTTTCAACGCTTAGGGCACGAAGATGTCTTATTCGGCGGGTTGTTACCCCTGAATTCCTGGACTTCGCGATTCGACCTCGACAACTTGACTCTATCAACCTAACTAAAAACTTTTTTTTGTCCTCTTTCTCCTCTTCTTTTATCATTTCACACTAATTACTTATTCATTTTTGTTTCTCCATTCCTATTTGTCCTTTACACACTCTGACCATTTTGACACACCCCTTGTCTAATCTACCCAATAATTGTTCTTTTTATTTTGTTTCAGTAAGTTTCATTTTCTGTCTTATTGGTTTCTCTCCTTTTTCTTGACCACCCTCTCTTTTCATTGGTTTTTCTCCTGTTTCTTAAGAAAGACCTCCCCTTTTTTCCAAAGTCACCCTCTTTAGCCAGAGACAGCCCGCTGAGGTTGCCGCGCTACCAATTTTGAATGATCCTCCAGTGCCAAATGTGAATGCCTTACGAAATTATCTTATTTTCAAATATAGATTTTACTATTTATCAAACCCGATTTATTAAATATTATATTCTTTTGTGACAATTTAATTAGATTTTCTCAGATGTTACTTATTGGAATACGAATATTTATATTTCTATGACAATCTTATCTTGCTATAATATTGGTGGTATTAATAATGTTGAATAAAACAATGTTTCTATCACTGATAGTGTTAATAATTATAATATTTGTTGGTTAAATAAGACTAATGATAATTATGGTATCCCTATAAAATGTCTATATCTACTTGAATATGTTATACACCACTAAAATGACCCTCCTTTTTAACAATTCTTTATGCAAAATACTAGTTACCAGTAATCATGATAATAATAATAATAATAATAATGGTATGTTATTCTAAATATTTTCACAGATTATGTACAGCTTTTAACTAGTTTAGGAATGATATTTTGCCTAGCACTTAATTGATGCTGTTAATACTTATATGATTATACGTAATATATAGATTTCATATACATAGAGATAGAGAGAGACAGACAGACATAGGGAAATCCTTTCAAAGAAATAGTGCTCCATTTATTTGTTTAGATTTGCGTATAAAATATACTCAATTTTGATCATTGTTACGTACTACAGTAATTTTAGTTAAGAAAATTCCCCCACTTTCTTTTTCTGTGTATTTTACCCCCTCTTCTTTCTACGTTCCTTGTTCTGTGATGTTTTTTTTTCTTAGGGTTGCTTTTCAAAGACCTTTTCTTTTCTTTTCCTCTCTCTCTTGCGGCTGCATACTGACCGCTCTTGAGGACTATGTCTCCTCGTAGTACCTGATACTTGTCTTAATAAATATCGAGAGACGCCGGAGAGTCTTGAGAAAATTTCTTAAAATGACCACAAAACTTAGTCGTGTTACTTTTCTGTCACCATGCGGTTTGTGTTTTCGCTTATGTGTCGAGTAATTAAAATATTTTTCTAGCGTCATGGCCAGCCATTCTGGACCCCTTACGTAGCCGATTTTGGGTGGTTTTCTCTTCTTTTCCGAAGCGAAGTGTCAGATTCACAGCGTTGAGGTAGTTTCTTTCAAACATGTGTTTAACTGTTACCACATCTCTACGCGTGTACTTCTAATAATTCATTATATAGCTCATTATTCTCGCTCGTCTCATTACTAAATAGTATTATCCCTCTCGCGGCAACGTTATCTATTTTATTATACGCTCTTAGTAGCGAAGCTTTATTTATACATTAAAATTTTGCGTGCTTATTGCTCTTATAAATGTGACAACGTTTTGGACATCTTGTTTCTGTTAGTATTGTCCCCAGTTAGTCTGAACTGTGTGCATGTTAGCTAGTTTTTGGGAAATGGTTCACCCACGGTTTCAAACCGCAATCCGTCTGCTATATCTATGGTCATTTTCTTAAAAGTGCCTTGGTGACAAGCTACAAGTAACAATCTTAAAATAAATAAATGGTCTGTTTCGTATCAGTCAATGAATTGTCTATGTTAAAATTCCTCTCCAGGGTGGTAAAGACGCTACAGTCTAAAATTTCATGAAAGAAACCACGAAACTAACATGCTTGCTCCCTATTTTCTCTCGTGTGTGGCCGTAAAATAATGAGGACTACCTTCTGTCTTGTTTCTTTTTTTTTATTTTTAAAGAGAAAAGAATTGGATGTCTGCAGCCGTCTTGTTTCTTTATACTTTGTTAACTTTAATGAATATAGTTAAATAATATATATAATTGAGCAATGAATGTAGTTAATTAATATATATTTATTTATGCGTATAATTAAGCAAAGAATGTAGTTAATTAATATATGTATAATTATGCGTATTACAGTGAACAATTTTTTGCGGATTATTAGTTAAGATGAGATCGAGTAGTGAATGTGATGTAGCAGTATGAAAAGTGGGTTTTAGAGTGCACATTGTCAGGTTAAGGCCGGATAAAACATCATGCAATGTTTCAGTTTCAGTTTCACTCTCCTTTTTCTTGTATGAATAGAATAAAGGATTAGATTCAGTTCTATTTTTTTTCATATCATATAGGATTTATCGATCTGCAATTCTTGCCATTATAACTTCAATTTATGCACAAATTAAAATATATTTAATTATCAAACTCCGGTGGGCATATACCCACTTCCTTCCTTGTGTTGGGCATCTCCAAACAAAATCCTAAATACGCCATTTACTGTCTTCAGCATTGGGAGGTGGGCAGATTTGAGACTTATTCTAGAGAAGGAAGATGAAACTCATATTACGGTAGATAAACTGTTGTAGAGTATATTATATATTAAGCGATGTAGATGGAGCATTAGTACATATCAGTATTACAAATCACTGCCATCAACACATTCTGAAATCTGAATACATGCATATTTATAATTGGTATGTTTCTAATTAGGCATCCACAAAGATCCACATTAAAATTGTTTTTTAATAATAATATAAATAATGACTTCCCCAAAACTACGAAGAAAGAATATCAATTATGTATGACGCAACAATACTCGTATTTGAGCAAAATGATGATACTCTCAATAACATTACAAGAATCGTAACAAAAATCTGACACATGTCATATACTCTCTAGTTAGCAGATGTAACCTTAAAATTATGGAGAAAAATATTCCGGCAATTGAATTATTTTCTTTGCTTACGAAGCATCTTCTCTCAAAAGAAAAATTGTGACACACGGGAATACGTAGGAACAAACCATGGTTCAAACTAGCAGAGAAGAGAAAACAGGCAAAATTACGTTGGCTACAAAATCCGAATTAAATAACTACACAAAATTTTGTAGACATCAGGCTGAAAACTTCCAAAACTTTTAAAACAAAGAAACGCGATTTTTTGAAAGCTAAAATTTAGGAGCTTGAAAATAATAGTAAAAATAAAAACATTCGGGACATGTATAAAGGGATCAACGAATTTAAGAAAGGCTATCAACCTCGTCCTTATATTAAAGAAAGCTGATGAAACAGTTTTCACTGATATAGATAATATTTTAAATAAATGGAAAGATTCCTTTGCTTAACACCCAGCAAATACTAATGTGCGTGGATAAAGGAAGACGCACACCGCAGAACCATATATTCCAGAACCCAACCGAATAGAAGTAGAAATCGCTATAAATAAATTAAAGAAACACAAATCTCTGAGTGTAAACGAAATTCCGGCTGAGTTAATTTTAGCTGGAGGCGAAAAATTGTGGAACAAGATACACAAACTTATTCTCCTTCTCTACAACAAGGAAGAATTGTCACAAGAGTGGAAAGAATCAATCATTGTTCCAATCCAAAAGAAAGGCGACAAAACTGACTGTAATAACTATCGAGGCATCTCTCTTCTGTCAACATCCTATAAAATCCTTACAAACATTTTATTAGCAAGATTGACCCCATACGCAGATGAAATTATTGGAGATTATCAGTGTGGATTTAGACGAAATCGATCAACTATCGACCAAATATTTACCATTCGCGAAATACTCGAAAAGAAGTGGAAATACAGTAGCCCGGCACATTAACTATTTATTGATTTTAGAAAGGCTTACGACTCAGGTTAGGAGAGAAACATTATACAACGTTCTTACAGAACTTGGAATACCGAGGAAGCTAATTAGATTAATTAAGATATGTTTAAATGAATCCCAAAGTAAAGTCCGGGTAGGAAAATTTTTGTCCACGAGAATGACCTGAAACAAGGAAATGCGCTGTCGCCATTATTATTCAACTTTGTCCTGAAATACGCTATAAGAAAAATCAAAGATAGCAAACAGGGCCTAGAGTTGAATGGTATTCACCAGGTTATGGCATATGCTGATGATGTAAATTTAATAGCGGATGATAGGAGAACAATAGAAATAAATGCAGAGATCTCATTAAACGCTTGCAGGGACATGGGTTTAGAAGTAAATGAAGAGAAAACTAAATACATGGAAGTGCGTCGAGACCGTAATATGGCAAATTATGGATGCATTAAAATATTAAATAATACTTTTGATAAAGTGGATACTTTCAAATATTTAGGATCAGTATTAACAGAGGAAAACTATATTCACGAAGAAATTAAATGTCGACTAAAAGCAGGAATTCGTGTTACTATTCGGTTCAAAATCTCTTGTCGTCGCGAATTCTGTCGAGGAATTTGAAGCTTAAAATATATAAAACGATAATCATGCCTGTTATTCTGTATGGTTGCGAAACATGGTTGCTTACTCTGAGGGAAGAACATAGACTGAAAGTATTTGAGAACAAAATCCTGAGACGAATATTCGGACCCAAGAGGAACGGGAATGGGGAATGGCGGAAACTTCATAAAGAGGAACTACATAATTTATATGGTTTACCCAACATAGTTAGGGTCGTCAAGTCTAGGAGGCTTAGGTGGGCAGGTCATGTAGCTAGAATGGAAGAAAGTAGAAACACTTTCAAAGTCTTGACTGGAAGACCAATCGGAAAACGACCATTAGGAAGACCTAGGCGCGGATGGAAGGACAATATTAAGATGGATCTCGCAGAGATAGGAATACAAAGTGGAAACTGGATCCAATTGGCTAAGGATAGAAGTCAGTGTAGAGCTTTTGTGAAGGCGGCATTGAACCTTCGGGTTCCATAGGCCATAGAGTTAGTTAGTTAGTTATATACTAAAGGTTCGTAAATACTCTTTGGCTTAGTTTCTGCATTTTAAACATTTTTCATTGTTGTTACCTAACTCGTTAATATTGAGAACCTACGGAAGACCATTAACGGATTTTAGAGCCAAGGTTGAACACGTCTCTTGTCCACAGTTGAAAAGTTTGGTGTAATAAGGGCGTAAGCGAGTTTTTGTCCTTTTTGCATCAAACGCATTTATGGTTTTTGGCATGCTTGTTTAGCCTGCTGGTAACATTTCAATTCAATATGGGAATAAAATGCTGCATATTACATTGTCTTATGTAAGAAAAAGACACTACTTAAATTTTTCAACATCGTTTTTCTCTAACTGCATATTTCGGACTTATGGCCTTATTGCATCTAACTCCCCAATTATGTAATATATATTAATTGAATCAAAAATTACCTTAGACGTTAGACTTGTAAACAAGACCCTAACATATTTTTCATATTTTTCTTTGTGTTTAACCAACAGATGATCGAACTGAGTATTATGATCCTAAAACGAGTGCTAGGATTAAACAGAGGATACATAAAACTTGGCTGGGAAATGCCATGGCGGCAAGCAGCATTTCAGGTGGTATTATCGTGGTATGTTATTTTTATTAATACGTTTTTCAAATTATTCTTCTGCATGAGATCTTGCTTGTCTTTGTTTTGCATTATGATGAGTTGTCAGGATATGGAGAAATTCTAACTGCTTCTTAAATTTATTGAACTTTTGATAATTGTTTTAAAAGATGGAAATAGAAATGCGACTTTGCGCTTTCGATTTAAGCTGGTTTAGACCTATTTAAAATAAACGTAAAAAAATCTATACAGAATTTAACAGATGATTTTTGCGTATTGTTTACGAAATTGAATGATCATTGCAACATGTAGTAAGGTATTTGCTTAAAAGATGTCGGTAAACTCTCATGGCTGAAAAATAACCTATGAAAGTTAAATGAAATGGCCAATACGTGCTTGATATTTGAGGAACGAAAATTGATTGTAAGCTGCTATTACAAGTTTTAAAAATGACTTGAAATTCAATGTGAGTCGAGACCTCCTACACGCTTAACAATCACATGGCTTTCTGACAAGTTTAAGATATATGCTACATTTTTCGCAAACAGTTTGATCGACGCACAACCATTAAACTGACATAGGAACAGCAAAAGAGGAGCGCGACAGTTGCGTCCTCTCTCACAACAAATACGCACGCAAAACAAACGACAGTCAACAACACAAATGGAAGGCAAGGGCCCAAGCCCGGTACTTAAATCAACCACAAAAACCGCCAAGAAATCTCTGCTCTGCTCTCTCTGATCGACGTTGCTGAAACAACAGCTGAGTGTTACGGCATGTGTCTGGCCGCTAACTGTGACAACTGTAAGTACATTTACTAATTATAGAAGTGGAGGAAATATGTACTTTTTCATAATGTGAATTTAACTTCTTTTAAATAATTAAGTTTCACAATAATACAAGAGTGCATCAGTAACATTGAATTTATAGTTTTCTCTTGTTAAAATGCGGAGACATTTCTCGATGTTATTACGGAATGACGGAATCATGTATAAAAATTTAAGCTTTGCTTTGATCAACCTCTTTTTTATGACTTTTTTCAAAACAGACTGTATAACCAGTTTAAACGGTGACCGTCTGGCACTTTCGTCACCTAATGCTGTTGCATTCAAGAATGAAATATTTTCTTTATTGAAGGAACAGCACAGAGAGCCTCCATTATCTAAGCTAATGTGGAGCTCACTAACCTTGGATAACTAGGAATGTACAGACTCCCTGCAGCATAAAGGGCAGTACAGTACGTACAATAGTAAAGGTGTGAGGTGCACTATAATTATAAAATAGACCATAAGAGTTACAAACTACGTTCCCGTGAGAATGTTCCTGGGTGCAGACTGATTAGTTCCTACGTGTTGCTACGTGAAATAGCGTAGTATGAATAATTGGAAGAAGTGTGTCAGACACCGTCGAATTTGGCCTTGGGTTCCTATGTGCAGGGTGCTACAGCGTATAATGACTATGTTGAAGAGCTGGTGATCAGACTGCGTTGAATTTGGCCTTTGGTTCCCACGTGAAATACATACTTGCTAAGGGGATATATTGTTTCATGGCTATTGTGAAGACATGGTTCTGAGATTTCGTCGAGTCAAGTCTCCCATAGGAAAGTTGACTGTTGCTTTCGTCGAATCAAGTTCTCCAGTTGAATGTTGCTATAGCTATTTTGCGTTTCATGGCTAGTCGGTTGTCAAAGTCACGTTATTTACCGAAAGTACCGTGTCACGTGATGTGTGTGTGTGATTGAAGCTAGTATAGGAATGGATGGTATCACCGACCTAAGGCTCATTTTTTGGATTTAAAAAGGACATTGAGAAAAATAGACTTAATTTCGAACTTTATTAACCAAGCCTCGTATATTTCCGCACATTCTAGAAACTCTTCTCTCATCGCTTTGGTATGTCTTTTCGTTTGTGTTGGTGAGCCTCAGTCCGATTTCATGGCTATATATGGACATACGATGTGGGAACAACGACTCCCTTTGTGAACGCTTCTCTGAGTCCAGAAAACGGGAAACTTGCAATCACACCTACATGTTGTCATCGTTCATCTCTGGTTGGTTAATTCGAAACATCCGCATCTCTTCAGCCAAAGAGCTTGAATTCAGCATTATACGTCATAACCGGGGGACTCCAGCCCCGAAGAACTCATACACAATAGCCAACTGGACAAAGCCTCAGTGTTTCGACAGCCCTTGTGAGGATTACCTCCTCGTTGCTGTGTGCTAGGCGAGGCAGCCGGCACCTACTCGAGAGCATCGTCCATGCTGCAAGAAATTGTATATTGCGCGTATCTTACTGCTAAGTGTATGAGTTATACCTCCATGGGACGAACACAAGTACTTAATTAGTTGAGTATGTGACAAACCGTTTATTCCCAAAGTGTTTTTTGGATGCAAGTGTATAACAGTTTCATCTGCGAAATGTTTTTGATGTGATGAACAAGTCGAGTTCATTGTTCGTTACAATAAACATCATAATAAGCGAGACTCCGGAGCACGATTCGTTTTGGACCACGCACTAGAGACTGTATTTGTAGCGCCGCGCCGGCTTGGAGCATCGTTCAAGATAGCTGTATTCGGGATTCAACCCAGGACATGAATGGGACAACATTAATGGCTAGACGAAGAATGACGTGAGTTGTATAGTTTATATGCCAAGCCACCTACTTCGTCGATATTAAGTAAAAGGTTGTCAGCAAGCGTAGATGCAGACAACGTAAGAAATATTTACTATACTACGAGTGTGATGAAATCATGCATTGGATTTAATACAAGTGATAAACTCAAGACTTAGATAGTGAATATATAATGTCACTTAATAAACAGATATTACATGCACACTAATATATATATATGGATTTAATACAAGTGATAAACTCAAGACTTAGATAGTGAATATATAATGTCACTTAATAAACAGATATTACATGCACACTAATATATATATATATATATATATATATATATATATATATATATATATATATATATATATATTATAGTGCATGTAATATCTGTTTATTAAGTGACATTATATATTCACTATCTAAGTCTTGAGTTTATCACTTGTATTAAATCCAATGCATGATTTCATCACACTCGTAGTATAGTAAATATTTCTTACGTTGTCTGCATCTACGCTTGCTGCGTTCCCAACTCCTGCATGACGGAGATGCAGGCATGGGCATGAACCATGATCGTCGGGGAATAGTTGGGAAATAAAAAAATAAAATAAAATAAAATAATAATAATAATAAGATATGAGACTGAAAGTTAGTCCGAACCACGACGAACATAATGGTTTCAATGGTGAATTTTGACTGATAGTGAAGTGTGTTTGTGTTTGTTCGTTTGTATGTGTTTGTGTGTGTATTCAAAGATAAGTGGATTTGTTTGTGCGTCCGCCTACTTGTTTATTAAAATAGGTGAGTATAAAATGAAAGTTTTGCGTCCCATGATTATACTGGAGCATTGAAAGTGTTAGATCTTATAACATATTAATATGTGAACTGGAATCGAACAATGGACTCACCCATACATGTATCAATAAATAATAAACACATGTTTGTTCATAAAATAAGCTCACTTCTTATTGTTGGATTCGAAGAAGAATGAATGATAAAGTAATGACATTGAATTGTAGTGTTAGAAAAGGACACACGCATACATACAAACGTGTTGTAGTTCCAGGAATACAATAAAAGGTTAGTTAGTTGTTTGTTTGATTCCCGTTTCGTTTTATTGATACATTTATACTGATACATTCCTGTTACATTGATAAGTGCTACTCGAACGTAGCTTCCATGTGAATATAGTGCGAATCTAACGATAAATGTGTGTGCTTAGTAGTATAAGTGGTATTAACTGTGAGATCGTTAGTGAATGGGATAGTAAGCCAATGACAGGATAAGTAACATTACACTGAGAAAAATCCATTATCCGGACAGCGGTATATTGTACAAATACAAGGATTCGTTATGTTTACTAAGGAAATCTGTACGGAGCGTACTTTATCCATATGCTACACAGGTACTGCCTTTTACCCGCTTAGATATTACATCATGTCGCTGCAGGATGTCTGACTTCTAACAATCTTCTGTATTTTACATACATATACGTATGTTAAATACTTCAGCTATATGTTATATACGTCCATCTGTGTGTGAGATCCAGGCCGCCTATAGACACCTCTTTCTTTCGCCATGGCTGACGTCATTGAACTACCGTCTTTTGCTTGCGAAACGAGGTTGTTTACAAACGGAAAAGAAGAGAGGAAGGAAAAAATGCTTGGGTAAGTACACTAGTTAACTATTACTTTAGTTAAATATTCCATTAATTATATATTCTTTTAGTGTAACTTGCTTTAATATAGTATTAAGTAAGTAATGTAGTTTATGAATACAATTCTTACTATTGTAAAACTCGTTAATGATTGAGGACAATGGAATGGGTGAATCTGAATTTTGAGAAATCTTTGAATATTAATGTTTTGAAACATTTTACATTTCAAGGTAGCAAAATGAATGTTATGTGTTTATTCATTCCGTTTTATATGTGACGATTTATTACTTGGTGCAGATTTACTACAGGGCTGCTTAACATAATTGCTAATAAACCGTTTTCAGCGCGAAAATTCCCTTGTGTAGTGAAGATTTAGGATTTAGATTTCTGGGCTTTCGGCATCAATGGCCTTGTTAGCCCGTCGCATATGAGGGATGACTTCCCTCGGTGATCACACTATCCGGGGAAAGGAAGGGAAGAATGGATTGGGGAAAAATGGGGCCGCGGTGGCTCAGTGGTAGAGCGTTCACCTCTGGTGCTTGGGGTCCCGGGTTCGATCCCAGCTCCCGCCAAGTGAACTTTGTGGTGGACAAACACCGTGTGCGTGGGTTTTCTCGGGGTTCTCCCGTTTCCTCCCACTTTCTTCATTCCACCATTTCATACATTACTCATCATCACCGTCTCCTTTAGCCTAACCGGCATAACCGTGGGACGTAAAACTCAAAGGTTTCATTTTCATTTTTGGATTTGGGAAGAAAGATAACGGCCTGGGACCTATATGTTAGGTACCACTCCGGCATTTGCCTGCTGTGAATGAGGAAAAGCCAAGGAAACCTCATTCAGGATGGCTGGACTTAAAATCTTTTGATACTTTTTCGACCGAGTTCCCCCACCGGGATCGAACCCGGGACCGTTCGCACCGAAGGCGAGAGCGTTAGCAAATACGCTACGCGGGGCCACTAGTGTAGTTTAGAAAACTCATTTTTACTAGGATATTTGCAAGATTTTTTTTTCTTTTAGTTTAACGCCCCATGATTGTACATCAATGTAAGAGAGAAGGTGACGATGAGATACATGATAATGGTGGAATCAAGAAAATGTAAGGAAACTGGAAAGTCTTAAGAATAACCACACCTACAGTGTTCACCAAAAGCCTATTTGTCGGGAGCAGGAATCGAACCAGGGACCTACCACGTCAGAGGTAAGCGCTCTCAGAGCTTTCTTTTGTTTAAAGAACTTGTTTACAATGATATATATATATATATATATATATATATATATATATATATATATATATATATATATATATATATATATTACGAAGATATTGACATATTTTACAGCCTTACTGAAATTTAAAAAAAAAAGTAGTCAGGGAGAGCTTACTTGTCAGGTTTTTATTTTTAATTTAATTTGTTTTTATTTATTTATTTTTGCTTTGTTATGTTCCCTAGTTAATTAATGTTTGGGTTGCTGAAAATTAAAACCTTTTTAGTATTATTGTTATGTCATCACTTTGGAACCAAAACGTTAGATTTTTTTCTTGTGTTTTCATATAGGAAGTTGGTGAGTTTGTGCCTTAGCACTGGTTTGGTTTCTAGAACGTAATTGAAGGTCATGTTGAGTTGAGTCTTGGTGAGTTTGAGTTCGTGAAGTGTCAGGCACTGCTTGTGCCCCTGTCTTCTGTTTGTGATGTTTCCTGGCTTTGGGCTGTGACGTATTTATGTTGAGGAGTACCAACGCAGGCCGCGTGATATACAGGTAGCTACAAAACAGCTTCAACAGCTACGAGTGCCAGGTGTTCATCTTTCGTTACGGCGTGACTAATGCAGTATAGTGCTAGGTTGAAATTCTATGGGTGGTAAAAACGGTATGGTAAGAAATTAGAGATGCAAAAAAGCCGGCTTTTTTGAATCGATGGTTTTTTTCACATAAAAAGCCGGCTTTTTTGGGAAAAAAACGAGAATTTTGGAAATTTTGGCTTTTTTCAACTTCATGATTTTTCTATCTAAATAGCTTTCTTATAGTATATTCTATAATTAGATAAAAATTCCATGACCTGAATGTGATATTTCGCTCTGAAATTCACCATCAAGATGGATGGAGCACATGTTTTACGAATTAAAGCTAACATGAAGAATGTAGTATTTGAGGGTAATTTTAGAGGCTATTTAACTTTATTTTAACTTTTGAGTTATCGACATCTTTTTTCTTCTCTAGTTTGTCATCCGTGTTTCATTTCTAAGAGCTTTTAGTACTCTAGCTTCTAGCGCAAAAGTTAAACTTGCCCGTTTTTCTATTTATCCGTCAAAGCGTACGTTTTTCAATATATCCGTCAAACCGTACTTTCACATTTCTGTTATACTGTAGCTGTGAAGTGATTTAGCAATAATTTTCTGGACACAACCTTGAATACCAATTTATACAAATAATCAGTAGCGGATTTACAAAAGTACTTTAGGAGGGTTTTTTCTGATTGTTTCGTTTCCTAAAAAGTCCTAATTTTATTTGGGAAGTGCTTGAAGTTTACGAGTACAGGCATAACTAATATTTCGTTTCGTAATGTTTAGCAATAATCTTCCGGATACAACTTTAAAAATCATTTTATACTGAGAATCAGTGGCGGATTTAGAAAAGTATTTTGGGAAGGGTTTCTTACTAATGTTTAGTTTTTTTTAAACATCCGTAATTTTTATTTGACGGGAGCTTAAAGTTTATGAGTAAAGGCATAAATAATAGATATTTCGTTTGTTGCAGACATTCCGTAACTTTGGGGAACGGGCTTCAGTCCGAAAGACCGCTCCCCTAACCTTCGCAAAACCGTCACTGCTGGTAATTAGTAATAATAACGATTTAAAAACAATAAAAAAGGAAGCCGCCCAACTCACAGTACACGCACTATTTCTACATTCACAGATGGAATGAAGAAAAGCTTTGTCAGAATGGTCGAATGCTGGTTGAGTCCCGGACTTCCCGATAGAAGCGCAAAAGCTAATCACTCAGTCATGTTTGTTGTGCAGTTGTATTTAGCTTAACTTAAATATATTCCGTAGTCTTTTTTTTGGGGGGGGGAGTTCCGTAATGATATGTTGAATCCCTCTTGTTAAAAATTCAGAAAACTTGAGGATTGGGTAAACTGTGATGGTGGTTCTATAAAACTTAACTGTAGAATTTCAAGAATATACAGAACCAAAAGTTCTAGATGTGCAGCCTTTAAGTGTATCATATAAATCTAAGTATTTATCTTATGTTTTATTTTAATTTTATTTTGTTTCAAAAAGAGGGTATGGAATATTTTGAAGTAAAAATACTACATACTATTTTGCTAGTTATTTGTGTATTCTTTAAAAAGAAGTGTTTACTTTTAGGGTTGGCTGATTTACACCAACTTTTTTTTTTTTTAATAACTGGTTTAAACCACAAAAATAAAAAGAATGAAAAATGCGAATCGTGTGAACTTCATGGTAACGTTTCCAGATATCAAACCACCTGCAATAGTTTTATTTCCCTTTCACCTTTTAATCAAGGTGTCCCATGTTCAATTCTCGGTCGAACCACAATCCTTTTTTCATGCGTAACCCAAGTAGCGGTTCGGATGTCAGTTTAAGCGAAAGTCTTCTCCTTGATAACCTCGGTATTTCGTAAGGATGTTAAGCCTAAATATACGAAACAAACCAAATTGTATATTTCTACATGCCTAAATGCGTGTTGTTTTATAAAGAAGCCAATATTGCTTAAATATATTGATAGAAATTGGCAAAATTTATCGATTGCCTACGTAGCTTCCAACATTAGCTTGGATTGGACTTTCAATGATATCTACGTACCGGTACTAAATTTGTAATTTAATACCTCAGTTTTAGCGTACTGATTATGGTACGTTGACCTTTAAATTTTACATGCAAAGCAATAACAGGATTTTCCCGTTATTGTCTTACATTTCAAGTAATGACGGGATTTTCCCAATGGCTAGGGCGGGAGATTCTCAACTTAAGAAATTTACTGACCGCACTTCTTTAAGCTTATGGGAGTTCTTCCGGCATAACCCCGCTGTTGCATAATAACATCAAGGCAAAACAAACTTAGGCTATTTCTGTGAATATGTAATATAAATACATAAAGCAAAAAATCTAAGTCAAGAAAGCCTGGTTTAAACCAAAAAAGCCTGGTTTAAACATCCCCCAAAAAACGGGTTTTTGGCATATTCAAAAACAACCACGGTTCTTGCCAACTCTGCTTACTTTTGTATATAGGAGGTTAAAAAATTCTTATTATATACATTGGTTAATCCTGTGGAATTCATAATGTAAATATGTTGAAGAAAAATTGTTTGAAATATTTTTTCGAAATTCATAGTTTATTTTCGATGTTTTATATTATTATCAGCATCAACCACTAATTAAATGATTTTTTGTGTTATTGAGAAGCGATACGAAGTCTGTTTTATCAATTTAAAGCAGTATTTTGAAAAAAGCCCAAAATTTCCGAAGCAAAAAAGCAAAGCAGAAAAAACCGAGTTTTTTTTCCAAAAAAGCCGGTTTTTTTCCGAGCCCTTGCATCTCTATAAGAAATACAACGTAATTGTTATTAGTTTAATTAGTGTTTCTTCATAGTATTGTTTCACTATTTCTAGAAGGAATTAAGTATTAACGAAGTAATGAATAAGCAAAAGCACACATTGATTGACGTTTACTATTTCTCATACTCCATTGAGAATGTTTTGATCCTCAGTTGCGCAAACATCCAGTGTGCGTTTATTTTCTTTCTTTTTTTGGGGGGTTTACACTGCCTCACAGATGAGCTCCCTCGTGGCTAAGTGGTTAGTGAACACTCCTTTGGCGTGGGACACCCGGGTTCGATTCCCGGCCGGGGGCCGCGGTGGCTCAGTGGTAGAGCGTTCACCTCTGGTGCTTGGGGTCCCGGATTCGATCCTAGCCCCGCCAAGTGAACCTTGTGGTGGACAAACACCGTGTGCGTGGGTTTTCTCGGGGTTCTCCCATTTCCTCCCACTTACTTCATTCCACCATTTAATTCATTGCTCATCATCAGCGTCTCCCTTAGCCTAACCGGCATAACTGTGGGACGTAAAACTCAAAGGTTTCATTTCATTTTTTCTTAATCTCTTGCACCGACCGACCGATCTCGATCAAATTTCCAACGTAGATGCGGTTCTGGCCTGGGAGTGTTTTTAGCTATTTACTTTGACAGTAGAACTTAGGGGAGGGGGAGGAGGGGGACAGAAAAAATAAATGACTTAATTTACTTTGAAGTGTAAAAGTGCGAGCGTTTTCTTCTCTCTCTCTCTCTCTCTCTCGCTCTGTCTCTCTCTCTCTCTCTTCACTTCTCCAGTCTCCTCTCACTTTTAGGGCCGCGGTGGCTCAGTGGTAGAGCGTTCACCTCTGGTGCTTGGGGTCACGGATTCGATCCTAGCCCTTCAAGTGAACCTTGTGGTGGACAAACACCGTGTGCGTGGGTTTTCTCGGGGTTCTCCCATTTCCTCCCACTTACTTCATTCCACCATTTCATTCATTTCTCATAATCACCGTCTCCTTTAGCCTAACCGGCATAACCGTGGGACGTAAAACTCAAAGATTTCATTTCATTTTTTCCTCTCACTTTGATTTCATGATTTCGCACTCTGATGAAAAGTATTAAATACCGCCAGGAAAAGTACTAATATATAACCTCTCTTTTAGGCGCCCCTCCAACCACGCGCCCGGGACACGTGCTTTGCTTGCTCGCCCATAGCTGCGGCTCTGTGAGCTACATAAGTAACATACAATGCTTACGTAATACTTTGGGTCATAAGTACTATTAAGAAAGGAAGAATTGCATTTTTTTAACTTTGGGAAAGGAGCTACTATGGGATTAAAGATAAGGTAGGAAAGGCAACACATTCCAGTCTGTGCTTTCACCCAGCAGACATATTGTTTGGAACCAAAAAAATGTGACTTTTGGAATCTTGTACTTAGGTTCACAGCGGAAGCGACGAAATAACTTGAATCATCCATTGTAGCTCTCCCCGCAGCCAGTTTCTAAAATGTTGGCAATAAGTTTGCGAAACGAGAGGTGACGACTCCAATTTTGGGTGAAAAGTCGCTATAAGAAATAATCGAGAAATTCATTGTCTATAAGCATTGTAAAAGATGTAGATGTAAACTGAACAATATGTTCTACTCACTGGCGCAAATCCCGGGGGGGGGATGACGCATACATGTCCCCTCCAATCTTGGAACTGAGGGGGACTTCTCCCAAATAATCCGATTTGAAATGTGTTTTTTGGGAGAAATTTGATGATTTTTGTCCGATTGCTACAAAGGAACGTGAGATGTCCCCCAGAATAAGCCTCAAATCTGCAGCCTCCTAACGCTAAAGACAACTCTGATCCTCCACAACATTGTTTTTCAACTTCATAAGTATTTTGGACATCGCCAAAAAAAGTATGGTAACGGTCTTACCCCCCCCCCCCCCCAATGTTGAAGACAGATTTGCGCCGCTGGTTCTATTCACATCTTTGTAAACAGGGCGCAACCAATCCTTTAATTCAGGGATCATTTCAGGTTGTTTCGGGTACTTTTGTTCATGTTGTGGTCAAAATAGTTCCAAAATAATTAACACTACAGTACTTACGTTAAGCAATTTTTTGTAAAAGAAAAAGTGCAGAATAATTAAAAGACCCCAGAGGACAAATATAACAAACACCTTCTTCGCCTTTTTTCACGCATCTATAGCTAATCTTGTTGCTATCGGTAATGATGTATTACGTGTGTCTCTCAACGGAAACTCTGCGAACTAAAGGACATCAAGTTTGTAGTTATTCTTCGTTAGAGGGCAAGGGTAACATAACAATGCAGGATTGTGGAGTAGTGAGTACGCTGTATTTCCAAACTCTTCATCACTTGCGCTGATTAAAACAAACAAACAGAAAAAAATAACGTAAAAACTTTTTTGAACTAATAATGCTTCTCTACAGATGAACATTTTGTTTGCAGCAAAAAGTCGCTAAATGTGTAAGTAGGTAAATCGTCATTTAAAAATCACCCAAAAAAGTCTCCAATCGGATTTTTTTTTTTGTCGTTATCGTAGGGCGACCATACGTCCCGTTTTGACCGGGACAGTCCCGTTTTAGGGGCGTGTCGCGGCCGTCCCGTCAGTAGATGGAAAAAAGTAGTATTCGTCCCGTTTTATGTAAATGAAAGAAGTAAATAACAAACCCAGTACCTTTACTCCTTTTAAAAGTATTAATAATAACAAAGCGGCAAAAATTGAACTGAAAATCCCTATATTAAACATACTCTATAGTTCGCAGTACTGCTCGAAAGGCAGCAGAGGTTTTAGCAGTTGGTTGTGTGTTAAACAAACTTCAACGTGTCTTTCCTTTTTCATAAGTACCCGCTCTGTAACGAAGAGAGAGAGGGGGAACTCTGATATCAAGGCACTGATAAGAACAAAGGTAGATCTAAAAGTCTAGTGTTGCAAGAACCTGTCCCGTTTTTAACTGAAAATTTTATGGTCACCCTACGCTATCGTTGAGGTCGAATTCCCCTTATTTAGCGACTTTACCCAAAATTGGCAACATTGACCCCCACCGAACAACACCCCGTCATCTTGAGCCTAGCCAGCATAATAGTGGGACGTAAAACTTAAAGATTTCATTTCGAACAACACTCCCAGAAACCTACTGTTATACTATTCTCAAACCACCCTTTCGTACAGTTCTCCCTATTCGAAAAAAAAAATTGTAAATAGCAGTGTTCATACATAAATATGGAACTCAATTTCCCTGAATTTTGCAGGTTTTCCAGGTATTAATTTTGCAATTTCCAGGTCTAGTGGAAGAAACTAATAGTACGAGAACACATAAATTTTAAGAATACTATATTTATATATTTGAGAATGGCCACCCTTCTCCCCAATGAACGATTGCAATTAAATATTGAGTCACAAGAAAATAAATAATTAAAATAAATAAAATTTAAGTTGAAAAATATTAAGTTGAGAAGCCTACTAAGGAAATTATATAATACTTTTGTTCCATACTTGAATACATTCAAAACATACAAAAAAATATTGGCTTGGGGAAGAAAAAAGGGCCCGCGAGATTTTAACTGATTCTTGTAGTACTCGACGAGAGAAATCGATTAGTGAAGGAATGTTCAAAATCGGCACAGGCAAGCATGAAAAAAAATCCCACTTTCATGTACCGGTTCAAATGGGGAAGAAAAAAGAGCCCGCGAGATTTTAACTGATTCTTGTAGTACTCGACGACAGAAATAGATTACTGAAAGAATTTTCAAAATCGGCACAGGCAAACATGAAGAAAATCGCATTTTCGGTACCGGTTCAAAATGGGAAGAAAAAAGGGCCCGCGAGATTTTAACTGATTCTTGTAGTACTCGTCGAGAGAAATCGACTAGTGAAGGAATTTTCAAAATCGGCGCAGGCAAGCATGAAGAAAATTGCATTTTCATGTACCGGTTCAAAATGGGAAGAAAAAGGACCGCGAGATTTTAACTGATTCTTGTAGTACTCGACGAGAGAAATCGATTAGTGAAGGAATGTTCAAAATCGCACAGGCAAGCATGAAGAAATCGCATTTTCATGTACCGGTTCAAAATGGGGAAGAAAAAAGGGCCCGCGAGATTTTAACTGATTCTTGTAGTACTCGACGACAGAAATAGATTACTGAAAGAATTTTCAAAATCGGCACAGGTAAATATGAAGAAAATCGCATTTTCAGGTACCGGTTCAAAATGAGAAGAAAAAAGGACCGCGAGATTTTAACTGATTCTTGTAGTACTCGACGAGAGAAATCGATTAGTGAAGGAATGTTCAAAATCGGCACAGGCAAGCATGAAAAAAAATCCCACTTTCATGTACCGGTTCAAAATGGGGAAGAAAAAAGGGCCCGCGAGATTTTAACTGATTCTTGTAGTACTCGACGACAGAAATAGATTACTGAAAGAATTTTCAAAATCGGCACAGGCAAACATGAAGAAAATCGCATTTTCGGTACCGGTTCAAAATGGGAAGAAAAAAGGACCGCGAGATTTTAACTGATTCTTGTAGTACTCGTCGAGAGAAATCGACTAGTGAAGGAATTTTCAAAATCGGCGCAGGCAAGGATGAAAAAAATCGCACTTTCATGTACCGGTTCAAAATGGGGAAGAATGAAGGGCCCGCGAGATTTTAACTGGTTCTTGTAGTACTCAACGGGAGAAATCGATTAGTGAAGGAATTTTCAAAATCGGCGCAGGCAAACATGGAGTAAATTGCATTTTCATGTACCGGTTCAAAATGGGGAAGGAACAAGGTCCCGCGAGTTTGAACCGCTACGATGTATGTTCACGAATGTGCCCGTCTTCTCAAATTTAGTTAATTACTGTGACACTGAAACATGTGACACAGAGTCACATTGTGGATGACTCTGCAATCGGCAACCACTGCACATATACTCCTCCCGCCCCACAGTTTGATTATTTCGATCCATTCCTCACGTGCTAACGGCATGGTTCAACATCTGCAAGAAAGAGGTAAATGTAACGTTCAATTGGCAATAGCTTTCATCCAAATTAAGCTGCATGAAATCTGATTGCATATTTGACATACTGAGAAAATTCTAGCCCGTGGCCATATGTATCACATATCCCACCAGTTCATAAAAATTTTGAACACAAAATTACGGTCGTCCGTGTGACGTACTCCCAAAAGGTCTAATGTGTATCACCCACCTCACATTCAATTTAACCACATCCGTGTAGAATTTATAAAGGAACTTCTTATGATGAATACAGGATGTCTCAAAAGTTCCCTAACATAGGGTAACTCTGTTATCAGAGTTACAACAAAATGTAAGAGGAAAAAAAATCTCGAAATATGACGTTTTCAATCTAAAGTGAACACTTTAAAAAAATCGGACGAGATGTTTGTGCTGTATACTCTTTATGCACCCAATTTTAAATGAAAATGCAACTTTGCTATTTACCTGAACCCACAACATAAGTGAATGAAGTTACTGTTTGAAACGGAGGCTGGCCATCAACATGTTAGCGTAAAAGACAGTAACTTCACTCGCTTATGTTGTGGGTCCAGGTAAATGGCAACGTTGCATTTTCATTTCACATTGGGCGCATAAAGAGTGTACAGCGCAAACGGGTCATCCGATTTTAAAAATTCCTTCACTTTAGATTGGACACATCATATTTGGAGATGCTTTCCCCTCCGACATTTTGTTATAACTCGGATAATAACAGAGTTACCCTATGTCAGGGGACTTTTGAGACACCCTGTATATCTTATTTAATATATGTTTGATGTCACTATATCTGTAGTATAATTTAGTTTGTTTAAATTTACAATTTAATAAGTAGATTCGGATTTACATGCGTAGGATTTTGTATGCATCTAACTAATGAATTCTTTTATATTCATACTTAACTTAGTGACTTGGCTTTGGACTGCAACTGATTATTGTAACCCATTATTGCTTGAGAAGAAACAAGATATCCGAATCTTCATTTGGAGAAATCAAAGGTCTATTGGAAAGATGGGAATTACAACCATTAATTTCTACATTTCAAGGTGCGTAAATTATATATTCTGTGTTTATTATTACTATTATTGGGTTTAGAATCAATCTAGCATTTCATGATATTTTAGAGGGATCAAGATGGGTGCCGGATAGATAAGTATTTGAGCGTCAGGCTCTTATTTCTTTTCAATTTAATATTTAATCAATGATTATTTTTCTCCCTCATTATTCCACCAAATCGTATTCCAAGATCATAAATTTTCATTACTCATTTGTGACCGTCAGCCTACATAACATATTCGTAGGACGTAAAACAAAGATTTCGTTATTATTGTTTCTATCTCTTTTCTCCATAGCTGTGAAAAATAATGCCTTCAACATCATAAATTTGTATGCCACTTGCCTGCTTTCGCCTTCAGTCGTCTTACTCTTCGGACATCACGAAGCAAAGCAGGTACTTTGCAGTTTTCATAGTTTTGAAAGGATGTGACATAACATAATGATGTTGGTGTTGCGATGTTCAGTACCGTAGATAATTAAACAATGCTAGTAAACAAATCGAGTAGCAATTGTAACTTTTTAGCTTACATGCCTTTCAGACCGGCCATTTTATTTTTTTTTACAACATATTGTTATTTCTACTCTATATGAAATATATTCTGAGGTTGTGTTTTGGGGGACGTGGTAGCTCAGTTGTGGAGCGTTCACCTCTCCTGCGTGAAGTTCCTGGATCGATCCCAGCACGTGCTAAATGGGCTTTGTGTTGGAGAAACACTGTGTGTGATTTTTCTCGGGGTTTTCCCGTTTTCTCACACATTTTCATTCTACTATTCCATTCATTCTCATCATCATCGTCTCCTTGAGCATATCCGGCATAATCGTGGAACGTAAAACTCAAAAATTTCATTTCATTTCATTTCATATAAACTTTGTTGCAAAGTAACCTGATAGCTGAAGATACTTTGCAACACATACAAAAAAGTATTTTCAGCATACGAACATAATGTTTCTGTGCAGTGTTTTCTCTCTTCTATTGATACATTTCACTTCCTACACAAAACTGCATGCAGTCTACAAATATTGAGGTTGGACTTACGGTACCGGTGTCAGTACTTAGTACGAATTATTGATATTTGTAAAGAAAATTATGTATTTTCTGGTACCGTCATAGGAACCACGTTCTGATAGTTTAGTATGTCCCACAAAAATGGCAACTCAAGAACAGCAAAAATCTTCGAGATCTGATTTGCCTTGGTTGCTCTTTATATCCAAGAATATCATCCCAACCGTAATCAGTGGAAGATTTACGGGATTTGAGGCTTTCAGGCTGAAGCTCACCCAAATTACAGGATTTCTTTTTTACAAAATTCTGATGTTAGTCATTCCTATGCGTCTACGCTTCAAGCCCTTCAAAAAGTCTAGTCGTTTCTAAATAAAGGAAGTCTTTCTGTGTGAAGTCACTCTCAAACTATTTTTCTGAATCCGCCGCTTTTCGTAATTTATTTTCCAACAAGAAATCCATCCCGACATTTACCTGAATAGGAAATTTTCCTAAAGTTAGATGGCAGGAGGTACCCGTAGTAATAATTTCCTATCTGAGGGGTTACGTTTGATCGGTGCAAAGTAGCCCCGATTAGAGGCTGAAACAACCTTCTCCCAGTTTTATTTTTCTATGACTTTAAAACGTTTCACACTTCAATTTCAACTATTGTCTCAAAGTCCCATTATACACAGAGTATTCTACGAAACTGACTTGACTTTGACGAACATTCTTGTAGGTGATATCTTTCAAATTTTGTCAGCCTTTACAGTGACTGCTTTCCATACCTCTACAACAACAAACCCTTCAGGTAATTAGAACTGATGTTAACCGCCAACCAAATAGTCAATGTTCTATCTTACGGTGACAGTTGAAACTTTCTCTTTACAGTCCATCATTTTACCGACAGAGGACTGTGAAACTTTTGCCGTATTTTGTGCAAAGTTAATCCTGAAGTGCAAAATAATCCCGTCTTATGGTACTTACAGAATATTAGTCAGTAATTTTCACATTAATTTTAAAGGTGACAACAGTTGGAGCCTAGGGCTGTGTGATATTTAAATCGAACGGTTGATATTTTCAAATATCAAAACATCGATATCGAAATGTTTGATCGATATATCCATATTCTTTTCTCTCTTTCGTATTTCTATATTTTCGATTTTTGATATTGTTTATATTTCGATATTGCTGTATTTTTCAATATTTCGAACAAGTTTCGATAGTTTGTCGATATCGATTATCTATATTTAAATTCGGATATCGCAAAGCCCTATCGAACCCTTCGGAAATGAAGTTTTTGGCTATGGACCTGATTAGGGATGCACACGAGACAAGACGAGACATAATTTTTGTTACGAAATTCGAGACGAGACAGAGCTCTTCCAATAGAAACGGATCCAGTTTTCGAGACGATACATAACTTTCGCGGCACC